>NW_021135293.1:0-308903 GCF_004193835.3 Ostrinia furnacalis
CTAATAAGATGCGCCACAGTTTTACTTGGCTTAACATGTTTTCTCCCATACCAAAGTACCTAAATCTGATGCCGTAAATAACTGCTTACTAATACAAATGTCGTATTAATAGCGTAAAAGCTACGTTTCTAGTTAATTTACAATTCAATAATCCCCCGGATTTGAAAATTGACTTATCCATTCGTAGTTAGTAATCTGACTTGATACGCACATCGATTTATGCAAATGAATTTACCACTATCGAGGGCAATCAGAATAATTAGAAACTATATTGACTAATTGACATCTATAACGATAGTTAATTTTCTATGGAGAATGAAGTTCAGTCTTTCGTCGATTTGGCTCACGGTCCAAAGTACCCAGATTTAATTTTAAAATATTTTTTCTTCCAGCAACTGGGCCTCTGTCAACTTTTATAAAAAAATCTAGGGGCTTAATAAAAAAGATAAACGGGCGTTAATCACTTCTTTAAAACATTTTTGTTATAACAACACAAGTACAGTAGGGAAAACATCACTGAAAAATGTTTCCTTTTACAAACTTATTTAGTATCATCTACAGACATCCCATAATTTTTCACAGTCGATTTCATAGGCATGTATGTTATTAAATACTATGACAAAGTTTTTAACAGTTTTACGATTAAAATAATAGGTCAACCAATATTCTAACCAAAACAATACCAATCCAGACTTCAGACCTAAAAAAATCTAGCACACAGCATAAATTCGTTAACCTAAATCTGATTTGCCTCTCAATATTTCAAAGTCCGATTGCATGAAAAATTCAACTGTCCATGAAATATTGAACGAAGGGTATTAATTGCTATTAATTTTGCCCTATTTTTTCGAATTTATCCCTCGTTTAGAATGGAGATATGACATTAAACAAAAAATAAATCTTACATTTTATTTCAGGCGTGAAAATAATGTAAGTCTTGTTTATGTTATGCATGCACGACTTCGTTCGCGTGAAATGAAATTTAATAACCTTCTAAGTAAATTGTATCCTGAGCCTACTTCTTTATAAATGTAGATGTGAAGCTATCTATCTATGTATAATAAAATTTAATCAAAAATGAAAAAATATTTATATTCGCAAACTGCAATATAATACATAGTGCTATTCAAAATACTACATTTTACAATCTCACTACTAAATATCACAATAATTCTGGGAACATTTAAATAGTTTCAAAACACATAATTATTTTAATAGGGCATAATAAAATGCAGCACCTTTCAAACGATGATCGGTTGAATCGAACCGACTTACGAGGCCCATTTATCACACACTCTACCTACCACCTAGTCTATTAGAAGCTTATTCGATGCAGAAAACTAGCAATTTCCGAGTCAATAAAATGTTCTAGTCACGTCACTAATCCTCAGGCTTCTCGTTTGCAACTATGTGAAGTGAGTTAAGCGTACCCCTATTTTCCTACATCGACCACAAAGTTGTTACGCAATACTGAACCTTATACCTTCAGCCCTAAGAGATTAACGCTGTATCCGTCATAGGGGCCGTATATCCGCACTGCGGTAGGAATCTCAAGTTTCGTCAAAGAGTTGGACGAAAAGAAAAACATTTTAGTAAAGTTTTACGATGTTTGTAAACAATTGTGGTTTATTGTAAAAGCCGGTAAAGTTAGCTTATTTGTTTACAGCTTGAACTTGAAAATGAAGAGCGACGTATAATTAATTTGCTGAACTTTTCAGAAATTATTACGGTTACTTTTTTATCTTTCGTGAATGAATTTGTGAATGAAATAGTTAACATTGAGCGTTTTACTTTTCGTTTTCTTTTTCATTCAACTAAAATATGTTATGTAAGTATGTAACGAGCCAATATTATAAGATTGTCCTCGCAAATTTTGAAGTCTTGAAGGCATATTGCTTCTTGCACCGTTGTAGCGATTTTTGCACCAGTACTAAGAGAAGAATACTTCATTATTTAGTCATCTGACTACATATAAATCACTGAATTATATTGTGAAACAAGACACTGTTCAATTGCCATCGTAATTACCTACATACATACATACATATATTATTACCAACATCAAATTGCAGACGATTCATATTTGTTAATAGATTGAATCATTAAGAAAAGTAGGTACAGGCTAAAAATTTTGCGATAAAATAAAGAAATAGACGCATTTTAGTCTTATTATAAACGATAACTTTATCCACATAAAAACATAGATATAGCTCTGAACAGAATCACTAATATGAGGAAAATGGGTTAGCGGTAAAAATAGGAGAGCAACACTGAAAGCTTTGGTCAACCATCGATCGGGCCTATAATTAGAGTTTTATTCTCTACCATCACTGGAATTGGGAAGTTTTGTGACAATGTTACTCGTATTACCACGTTCGTTGCTTGAAACTCAGTAAAATTCCCTGAGTGTTCTGTAAGGATGGTGATGATATTATTTTGTATGTAAATAATTCAAAACAAAACTCTTTTTTTCTCTAAACTCCAGGGGTAGATTTCATTGCGCTCTGGTTTACAAATTAGTATTGGCCTAAGGAAAAAAATGCACTATGGTTTCATTCTGGGCAGCAATTGGTCCATTTCATACATGGATTGGCACTCTCCTTTGAGTATGTAATTATGTAAGCCTTGACAGAGTTCTGGATCATGATAAAAATATTCGAAAACAAAAATAAACAAAAATAAAATAAACAGCTGAGTAGCACCTAACTTTAACCGTAACTATAACGATAACCGGTGTTTTTTGTATGTAGTCTGGCAAAATTTTGACGGTTGTTACAGTAAGATGGTGCCCAGTACCCAGCCATGATGAGGTATTTTGTTTTTCTCGTAGTCTAAAAGATGTTCTTTTAAAATAAAGCATTATCTTGTTTTTTAATGAGCTTCTGCTTTATTTGACTTTAAAAGGGTTAAAGTTAATTTACAGAATAGAGTCAAGCTTAAGAAATAATCTCAGAAATTCAGGCTTCGTATGGTTCAATGTAACATTATGTGTTACATATTATAAAACATACAAGCTTGGTTGGATTTTCATCATCGTTCAAGCTGTAGCCTCTGCCAAAAAGTCTGCAGCAGTGGGGACAGAAAAGTGCAAATCCCGTTTTTAGTATAAACTATTCCTATCTTTCTGATACTAAAAATTCACAAAATGTTCATACTACGTCTTATGGTGGACTATCAAGCAAACTCTCAAATGGTCTAGGCTATAACTCAAACGGCTTGATTCACGAGGAAGCTGGGAGGGGGCCACCTGTTGCTATGGTTACAGAACACCAACTTTTCAATGCTGTTGAGTGAACTCTTAAGTGTTACTAAATATAGTTGAGAATGGTTTGTCCCAGTTGACTTTAATTGTGCTTTGTATAGCTGATATGATCAAATATTCCGTCGAACATTGTCAGCTTTTACAACTGTGTGCGAAAAGGATTTATGTATTTCATAATGTTTTCCTATAGGAAGTTGTGAACCTTTTAATTAAACGTTGTTATTTATTAGCTTGATTCATTTGGGGTGTTAAATTTATGTTTAGGTAGCGGTAAAAAAGTAATAAAATAGGCCTACGATGTGAAATGTTAATTTCTTTAACGCACGAATCGTGATTTTTATTGTATCACGAATTACCAAATTTTCATGGTTGGTTTTAATAAATGTGTAATTTCAAATTCAATAAGATTTAGGTACATTAAATAAATACAACTTTTTGTCAATTTATGGTCTTTAATTTCGACTTCTCATAAACACAGAACAGCTTTGAGATGATTACAAAAAGGCTACCTAACGGTCCATTCATACTGAACTAACTGTGCTCGCGACTTCTTACGCGTTTTTGCAACATTTTTCTTTACTGCTCCGCCCCTATTAGCTGAGTGATATTATAAACAAACAAACTGTTTAGCTTTATAATATTAGTAAAGATAAATAAGAGGTTATCTACTTGCTTAGTCCATGACTCATCGGCGAGCCTCACCTGTTTAATTCAAAAGTTTTGTTTGACTCGCGGGACACAGCCATCAGTGAGTGTGTTCCCTGTGATAACGGGGACTCCCCTGTAATTACCTTAAAGCTTCCACGCCAAGATTGACTTACCTGGTTTGCTAAGGTACCTACATAAAGGTGGCATCTTATGCAGTTGTATTAAGCACTATTTTTCAGCAAAATGTAAGTTGTAGAATGTTGTGTTGCCGATTGTACCTACTTAAAAATTGTGCCTTTTGACTAACGAAATATGACAAAACAGCGGGTTCTAATCTAAAAATCTACTCTCTAATTCTTTTAGGCTAAGTTGCATCATCTAACTTTACGAGTATCTTTGACAAACATCAAAAATCTGTCAAACTCCATACAAAAAGCACCGGTTATTGTTATTGTTACGGTTAAAATGAGGTGGTACAACACAGCGTTAGTGTTGTACAGTTTCTGAAAGTTGGGTTTCAAGATTCTGGGTTCTCGAGATGAATAACGCATAGTCAGTCTCTAATAATGGTATTAGAGACTGACTTGATTAAACGGATGGCCGTTTGTAGTATTTCTTGAACACCCAATATTAATTTGCAAATGGATGAGTTATAAATGAAACTAAGGATAGATTTTACAGGTCAAGTTCGTACATTTAAAGTTCCATTTGGCACGTGACACATAAGATAGCCAAGTTTACCATAACACTTTGAACAGGCTCCACGAAGTTGAAGCTTGGGACACGTTTAATTATTTTGACCCTTATCCCCACTATGAACGCAAACATTATAAGGGGTACACCTTAATGTATGACCCATACTTCCAGAGGTCAATTGGTCTCATTTCTAATAGAGGTAGCGCAATGATTAAAATTTTGTAGCGTTAAGAGTTGCACACCAAGTTCATCTGATTTTTTTTTGTATTTTCAGAACCTTAAAATGTCATTAAGCTAACTATAGCGTTATATTTTGGTGTGCGGTCGACTGCACAATGATCAAGCATCAGCAAGCATTATAATCCAATCTATTCCAAGTGTGTAATGTTGTTCCAAGTAGGTAATGTACGAGTAAGTTTTTTCTAAGTACCTATGTAACTCTGTTCCAAAATCTACGAGTAACTTACAACTTCCGTGTTAAATGCTCCCATAATCTACATCTTCATTTCACACAGCTATTCATTCACACAAACATACAAATTTCACATTTCAAATGCAAAAAGAAATAGCTTGTCCGGATTACCCGGCCGACCCACAAGCGGTATTAGAGAGCGGTAATCTGCCAAGACGGGCCCAACCGCTCGCCTACGTAATTTGAAGCGATCATCTTGTTGGGTAGGTACTAGATTCATTTCTCTGTCTGTAAACATTTTCGGATGCTCCCACACGTTAATAGTATATAGGTAAAGTTGAGTCCTTTACGAATGTATACGCGAAATGAAGATAAAATAGACATGTGACTCGAGTGTTTGTCTAGTGTTAGAAACGATACACTATTAGTGGTATACGGTAGTTAGTGCTGTAAAAACGGAATTGGCAATTTAAATTACGCAATTAGATTTTGCTGATAGGTACGAGTATTTATAGTAAAAAACTTTATAATTTGTGATGAATATTCTTCAGGAAAACAAAATAATTGCAGCTTTTATTGTTAGCAACACAAACGTTATCTACGTTTGTATTTGTCTCACAGCAGAAACATCTCTTTTTGAATTTGATTGAAGACTAGCTTAAAACTTTATTCTAGAATGTGATACAGAGTTACGAAAGCTCCTCACCTCGTTTCGGCGTTTAATTCCCAATGTGACCTAGGTAAGTAGGTGCTACCGTAGTTGGAAGGACACTGAAGTTACCTGCGGCGTATATGTTGGGTGGACTTGACGAAGTTACCTGCAGGTAATTGGGTCCCCTCGGTGATGGTCGAAGTGTTTACTTTAGTAACAAATTCCTTAGGATCTAATTACGTTGTTGCACCAACTGATTCTAAAGCTGACTGACTCTAAAGATGACTGATTGTCAATTCGTGATTGAATTAAATCGGGACTATTCCCACCTCTCGTCCCCACCACTGCAACTCCTGTGTAACCAGAATCTACAGCTTGACCGCCATAAAAACCCAACTAATGAAGGTCAAGTTTGTCCTTAACTTTATTGGGTCTTATTACGTCCATTACCTAATATACGCTTCCCGCGAACTAATCTTAATTTATGTATTCTGTAGTGCTAGATAAATTGAAGCTAAGGCGATCTTAATACCTTAAGGTAAGTATACTGAACACTTTGAACTAAAAAATCGTTAATGGCTACCAACTTCTTCAATTCTGCAAGACAATACTACAATGACCTCACCTTTTGGCATTTAATCTCCACTGTGACTTAGGTACTCGTAGGTACCGTATATGTTGGGGGGACATGACGAAGTTACCTGTAGGTAATTGGGTCCCCGCGGCGGATGAGCTTGAGCGGTGGCCGAAGAGTTTACTTTGCTGACAAATTGCTCGCCGCCACCTAATTACGTTGCACCAACTGCCGCAAAAAGCAAACTACGAGTATTAATATTGGCGGGAAAAACTCAGGAATGAGGAAAAGGCTGAGAAGATTCTGTGAGCTTGTAATTTCGAGAAAATTGCTTATAGATAGAAGTAGTTAATGTTGGTACTTGGTAGGTGGAATAAGAAATGTTTGAAAATTATTTTCAATTTTGACAAACATTAAAATTTTATAATAATCAAAACAATTGCATTACGGATAAGTACAGTTGACAGGTAGGCAACAAAATTGACTATAGTATGTTAGTTGCAGAATCCTCTCTACATTAAACACAACACAATATTTCACAGTTTATAACTTGTTGTGATAAAAAATATTTGTAAAATAACTGAAAGTAAAACTGGTTTATCTCTAAAATTCCAATGTCACCGAAACCTAGAAGGCAAAAATTAACTTAAAAAGTAAGGAAAAGATTTTCCAACTGGTCTCATTCTATCAAAGAGTTTTTCTAATGGCTCTGAATAATTCCATTTAGACTCTATTCTGGTAGGTATGTTCATTACTAAGTCCTCAACAGCCAACTTGAAACTCAGGTCAAAGCCGCTTTGAGCATTCAAAGTAGTTCAAGTTTTAATATTTCTGGCTTTGAGAATAATGGCTTAGTGTACGTAATCATGAATGTATATTATACGAATATCCTTTGATATTATTTGCCTTTATATTCATTTAAATACAAACACAATGCCTATGTACGTTATTTATACTATTTCCATTCTTTGGAGCGATTTTGTAAAAAAATATTATTGGCTGGTAGCTAATAGTTCATTAGATAGGTCATATTTCCGATATTTCCGTGGTGCATATTTTTACTTAAAGGTTACATAACTTTTGTTTGTCACCTGTCATCCGCTTTGTATTGGAGCGAAATCGAACCATAACTTCGAAATCCTCCTATATTCTTCTGATTAATTTCTTTGCGGATCCAATGACAGTTAACTTTCCCCCGAGACAAACTTGACCTTCACTGGCTGGGGTTTTATTGGCGGTCAAGCTGTGGCTACACAGGAGTTGC
Organism: Ostrinia furnacalis; assembly: GCF_004193835.3. NCBI lineage: Eukaryota > Metazoa > Arthropoda > Insecta > Lepidoptera > Crambidae > Ostrinia > Ostrinia furnacalis. Next base: position 7,509 of record NW_021135293.1, read on the forward strand.
AGCGGTGGGAACGAGATGTGGGAATAGTCCCATAAGTACGTTACTTTCATGCAAAAAAAAAATACTTATTTTTAATGTTCACTTTAATGCATTGGAATCAGATAAACTACTTTCAGACTTTTCCGTAGATCTCTACATTCCTTGCTTTTCCCGTTTCGATTTTGCTCTCTATTCTTCACTGATAAGTGCCCAAAGTTATGTACTTACTTGAAGTAGAAGCCCAGAAAACAACTGAGATGTAAACAGATAAAATAGAAGTTAATCGTCCCGAACAAATAGGTGTGCTCGTACCTGAGCAAGTTTTATCGGCTCTTGCCATTTTATTGCTGGCTTTGTCGATTTACGGTGGAACGAGGAAAATGTTTCAATAAGATATTAAATATAACGAGCGCTTTCAATAACAGTCAAAACTTCAAGGCTTACGTGGATAGTAAATAATATTCCGCTCATCTTATGAGAGGTCAGTGCGTCATTGCTAAAGTTGAAACGATCTTCTTTGTTTATTGTGAGGGCTTTTTTACCCTAAAAGCGGCTACAGTGTAACTGATCAACTGACCGATGGCTCTATTACAAACCGAAGTCATTTTAATTACCAGGCACTAAGTTTGATTTAAGTCTGCGCAATCCTTACCAGCTTAGAAACCACTAAACATGCCTTTTACTCGTATCTCTGATTCAAGACAACAATATACACATTAAAAAAAACCTTTGTGTGTGAGGCCTTTATCAGAGTAACTTAGAAATTATGGAAAACTTAAGACTAAGCACATTTTAAATCCAGTTCGCACTAAAGTTCCTTTTCCTACGTGTAAACCTCCATGACTACAAGCACCTACGTCATCAACTTAGAGCATAGTACGAGTGCACCACTCAGGACTCACGATGCGTTACGCGCGAGCGTTTTGTAATTGGAGTGCGTCACCGACATTCTTAATGGTGTGATAAGAGGTCGCTTTAATAAGCTGAAGTATTGTGATAATGTATAGTTTTCTGATAAAATACTGGGAAATATCGTAAGAAAACTGTAATGCTTAGTACGGGCAATACGGGCATGTAGTAACACTGGAATTTCGGCCAACGCTTTACGCGGGGAAAGAATGATTAGAATTGAAAATAACAACGCTGAAACCTTCATTCACATTTATAATTAACTAGCTGACCCGGCGAACTTCGTACCGCCTTAGCGTAGAGATTTTCTTAATATTTTTTTCCGTAAGAACCATCCTTGGACTTCCACAAACATTAAAAAAAAAGAATTATCGAAATCGGTTCAGCCGTTCACACGTGATGCCGTGACAACGCGAAACGGGTTTCATTTTTATATATATAGACTAATTAGTCATGACCTTGTCCACCCTATGGCGACGGCTTATCGTTGAATTTTGGGACACGATGTAGAATCTATAGACAATCCTAAAATATCATCGCCTAATTCAACAGTCAAGTTTCGCACTAAAGCTGGCATAAAGTTCTCGAACTCAACTTTCTTTGATGCGCAGTATTCAAGGCATGTCAAGTGCTCATTTGTGGCATGCAGAATTACATAATATGCCGTCTCAAACGATACCCTTGGCATTAAAACTTTAGGGGAAACCCTAAACTTGGGAGTATAGCCTGTCTAGATTCTTAGAAGAGCAACTTCAGCCAAGTTTTCGGATAGAAATTCAAGCTGACTTCAATTTAAAGGGATCTGATGACACTTAATGAACTTTGTGTTGATGGAAGAAAATACTGACTCTTAACAGCGAGAAAATATTAATCTTATCTGAAAAAATACGAATAATTTAGACTATTTTAGATCGCAAAGATACATTTAAAAGTCTGTTTATAAAATAAAAAAAATTCAAATAATCAAAAAAATCATTATTTCGTTTGCGCGACTTCGTACGCTTAGATCCCGTTTTATCCTCTTAGAGATGGAGTTTCGTAAAATCCGTTCTTGACAGATGTCTACACCCTTTAAGTGCCAAATTTCAAGTTACAGTTTCTGAGATTTTGTTATTAATCAGTGAGTGTTTTTATAAACATGATCTTTAATTAATTAGTAAATTAATAAATCAGTGAGTGGTATTTCGCTTTTTATTATTAGATAATGTACCCCGTCTAAATCACCTCCCAAATATAGATAGCTCTCCAGCAAACTCTATATTATCTATGATTTACCAATTCTAGACTTTATTAGTCCTGCCATTTACTTATGTACAGAATATTTCTGCAAATTCTAGTTAATCCGATGTACGAGTATATGAACGCACGCTTGCCGGTGTCTTTCGCATAAATTTCGAACATGCACATGCAGATACACGCTCTCTCGACACGTGCTTCGTCCTCATACAAGATAGGGTTGAATGTAGTGTAATCTGGTCAGAATTGGCTTTTGATGTTACTTTACGAGGTGACCATTCGATGCAATGCATTGCTTGTAAATGGCGATGAGAAATAGAGGCGTTTTGTATGGAAAACTAAGGTATTTTTTAGCTAAGGCTGAGTTGCACCACCTTATTTTAACCGTAACAATAACCGGTGCTTTTTGTATGGAGTTTGACAGATTTTTGACGTTTGTCAAAGTTAAAGTAAGATGGTGCAACTCAGCCTAAGACATCAAAGTATTCCTTTGTCGTTTTATATCAAAAAATATTAATTACAAACAGAGACAAAACTGTGTATGGATATAAGGTAGGTTGACCTTTAAAAAACCTGGAAACTATCTAGGCTGCAGAAGGTTGCGTTGTTACATTGCAACATTCCAAAAGATTATTTTAATTTCCACATTTGTGTACACAAACATCTAGCTGCTATGACTACGAATAACGCTTCTACGAAAATTGTGGTTTCTACGAACTACAGTGCTACGAAAAACACAGCATTTTTCGTAGCATCGTATTTTGAAATCATGTCTTCTTATTTCAGTTCACTTCCATTCTTCTCTGTTTATTTGCTGAGTATTAAAGCTTTTACTATCATTGCTTAAAGGTAAAATAGAATATTTGTCAATAGACAAATCTCAGATTTATCAGCCCTAGTCACTAATTATTTTCAAGAATATTTTGACTAGTTCAAAGTTGTAGGTTGCTCAACAACATGGCCAGTTTTGAACCAGACACTGGTGGAATATTGACAATTTTGTTCCAAAGCGGCTTGGTGTTTATAGTGTTTGAAGTATGTAAGTATGTATATTTTGCGAAATAAATGTACAAGTACGGAAGATGTAGCGTGGGCAGGCCTCCCACTAGGTGGACCGACGATCTGGTGAAGGTCGCGGGAGGTGCCTGGATGCGAGCGGCGCAGGACCGGTCTTTGTGGAAATCCTTGGGGGAGGCCTTTGTCCAGCAGTGTACGTCTTTCGGCTGAAACGAACGAAATGTACGAGTAATAATGTTTATGGCTGGCTATAGAAAAATTACTCGCTTGTTTTTTTTAATCCTTTGGGCTGGGATTACGTGAGATATTAAATATCCATTTATTAAAAAAAAGGAATTTCTTAAAAATAATCTTCCGAGCTATATTTCAAGCTAACTCAATCGAAACATAATTTGCATAGCTCGAAAGAACCAATACCGTAGAATAACAGAAATGCTATCAGAGCCAGAAATTTTATTTTAATAAAATTCAGTTTGGTTCGTAACTTTCGAGAGTGAAAACTAGTCTGGCGGAATTGCTTTTAATGCAGTTTCACCCAGTTAGCCAAAACGGCAATTTTCGGGGAAATTCAATGTTCAGTATGATTTAAGGAACAGCACAGACGCCTATTTAGGTATGTCACCCACAATGTCACCAACTATAAAGTGACATTTATTGACAGAAAAAATCAGAATGTTTTATATCTTTGTTATTAATTTGGAGGTGCGATAACTTGAGAGGAAAAATCACGTAATTTTCTTCAAAATATACGGGTACATGTTTACAAACGAGCTAATATTTTTCACAAACTGTCTTTTTGCATGAGCTCATTGCTTTTATCATACTATAATACTATAATATTATAAATGCGAAAGTTTGTGCACTGGATGTCTGGATGTTTGTTACTCTTTCACGCAAAAAAACTACTGAACGGATTTTGTTGAAACTTTACAGTATTATTGTTTATAACCCAGATTAACATATAGGCTATAACTTATGATGATCTGTGACAAACTTAATTTCACGCGGGTGAAGCCGCGGGAAAAAGCTAGTAATTTTATATTTAAATCACAAAGTCACATAAAAAACGATCACAACCTTGATGAGTAATGATTATAATACGTAGGTAGCGTAACTCATGCCTAAACCTTCGTCTAATAACCCTCCTTCTGGCGCAGTCGGATATTAATTCTTCATCTCTGAACGTTCTAATTACTAAAAATCTGTAAGAAGAAAATGACTTTCATATCATTTAAGGACAAAATGAAATGCTTGAATAAAATTGATGACTAACCTAACTATAAATTTAGATTTTCCACATTTCTTTCCATTACGTTAGAATTGTCATTACTTCAAACCTCGATATTGTGACGTTTCTTTTACCCCAGAGAATCCNCCAATGCCGAAAGGCAAAAAGCTTACAGAGAACGACTCAAAATGGATAAACATGATGGAACAAAAATAATTTTATTAAAATAGTATGAATGATTACTCCCTTATTTTATTTCTAACCCCTTAATATTACCCCGTATTTGGGTGCATACTTACAAATATTTCGAATTGAATAAATGAAGAGCATTCACAATATTTCGCCAATGTATAACAAGCCTTATGGCCTTACTATTTCGTTACTACCGTTTCGTTACGTACATTTTTTTTGAGAAATACTCTTATATCTTTGTTATTAATTTGGAGGTGCGATAACTTGAGAGGAAAAATCACGTAATTTTCTTTAAAATATACGGGTACATGTTTACAAACGAGCTAATATTATTCACAAACTGTCTTTTTGCATGAGCTCATTTCTTTTATCATACTATAATACTATAATATTATAAATGCGAAAGTTTGTGTGGATGTCTGGATGTTTGTTACTCTTTGACGCAAAAACTACTAAACGGATTTTGTTGAAACTTTACAGTATTATTGTTTATAACCCAGATTAACATATAGGCTATAACTTATGATGATCTGTGACAAACTTAATTTCACGCGGGTGAAGCCGCGGGCAAAAGCTAGTAATTTTATATTGAAATCACAAAGTCACATATAAAAACGATCACCACCTTGATGAGTAATGATTATAATACGTAGCGTAACTCATGCTTAAACCTTCGTCTAATAACCCTCCTTCTGGCGCAGTCAGATATTAATCCTTCTTCTCAGAAAGTTCTAATTACTAAAAATCTAAGGCTGAGTTGCACCACCTGACTTTAACCGAAACTATAACGATCCGGCGTATTTTGTATGGAGTTTGACAGATTTTTGACGTTTGTCAAAGTTAAAGTAAGATGGTGCAACTCAGCCTTAAAGAAGAAAATGACTTTCATTTCTCATAAATCATTTAACGACAAAATGAAATGCTTGAATAAAATTGATGACTAACCTAACTATAAATTTAGATTTTCCACATTTCTTTCCATTACGTTAGAATTGTCATTACTTCAAACCTCGATATTGTGACGTTTCTTTTACCCCAGAGAATCCGCCCAAGATTTCTCTCGTATAAAGTAATTACCTGCTTAGTTTACGTTCATTAAGAACAAAGCTTTTCTGAGCTAATCGTTAGGTACTTTAGAAAGCGCTTCACAGAAGTAGGTATGTGGGAGTAATCATATTAAAAGGACGAATTAAAGTGATGGCTCTATTATAGAAAGGACAAAATTTTAGGTGCAAAGTCATCTTTATTTGTCAATTCTTAATTAACAGAATTATTCAAAATACGGATTGACCTATTTAGGTTTAGTTAGTTATTTACTAATAATATTATTTAATGTATTTATTTTCTGTTGTAAATATTGAACCCTAATAATATACCACTGATAACATCATTACTGATATATAAAATATTTTCGAACCTATAATTTCATAACTACTTCACGGGATAGCGGAAAACACATCCATTCACGTCCTATGAGTGTTTTCGTATATTGTATCACAATCGCAAAAATACCGATCAGATTCGTCCACACTCATCAATCTTCTACAAAAATTTCCAGAATCCTGTTTTCATTTCATCAAACTATCCACTCTGTTACATTCCATTATTGGATATATTTCAATCTATGGGTCTAAAGGAAGTTCCATATACGTTTCGCGAAAGTTTGGAGCGAACAAACTTCAGAATGAAGTAAGTTTGCAAATTGGCAGTGATATGTTTATTTGAAGATGTAGTTTTCTAAGTGAAAAACTTTTACACTAGTTCCACACATTTCCTTTTTGGCGAGATCAAAATATATAAACTCAATTAAACCCACATTTTGTTAGTTTCACAACTTGTTTAAAATCTTGTGATTTAGTAAGTATTGATAAATGCTCAGTTCATTTGTCATATTAAAATTTTGCTTTTTTCTTTGTTGTTACCAAATAAGCAAGGTGTCAATCAGTAATGTCCCATTGCATAGCTAGGCACTTACAAGCCAGGTCTATGTACCATCCTAGACTGCATCTCTCAACCTTCTTTGTGCTGCATAAAAAAAACAGAATATTACAATTATTTTCGTCCTTTGGTTTGCCAAAACAACATCTGCTTTAGCAATTAAAGAACTTAAATGAGATGTCCATCTCTTGCTGACTCAACTTCATACATCTGGAAATTCATTTCCTTACGCATTGGCGTTCCGTAGGTTGCGGCTACGGCGGTGATCAATCAAACTCTCATTGGGACGTCACCCCGGCGGCTCGACGTTATCCGTCTTTTCTAATTTTGCCACACATTACGGGCCCATCACACGGTCCCAATGAATAACCGAATTAACTACACTAGAAAAAACGGCGATGCGATCAAGGCTAATTACAAATCTCTCTACAATTCAAAATGTCTATTAAAACGCGACGATAACAATTAAATTACGATTAGATTAGTAAGCTGAAGTGGCAATGGGCAGGGCACATAGCACTCAGAACTGACGACCGAGGGGGCAGCAAGGTTCTGGAGAGGAGGTTACGTACCGGTAAGAGCAGCGTGGGACGTCCTCCCACAAGGCGGATCGACGACATCATAAGCTGGATGGCACGGGATGTAGGCTGCTACCAACCAGTCAAAAAATCATTAGGCCTATGTTCAACAGTGGACGTCCTGATTAGTTAAGATCCTTTTCAGGGCACCCTCTAAGTTCCAAATATAGCTTGCTCTACCACAATATTTCACATGCTCATAAGAAGTAGCAGTTAGAACTCAAAAACCTATCAGATGTTTCAATGACGTCTGTTATGTATAGTAGCAATGTTATTCTCTTGTGTTATGTTTCTACCAGCCACCTCCGTCGATTCTTCGATGATAGTAATAATTTGCGTGACTGAGTACAAGGGTAACATTACGGACCCATCACAAGACCTCAATGAATAACCGAGTTATTTTACTTCAGAAAAAACTGGACCGTCTAAAAGCATACGTCTACTTATCAATCTTTCTAAAATTCAAAGTCTATTACTTACTGGTATGTAGGCCTTTTTCAGAGCACAAATGCCTACATGTTCCAAATAAAGCTAGCCCCACAAGGACGACCTAATGGCATGTTGAAAAGAAGTGACAAAATAAACTCAGAAACCCATCAGATGTTTCAGTGACGTCTGTTAAGTATAGTAGCAATGTTATTCTCTAGTGTTATGTTTCTACCAGCCACCTCCGTCGATTCGCCGATGATATAATTTGACGCGAAATTCATTACGTTTCGTGACTGAGTGCAAGAAAAAAGGGCCTATCACAAGACCTCAATGAATAACCGAATTATTTTACACCAGAAAGAACTGAACCGTCTAAAGCATACGTCTACTTATCAATCTTTCTAAAACTCAAAGTCTATTACTTACTAGTATGTAGGCCTTTTTCAGACCACTTTTGCCTACACGTTCCAAATAAAGCTAGCCCCACAAGGACGACCTAAAGGCATGTTGAAAAGAAGTGACAAAATAAACTCAGAAACCCTTCAGATGTTTCAGTGACGTTTGTTAAGTATAGTAGCAATGTTATTCTCTAGTGTTATGTTTCTACCAGCCACCTCAGTCGATTCTCCGATGATATAATTTGACGCAAAATTCATTACGTTTCGTGACTGAGTGTAAGAAAAAAGGGCCTATCACAAGACCTCAATGAATAACCGAATTATTTTACACCAGAAAGAACTGAACCGTCTAAAGCATACGTCTACTTATCAATCTTTCTAAAATTCAAAGTCTATTACTTACTGGTATGTAGGCCTTTTTCAGAGCACAAATGCCTACATGTTCCAAATAAAGCTAGCCCCACAAGGACGACCTAAAGGCATGTTGAAAAGAAGTGACAAAATAAACTCAGAAACCCTTCAGATGTTTCAGTGACGTTTGTTAAGTATAGTAGCAATGTTATTCTCTTGTGTTATGTTTCTACCAGCCACCTCAGTCGATTCTCCGATGATATAATTTGACGCAAAATTCATTACGGTGCGTGACTGGGTGTGAGAGCAATATCTGGGAAATTAATGTCTACGACAAGACTGATTAATTTTCTCCCGGCTGATGGCGAGATAACATTGTGTTCGTGGCTGTGTTTTTTTAGAGACAGCAATAATAATGGGTTTAAGCTGTTACAGTTTATTAGTTTTCATTTATCGTCAATATTAATGTAAAAAATATCGGAGAAAATACCTACCTAGTTGTTTTTAATCTGAAACTTGTAAAAATGTTTAGAATAAACTTTTGGCGGTACACTTTAAAAAGAAACTAATGGTCTGACTAAATTAGGTTTAGCTGTAACAGTGTTTTCAGTTTTCAGAGCAGTAATTTGTCTCTACCCTAAAAACTAAAAACGCTAATGTGACTCCGCAGGTAAAAGAACACATCGGTGCGCAAAAATAGCAAATTTATTTCACACAGTAATTATAAACAGAAATGAAATGAAAGGAGCCATACTTCAGCAATGAATAAAATCGATGAGCAATCTACGCCACCGCGAATAGAGCCTTCGTGTTCTAAAAACAGCACTTATTATGAAGATAGATGAATACTGAAAGTCGTTTACAATCGGACCTGACTCATTTGACAGCCACGAATAATTATCGTGTCAATCTAACCGAGCGATCTGAACGAAATGAGTGGCACACGAATAGCATATCGCCATCGTTTTATCAGGAAATTGCCGAAGAGCTATTACGCAGACAGTAGCGCCTATACGTAAACTGGGTTGCGATTCTCCTCTAGGGCGGCGGCCGATCTAAGGGGTGGAATCGGGTGCCGTATCATAGCAACGGGCCAGCATCCCTCTCAGTATGGTGTTCGCATTCGGCCCGGCCGCCCGCGCGCCGCTGCCCTCGGATCGCGCGTCGAACACCGCTCACACTCACATTAAGCCCAAACTTGTGCCCCAAAATGTTTATGCTGTTTATCCTCATCACTGTGTACCTTATCACTCTTTGCCATGGTTGAAAAGTGCGTGAAATCTGCGATGATGGATTAGAGTTATCAGAGATAAGAGACGGTATTGTTGCTTCGTTGATACGACAGTTGGTAAGTTATTTCATTGTTATTCGGTTTAATATTGTATCTGATATCGGTTGAGATGAGCGTACATTGTGCCGGGTTGGAGTTATCGTAATTGGAGCCCATGAATACACTGTACAGTTTATGTGTTGTCACATATTGTTAGGATGTACGAGTGTAGCGTTCGTCTACGCGTTGTTTATTAGTTGTATATCCAATATCTATGTATGTATACCGTCTAGCGCTTGATCCTCATAATGTAATTACTTTTGTTTTGTTACTTGTTTTCTTTTAACAACCAACGGCTTGACAAATACAATTTCCAAGTGTTTGGGCATTTGGAATTGAATATTTGATAGCATATGGTGACTTTCAAGCCTATTTAAAAGTATACAACTCAGTTTACCCTTACTTATTTAGGTATTTGTTTATTGACACAGTCGAATTTATTTCGCGTACCTTTCATTGTAGGTATATTTCAATTGTAAAATACCTCGAACCCAAAATCCTCAGAAGGGAAATCCATTCCAAATTCCATCGATCGTAGTTCCATTGAGTTCGAAACTTTCTTATCGAGCATTATTTGATAAATTACTTTTCAAAGAATCACATTGACAGCCAATAAAGGGTTCTCATTTGCCCACGGGAAAGTTCACGGCATGATTACGAACTTTTTCATTGTCCTCGGGTACAGATCACTTTGTACTTCCCCTTACCCTCTTTTGGTTCAGAAAAAACGGAAAAAAACTTCATTTTCCTCGATACCAATCTTGGTTTGTTTGCTTAATGTAGGTACTTCTGGAAAATTATTGGAATAAAACTCCACCGATTCTTCTGGAAATTGGGAAAATGGATACTTATTGTCCGTTATGAATGTTATCGTTCTCCAAATTGAAACTGATACGGAACGCGTTCGGTGTTACGCTTGATTGCCACTAGCTGATGTTTACGTATCATCTTATGTATTAAGTATCTACTTATTATGTACGGTCAAGATAGGCTTGAGATTAAAAGTAGGATAAGTGTTCCTAAGCTTATGTGGGTTATATGGAAATTATAAGCCAAATTCAATATTGCCAATCCCGTGAAATAGAGATCCATCTAAAAATAAATGATTATTATTGATGATTGAAAATTTTGTGGAATTCATGTTGACCTACTCTGGCGATGTCGGTTCGACGAAATCAAAGTCCTCAAATATATTTAAATTCAGTAGGTTGGTATTTACTTAGAAAACTACATGCTTGATATATTTTATTCCGAGAACTCTTAAGATTCGAGCCCATCCTGCTAATAGGTAGGTAAATAAATAGTGACTGAATTTCTTGCGCTGCTTCTTCTCAGCACTGGCCCATATATTGTCCCGAAGCAGTGGAAGGGTTAATATTGGCACGTGTAAAAGTGCTTTTTAAAAGCCTATTTTCAAAAATAAATGACTTTTTTTTAAATATAATAAATGTGAAAGTTTGTGAATGTGAATGAAATTACTCGAATGTTTGTTATTTTTATGCAAAAACCATTGCACTGATTTTATGAAACTTAACAGTATTGTGAATAACAGTTATATATGCTATAATTTATAACGATATTTTATATCCACGAGGGTGAAGCCGCGGGCAAAAGCTACAACTAAAATACGTAAACGAAAACTTATTTAAGTAGACTAAACAAATAAGATTTACCGTAACATTAATCTTATCTCATCCTAAATTAAACCTAGGGAAAAATGTTGACATTACTTATTCGAACTATGATGAGGTAATGCTAATGCCAAGAGGTCTCGAAAGAAAGGTCGCTTTGACATTTGGGAGTGGAGGAGGATGTGGGCACATCCCACGCCACGTTTCACGTTTCATGCAAACAACAATAAGCTATCTGAAACAGCTGGAGGCAATGTTTATTTTTCTTGTAATACATACCAGGCACGGAATGGTAAACAATTTTATTAGGATAAGTACCTATCAATTTCTCCAAAAGTTACTATTGCCATATTTTAATCTTTGTATATGTTACAACTTTTGTAAGGATTAGCTGAATTTGGTTTTTCCGAAAATATCATATCGAGGTAACTTAATGTTAACCTTATTTAGCACTAGCTTTCCGCCCGCGGCTTCGCGCGCGTGGACTACATTATCTACATATTTTACGGAACCCTATTTTTTTTCAAAATAAAATTTAGCCTATGTTACTCGTGAATAATGTAGCTTTCGAATGGTGAAAGAATTTTTAAAAACGGTCCAGTATTTTTTGAGCCTATTCATTACAACCAAACAAACAAACTAAGTTTTCCTATTTATAATATTAGTTTAGATAAAATTAAATGTTGTTGTTGTTCATATCTAGTGTAAAGTTGTTGGTGATCTTTTTAAATAAAGATATTACCTAGTTACGTGCATAATACAATTCAAGTAAATAGGTATGTGTGTCAATGATAACGTTGTGTCCTGAAAAAACCTGAGGCCAGTCAAATTAAATTGTCATCCCTTCGATTCGTATGGATGAAGTCGCTCCCTAGCGCTAAAACTACTTAAATTGTGCCCTTGTTATGTACCTTCTGATCTAAATCATATTCATCGCATCAGCATGTATTTACCCTACTTATTCCCAAACATCTGACCCATGACCTCATAAACAACTTAGAGAAAAATAATGCATAAAGGGCAAAAGCAATTTGTGAACGTATTGCAAACCCAGCCATGTTGCCCCATCCATCATCGCTGGTATATCGCTGTACATGGGGAGTATTAGGGAAATCACCCTAATCTTACGGAACAGTTATTAAATATTACGATGGCGTTAACGTATCAAAAGAAGTTTGAAGGTTTAGGGAAAGGAAAACAATAGAAGTTACAAACTTTTTGCTTCGATGTAAAAGATTCAGTTGGCCTTATACTCAATATGTTTATTGCTTCTTTAATAGTACATTTAGGTATTACATGATAGTTGTAGATCATTAAGGACCCTGTTGAGCGCTGCAAACTAAAAAACTTTATTAGTGTTTACTGCCAACCTATTGCGCAATCTCTACACAACAAACCTGGCTTGAATTAAAAACAAAATTGATTCAAAAGTGTCTTTGCTTACTAGCAATAAGTACATAATTTAACTTTTTTAGGTATAGTCAAAATATTATACAACTTCCAACGGGTGTTGATCTTAACAGTAACCAAAATCTACGCGGTCAGAGCCGGGCAAAGGGCTTGTAATAATTAATTGCGTCGAAAACACCAGAATATACAGTAAATTTCTAGTGTGTTTTCACTGACCGACTTGGGAAATGATGACCACAATTCACGGCTTAATTACATTTAGGAACTCATTCGTCCGATCTCCTCTGGGCCGAGCATTCCGGGCGACTATAAAATACAATGGTCCGGCTGATGCAAAGCGTGTCTCTCAATTTAGGGTTTATTATGGCTGTAGAATTTGAGTGTGACGATGGAAGTCGGAATCGACGAAGTTGGGCGAGTCCGTTTGCTTAAATCGAGGCTTACCTTTCGATATTCTTGCGCTGCTTCTTTGTCCTGATCAGTGGTAGGGTTAATACTGGGACGTGTAAAAGTGTTTTTAAAAGCCTACTTGCATAAATAAATGAGTTTTTTTATGAGTTTTATTTTTGCATTTTCATTAGCAAAGTTACATTGCAAATTATATCAATTTATCTTTTTACTTTCAATTGTTACGACACTGTTGTATTTTTTTATTGTTGTAAGATATGGGATACTCATACGTGGTCAATTAAAAGTTCAAGACCTACCCACACCCACTGGGAAACAGTTCAAAATTTGTAAGCTCTATTTAGGAGTATAACCTAGGATCTCTCTTTTTAACCTTAAACCTCTGTGATATAACGAAGCCATATAGAATCGATAAAAACACGCCTTTATAATAACAATGGTTTACCATTTACGTGGAATATCTCCACACCCAGCCAATCGACCGCGAGCAACCTTGAGGGCTGACAATATCAATCACTCGGTCTATGACCCGACCTTTGTTTTTTAACATTATTTATCTCTTTACATAGTATCGGTCTAGACGTTCCAACTACAACTACTCATGTCAAGCGAAAGTGTCTCTAGAATTCTAGATAAATGTTCAGACGTACCTTTCGAGACAGTCTTTTATCGATATAATTTCACACTCACATTGGATTATACTCTAGGCTAAAATTTGTGTGCACTGAAAAGTGTATAAGTCTAGAAGGCAAAGGAGTATAAGCATTCAGATAACCCTTTCGGGACAGGCCTTTATCGATATAATATCTCAATATTGCGCTTCACGCACTCGCGTTGGATTATTCCCCTCTCTAGCCTAGAATTTGTGTGTACGGAAAAGTGTATCAGTTTATACGTTTCCAAGAGCAAATTACTCATGTAATAAGGAAAAGTGTATCTACACGTTTCTTTCAGGACCGTCCTTTATCGATATAATCTCTCAATATTGCGCTCCACGCACTCTCATTGAATTATACCCATCAAGGCGTGAAAGGTTTGTGACTACGGAAAAATGTATAAGACTAAACATTTTCAAAAACAAACTCAAGCAAAAATGTACATGATAAACGTTCAGACGAACCTTTCGGGACAGTTATATCGATAAAGTCTCTCAATATTGCGCGTCACGCATTCACATTGGATTATACCCATCTAGGCGTGAAAGATTCGTGAGTACGGAAAAGTGGGGAATATTCTGGAATAATAAATCTCGCGCGAAACAGTACCCGATTAGGGGCATATTCCGTATAATTCTTGGGGTCATACGTCAACAGTCTACGTGCTAACGGCGCCGCGGTCGTTCTCACGTGCCCCACCTCATCTCGATGGAGTATCTTAGGGTTACCGCGTGAACGATGCGGACTTTCATAATAACGTATTGTTTTATCGCGCACGACCCTTGATAAAATGTAGGTGAACCCTTGAATATAGAGCAGAGCAGGTAATAATATAATAACCTTTCTTCAGGAATGTTACCTACATGAATAAGAAATATAATTTTTCGTACTGGCTTTTGGTAAATAGCAATGGAGCGTTTGATATGGTTGATGCCTAGCAACGTCGATTTTTTTTTTATTACATTGCTAGGGCTGTGTTGCACTATCTTACTGTAACCGCATCTATAACCATAACGGGAGTTTTTTTGTTTCGATTTTGACAGACTTTTGACGATTGTTATAGTTAAATTAAGATGATGCAACCCAGGCTGTTTTTTTTAACCACAACGAGTTAAGTAACCTTTGCAAACGATGTGACCTATCAGATCAGAAGTTTCTAATCTAAGAAGTTTTAAGAGCTAAAATCGAACGAAGTTCCTATTATTGGTAGGCACTGTTTGCCAAATCAGTATCTAAACAAAGCTTGGTCAACATCTCTAAGTATATACTTGTCTTAATTGAGCAAGTAACTGATCATTTTGTTTATACAGTAAAGTAAAGCCCAAGTCTGGGGAGTTGGATGGAGGTAAACACATAAATAAACGCCTGTTATGGCTATCGTTTGTGTCAACTTGCAACTCTGCTGCTATAAATCTAGTTTATCTATCATAATTAAAATATCTACCTACTAACTTTTATTATAAGTACATTTATGTTATTACATCGACAAAACGTAAAGAACTACATAAGTATTGAATTCATTCATTTTTCGTCTCGTTTGCACTATTCTACAAAACCCTAAAGAGTCAAAAGTTTTTTCAAGTCCTATGTAGGTATGCTATTAAATACTTAATACTAACATTTTTCTCCAAAATAATTTTCGTACAAAATGTTTTAAAGTTAAAAGTAAGCATACGAAGTAGCGGTAAAAGCATACGGAGTCGCGGGCACCGCTAGTCTGGTATGAAACCCTTCTGAAGACAAATTAAGGTGAGCATACTTCAGAAAATATTCCCCTCAATACCCTGTGAATGTTCTGGGAAAATTTTCCCGGTCCTTTGGGGTAAAGTAGGCAATTGTGGAAACTTATGCTTTAATTATACAATAATAAAGCTTATAATATTACAAAGCACTTTGAATGTTGAAAGTTTAACTGCTGGTTAAGAAAATTGTCGACGTGAATCCATTATTTTTACGATTCAACTTAAAAGTAACCCTTTAAAGTAATCTAGCTGTACTCGTATTTCAGAAGCCAAGCGCCTGAGACTTCAAATTGGAGTTGTCATTGCTATAACCTCTAAAATGTAATATTCTTTATAGGATACATTTGATATAAGATTGCTAAAAAATGTAATATGCACATGTACCCTTTGTAGATAATGTTTTTGTGTGTTCTGTAATAAATAAAACCCTTTATTTATTCCAGTACCTACCTAAATAATATTATGCTAAGACAGCTGTCTGAACCCTTCTCGAGATATGTAGCGAAATGGCAAGTTTTTAAAAATTACGAATATATCACGCGTTACAACAGACTACACGTCTTGTTATTTATACATAAATTATTATACCACATTTTTAGATGTTCAGTCGTTTGTACATGATTGTACCTACATAAAAGGCTCAGTAAGTACGTAGAAAGAGCTTGAAATATTCATACCTACTCTCCAAATGTATTGTTGAGTAATTACTCAGTTCAATAGATTCATTTTTGTAATAAACTAAGCTTTTTGTAGTGCAACATGAGTATTAATCTACTAGCTTCATCTCCGTTGCAAATAGGTACTGCACGAGAATATTCATTAGAGTCGTATCCAGACGTTATTATTAGAAATGTTTTCATTAGCACCGACATAATTTACAAATGAAAAGATGGCTTTAAACGTGGAATTAATTCGAAGCTGAAATGAAAGTCCTAAATAAACTAAAGTAAGGGTTTAAACAAATATGGAAAATCTAGGATATGGTTTACAAAATGAAGAATTTTGTCTGAGAGCGAGATATCATTTGACCTTTTGGGGGTCGATATTTATGCGGTTATTAAATATAATGGAAGGCTTACTATGAAATTTCAGGTTAGAATGTGGAATCTATTGCACACTTCGTACAAGTAAATTATTATAACCGCAACTTTTTATAATAATACGGTATTTTGTGGCGCCTTTGACGCTGAAGGTAGTTTGACACCAGTCCAAATTGACAACCTTTTACAATATCTCTACTTATTGATATAGAAATAGAATTGAAGAACATGGAGCTTATTCTAGTATCTAGATAATTGTACTCATGTTAGGCGAACCTACCCGATTAAAAATCCAAATCTAAAAAGAACTAAAGGTTAGTTTACTTTACCTATTTATAAAATTACGTAATCAATGAATTCGAAAACTCTAACCATTCATTGTCAACAGTTTCGAACGACAATATTCACGTACCTCAAAAACTAGTCAAAGCTGTAACAAATCCTGCTATTTCAGTTTCAGTTTTCCAACTGGTTCTAGTACAATTTGAATGTCCAATTTGTTCCGTATTTTGTCGTTGCGACAATTTCGCTGAGCGGTGTGTGGCTAGCCGTGGTATTCAGAAGTTAGTAAGTCAGTAACTTACTTGTTAAGAACTTATGATAGAATGGCAATGAAAAATAACTCTTGGGATAGGTTACCAGTATAATTAATCTCCTTCTATATTTTGTAAAAACACAAACTGAATCATTATTATTGTCATAAACGTGACCTTAGTTGTGCCTTAGTTGTTACAAAATAACTCGTATAAACAAAAATAATAAAAACATAAACTATTTTAATAAATAAGGTTAACTTGTTTGATTTGCTCAGTGAATCTTTCATCATCTCGTAGTTCTGAATTATTTTTTTGTTATGAAAAGTCTCAAGACTACTTTTTTTTTTCAACTGTTTGTGAAATTGCGAAAAATCTAAAACGTTAAAATAGCGGAATCGAAGCCAATGAGCAAGTTAAGTATCCAGTGTTTTATTTATGAGAATAGATCTACCGGCCTCAAACACAAGTAACAAACAAAACACTGCAAATCGTCATTGTTTAATATTATGATTTGATGCCCACAAATCGTCAAGTGTAATATTCGGGAGGCTCCAGATTTGCATATCATCCTCATTTCAGCGCGCCATTTGAATAATTGTTTAATTCCATTTGTTGTGGATGCGTTCAGTCGGGGCTGATTTATTGCCATCGCTCCGCGCTGATAATTTGTCAGTCTATTATTTATTATACTCGATCATTTATCAAATTAATCAAAGGTATAATCCTGTAGAATTCGGATAAACCGAACTAAATGCCAGCTGTGGGTTGCGGCTTCCAATCTCGCTAGAACTAAATGAGTTATGTAATGAACATGAACATTTATAACGGGAGTTATAAGCATATTGTATACGTATATTCAAATATGGCTAAGTATTATTCCTTAGTTTGCCACCTTAAGCTCTACGTAGTTTGGACCTAGCAAACTGATGTGACAATTAACTGCTATTTTTAATAACTTAAGATTGATCTCTTACAAAAGTATTGCGCATATAGGTACCTCTGGGTAGAACAGTATTTTTCACAGTAATCATAAGCTACAGATTGTCAAGATTTTTTAATGGTCTTGGAGAATACACAGTAAACGAATTTCAACCTCTCTCTAAGAAACCTTTACCAGGACAAAATTTGCATTTATCTCTAGCTGACACGATGCTGCATTGTTAACACATGTTCAGCGAGGCGTGTATTCCTTAACCTTTTATCATTTATGAAAAACTGTCGGGAAAAATACCTCTCGCAAAATACGGAGTAATTTTGTAAGGGAAAACGCCTTCATACAAAATTACACCGCTCTGTCGCTGTGGTACGTTCAAATCATTATGAAGATACTCCTTTAGAACTCCCATCAACTTATTATTATTTGATGATAACACACCCAATATACTAATATTTTGGACGATCATATTCATTACAAGTAATCCTGGATTTAAAATCAAATTAGCTACTAATTTCACGTCAAAACTTTTCTGAGTAAACACCAAATTCGACCCTGACAGCCCAATTAATTCTCAAGTGATTATAAAGTGAAATATTAATTGCTTTAATATCAATAAATAGTATTCAATTGAGTTGAGATTTAGTCTCAGCTCATAAATAATAATGAAAATAGTTTCAGGACTTCTACACATTTCTAGGTATTTGAATAATCTACTATATAAAAATAAGTCGGGTTTTCCTCCCTGACGCTATAACTCCAGAACGCACGAACCGATTTCCACGGTTTTGCATTCGTTGGAAAGGTCTCGGGCTCCGTGAGGTTTAAAACAAAAATTTAACAAACGAAATTCCACGCGGGTGAAGCCGCGGGCGGAAAGCTAGTTAATAATAAAATATTTCAGTTAGTACAGTCAGCATCAAATAGTTCGTGACACCCAAAGAGGCCAAAAAGTTGACAACACAACCTTATTCCAATTATAACAAAGACGTGCGAACTTTTTGGCTACTTTGGGCGTGACACCCGTAACTATTTAACGCTGGCTGTACATAAAAAGATTTAAAAAAATTCTTTAGTTCTAGAACAGTGGTTCTTAACCTTTAGGTCATGAGGGACCATTTTACCAAATTTCTGTCTTGTCAGGGACCACCTTATAATCATAATCGGTCAAAAGTAAATAATGTAACCTTGTTGGTGTTCAAATAAATAAATAAAATAAAAGTAAACCAGTTTGACTGCAAAAATCAGTTAAAAGTGGTTTTGACCAAGGCGTGCAAGTGCTCTTCGAGGACCACTTGGAATGCCTCCAGGGACCACCAGTGGTCCGCGGACCACCGGTTAAGAACCACTGTTCTAGAAAATAAAATATCCCAGGCGTATAGTAAAAGGTAAACAAGCAACATGCGTTGTCTCTTTTATTTATATCGTGAAAGGGGAAGACGAATCTGCGCTAAAACTGGGTCGACATGATTGATCATTGGCGATTGTGAAGCTGATATTGATTTAATTCTATTAGTTACTATGATTTATTGTTCTCTGTTTTCCAATTTCAAACAATATTAGTTATTATAATATGTATTACCACTTATGGACACCGTGCTTTAGGTATGAACTCTTTTCATAGCGGATGGAGATTTGAGAGAAACTGGTACATTTTATAATTTGTAATTGATGCCATTCGGCAACAAAAATATTATGATATACATACATAAATAAATATGTGTGATGTGCTGTCGGCTGTACAGTGTTATTTAACATTTCTTGGGTGGACTTGCCATAATTTGTGGTGTGTTCATTGATAAAATATTCCAAGAAAGATAATGGACTGTAAGTACCTACTTACTTTTTAATTAGTGGTTAAGACCCGAAGCAATGGAAACAAAACTACACCTAAATGCAATTATGTACTGAATTACAAACAAACTTATTTACAGTTACAAACTGTTTGTACTTTAAGCTTTATTTGCAAAACGTTCTCAAGTGAAATGGAAAAGGGCTGATAAAAGCAATTTAATGTGAGCCTTTTATAACGTATTTCAACGTGAAAATAGAAATAGACGATTAATAAATCTAAGTAGCGTAAACATAGAATTCTTACTTTAATTTTCATCGAATAAATAAGTTTCAAAGATTCTTATCTAGATAAACAAAATGTTTATGTTTATGCTATTCGTTGGCCGAATTCGTAAACGTGGCCCTCGTGAAGATACATGCACCTTGCATGTTTAAAGATTCATTCGATTTTGTATTACTACGGGTGCGTTTCGTTTTCAAAAATCTTTTCCAGATAACCCTGCGTCTGAAGATATGTCATATTTGATCTGCCTTACAATAAAAATCTAAGAAATAAAATGTATGTTATAAAAATAGACACTTTATGCTATAAAAATATTCACAGATATCCTATAAGTTTTTCCAGTTATTCAAGGCCTGTATTTTAATAATACATTCCCGTTGAAGCCTTCGCTCGACCCTTCTGCGCAAATAACTCCTTCAAGTACTAACCTTTTACACATTTGCTCGTAGCCTTTCAGTGGCTTTATCAATTCCAAAAATACTCNTTGCATGCTTGCTTTTATGAAGCATGCTCTGCATGCTTATCTACTTTATTAAATTATATATGATTTTTAAAAGATACGAGTATGTCTGTTATAAAGTAAATTATTCTGAACAACAACATTATGAGTTGAAGTATGTTCTTAGTAACAAACAACATTATTAATGAAAACAAAATGATCAATGAATGTTATGAAGAAAAAAGATCTGAAAATAAAAATTATGTATTTTAAATGGTTCTTGGCAGTAACAGTATTGATAAAAAAATTATGATCACTAACTGTTATGAGCTCCGTTGGTAGTAATAAAAATGTATGAATAAAAAAAGTATGAAAAATAAAATTATGAAGAGAGATTATTATGAACACAAATCGGTAGTAAGACAAAGAATAGGATTTAGAATTTTATGTGAGCCAATATAGAACCATAGATGACACATTTCTATCTGTGGGGGGACCTATAAGTGGTTATAAAGTGTTATTAATTGTAAAATAATTAATTATGTAAACCCTGGTCTTCTTAATATAAATAAATAAATAAATAAGCATAATTAATTATGTGTGATAATATTATGCTATCGGCTGTACAGTGTTATTTAATTAATCCTAAAAATCTTAACTTTTCTTGGATGGACCTACCATTTGTGGTTCTATCAAGTTATTAATTAAGCCATTGGGATTAGATACATGTTTGTTCATTGATAAAATATTCCAAGACAGTTAATGGACTGTAAGTACCTATTTTACTTTTTAATTAGTGGTTAAGACCCGAAGCAATGGAAATAAAACTACACCTAAATGCAATTATTGAATTAACAAACAAACTTATTTACTGTTACAAACTGTTTGTACTTTAAGCTTTATTTGCAAAGAGTTCTCAAGTGAAATGGAAAAGGGCTGATAAAAGCGATTCAATGTGATTAAAGGCACCGTAATTCAACGTGAAAATAGAAATAGAAGATTAATTAATGAATCTAAGTAACGTAAATATAGAATTCTTACTTTAATATTCATCGAATAAATAAGTTTCAAAGATTCATATCTAGATAAATAAAATGTTTATGTTTATGCTATTCGTTGGCCGATTTCGCGAGCGTGGCCCTAGTGAAGATACATGCACCTTACATGTTTAAAGATTAATTCGATTTTGTATTATTACGGGTGCGTTTCGTTTTCAAAAAATATTTTCCAGATAACCCTGCGTCTAGAAGCTATTTCATATTATGATCTGCCTTACAATAAGAATCTAAGCAATAAAATGTATGTATAAATACACACTTTGAGCTATAAATATATTCCCAGATATTCTATAAGTTTTTCCAGTTATTCAAGGCTCGTATTTTAATAATACATTCCCGTTGAAGCCTTCGCTCGACCCTTCTGCGCAAATAACTCCTTCAAGTACTACCTTTTACACATTTGCTCGTAGCCTTTCAGTGGCTTTATCAATTCCAAAAATACTCGGCGCATATTTATATTGGTATCAATTTTAATTTAAGTAATAAGCATAAACTATCTGTTTCTTTATTATGACTATCATATACGAGTATAGTGTTTAAACTGAAAATTAACTCCCTGAATCAAGAACAATCAAGTTTTTGATTGAGGGCTTTCAATTCAGTCAGTCAGTCAACTTGGACTCTCTCAGAATTAGGCTGAGTTGCACCACCTAACATTGACCGTAATTATGACTATAACCGGTGTTTTTTGTATGGAGTTTGACAGATTTCTGACGTTTATCAAAGTTAAAGTAAGATGGTGCAACCCAGCCTTAGCATCGTGAGGTACAGAGACAGCACGTCAAAATAAACACAACGGGATCTTATGCAGTTGTTATAGGGGTGAATTTGCAATAAAAATGTATACCCTGATGTGTTCTCTGTACACCTTGCATGTGCAAAGCTTTGCCGTAATGTGACTCGGTGGCTTAATTAAGCTATCTAAAGCACAATAGTAATTAGATCTGCGCAACTAGTAATTCCATTACCCTTTTGATTTGATGTGGGCGGTCCTTGTCTTTTAGTATCTAATGCAGTTGTGAGCTAAAACTGGTTTAATTGTTTACTACAAGCATTAAACACAAACCTCATATAGGTAGCGCAAGAAGGCGCTTGATACTAGCCGCTACCAACCGCTCATTACGGAAATAATTGGGGGAGGCCTATGTTCGGGAGGGGACGTCTTATTGCTGAAATGATGATGAAATGCTTGCCTATTGTAAATTAAAATACATTCCTAATATAAACTCAAGCAATGACAGTAAAGTTAAAAGCATCAATTTTGNACAGATGTTAAAGGGGTGAATTGGAGTAAAAATTTATACCCTGATGTGTCCTCTGTACACCTTGCATGTGCAAAGCTTTGCCGTAATGTGACTCGGTAGCTTAATTAAGCTCTTCTAAAGCACAATAGTAATTAGATCTGCGCAACTAGTAATTCCATTACCCTTTGATGTGGGCGGTCCTTGTCTTTTAGTATCTAATGCAGTTGTGAGCTAAAACTGGTTTAATTTGTTTACTACAAGCATTAAACACAAACCTCATATAGGTAGCGCAAGAAGGCGCTTGATACTAGCCGCTACCAACCGCTCATTACGGAAATAATTGGGGGAGGCCTATGTTCGGGAGGGGACGTCCTATGGCTGAAATGATGATGATGATGAAATGCTTACCCATTGAAGATTACAATACATTCTAAATATAAACTCAAGCAATGACAGTAAAGTTAAAAGCATCAATTTTGGCCTAACCATCTCTGAGACTTTCTGTCATGTTAGGACAATTTTGAAGTCTCTGAATGTGGGAAACTATATTTGCGTAGTATGTCCAAGAGTAAGTTAAGTATGGCTGATTATAATATTATGTAAATGTAACTTCAGTAAAACCTTGTAAGTATGCTAGGTAAGGATAATTTTATTCCTCAGAGGACACGATATCAGTCCAGCTACGGTCCAGCTAACAACCTACATAATTTTGAACATTCTTAAATCTGACAGTAAGTTTTTACGTGTAACCAAAATAAATTAAAACATATTCGTAGAAATATAGTAAAGTTTATACACTCGTATCATTTTTTATCATAAATGAGTTTATAACCAAGGATTGAAGTAGGAAATCTAAATATCTCCTTTTTATTTATACACTTGTATGAGTATCGGGCTAAGAAAAATAAAAATAAAAATATATAAATTGAAATTTTGAAAAGGCAAAAGGTATGCAATTGATAATAATCTAGAATTTTACCGGAGTACGGCTGCAATTCCTAATCCAGTCTGAAGCCGTTTAATTACATTTTCCATGGCAGATTAAAAGTTAGAAAATATTTATTATGAAAGCCATGATTCCCAGCGGGGACGGATATATTTAAACCGAGAACGAGCCGCGAGTGCCTCTATTGTGAGCAGGATCTGCACTTGGTTAATTAATGTTTGAGTGCGTTCCTGAAGGTTTTATTTCACTTGGAATAAAACTTAAAATAACTTTAAAAGAGGCTGGTAGACTGGAAAACCAGAGAAAAAAAAAGTTTTGGGAAATGAAAATTCGCAAAATTCAGAGAAAATGTGTGCGTTTGAGGTAAGCTTTTGGCGAGCAAAATAAAATATTTAATATCGCGATATTTTCTGCTTGTCACTGGCAGGGAAAGCAAAAGTTACCATTAAAAATTAAACAAAGTAGTAATACCGACACAACGTGTTCACGACTGAGACATTTTTTTTTCCTTTGTTTTAGCTTTTCTCCAATCTCTATAGCATGCTCCCCGAAATTATAGGATTCTGCAAAATTAAACCCAAATAGCTTTTCTGGGTAACTTAACTTCATTTTTAAATTTCACTAATAATAAATAATAATTTAAGCGGCTACTGATAATGGTGAGGCCCTAAAAAGTTATTAGTCTGCAACAAACCTTATTTCAAATCCATTTCGTTGTTTCATAAAAGGAAGTACCCTCTTTTTCTTTTAAACCAGTTCAGTGACAAAGTTAGATAGAGTTACATATTTGATTTAGCTACAATTCCTAACTCTGGCTCAGTGATTCTTGAAGTTTCTACAGGTAAGTAATTTTTGTGTTAGCTTTTACTACCTAGAATAATTCAAAGAAACAACAAACAACAGAATAACTTACCTTACAAGGTACTTATTTATCACCGAATAAACTTAGTGCTCATTTAACTTTCGGGCTGCCCAATTACAATGGTCTTATTTCGTCCCTAAATCGCAGTACCCAGATTAACTAAGTTACAATCAAATTATACCCTAAATCATGAATGTCCGTCACGTTTTCTTTGGCTTAATCAAAATTTATCGAAGACAAGAGAGAAATATAAATTAACCTCTACTAAACCTCCCGGATTTTGTGTACATAAAAACTTTAATAATGATCAAACTTCCCAATCATTATTGAAGTTTTGTTGGACTTTGGCTATATTATTGCAGAGTGTTCGGAAAGTTCGGGATCCACATAAAACTAGTTGAATTAAATGGACATGGACTAGGTACTTTATTTGAAGAGTTCGACATCGATTCGGTAGTGTGGTAACGCTATCGATCTTCGTCCACCCACAGATTATAGCTACAATAAAACAGTCTACTTTACAATTACAGTAGAACGCCGATTATCCGAACGCCGATTAACCGAATCGCCAATTATCCGAATCGGTTCTAAGCCTATTATAAAAAANGCAGTTGTTATAGGGGTGAATTTGCAATAAAAATGTATACCCTGATGTGTTCTCTGTACACCTTGCATGTGCAAAGCTTTGCCGTAATGTGACTCGGTGGCTTAATTAAGCTATCTAAAGCACAATAGTAATTAGATCTGCGCAACTAGTAATTCCATTACCCTTTTGATTTGATGTGGGCGGTCCTTGTCTTTTAGTATCTAATGCAGTTGTGAGCTAAAACTGGTTTAATTGTTTACTACAAGCATTAAACACAAACCTCATATAGGTAGCGCAAGAAGGCGCTTGATACTAGCCGCTACCAACCGCTCATTACGGAAATAATTGGGGGAGGCCTATGTTCGGGAGGGGACGTCTTATTGCTGAAATGATGATGAAATGCTTGCCTATTGTAAATTAAAATACATTCCTAATATAAACTCAAGCAATGACAGTAAAGTTAAAAGCATCAATTTTGCTCTAACCATCTCTGAGACTTTCTGTCATGTAAGAACAATATTGAAGTTTCTGAATGTTGGAAACGATATGGTAACTCTGCGTATGTCCAAGACTAAGTTATGGCTGGTTCTATGTAAATGTAGTCAGTAAAACCTTGTAAGTAAAATAAGTAAGAATAAGCTCGTTCCTCAGAGGACACGTTGTATCGTCAGTCCAGCTACGGTCCAGCTAATAACCTACATAATTTAGAACATTCTAAAATCTGACAATAAGTTTTTACATGTAACCAAAATAAATTATAATCATTAATCATGTTCGTAGAAATATAGCAAACTTCATACACTAGTATCATTTGTTATCATATATGAGTTTAACAAAGGATCTAAATATCTCCTTTTTATTTATCCACTTGTATGAGTATAGGGCTAACTAAAATGAAAAAATATATAGGTATTGAAATTTTAGAAAGGTAAACAGTCTACTTTACATTTAATAAATCTATAATTTTACCGAAGTATGGCTGCAATTCCTAATCCAGTCTGAAGCCGTTCAATTACATTTTCCATGGCAGATTAAAAGTTAGAAAATATTTATTATGAAAGCTATGATTCCCAGCGGGGACGGATATATTTAAACCGAGCACGAGCCGCGAGTGCCTCTATTGTGAGCAGGATCTGCACTTGGTTAATTAATGTTTGAGTGCGTTCCTGAAGGTTTTATTTCACTTGGAATAAAACTTAAAATACTTTAAAAGAGGCTGGTAGACTGGGACTGTCAGCCAAAAAAAAAAGAAAAATAAAGGTTTTCAGAAATGGAAAATCGTGTGTCTGAGGTAAGCTTTTGGCGAGCAAAATAAAATTGATACGTTGCAATATTTTGGACTGTCACCAACAGAGATGCAGTAAAAGTTACTTTAGTTATCCTACTTTTAAAAACATAGCATTTGAAGTAGTGATTCTGACACGACCGTGTTCACGAGTGAGAAATTTTTTTGCTTTAGCTTTTCACCAATCTTTATAGCATGCTCCCAGACATTATAGGATAGTACAAAATAGCTTTAGTACTATGAAACTTTCGTTCTTTTTTAATTTTCACTATAGGTTATTATTATGCAGCTACTGGTTTTGGTAAAGCCCTAAAGAGTCATTAGTCTACAACAAGCCTTACTTATTTCTCTTATTGAAATAGATAATTCATGGTGAACAGTTGTGCAAAAGTGATTTATAAAATATCGTGCACATTAAAATTTGGTTTCAAATCCATTTAGTTGTTTCATGATAGGAAGTATCCTCATTTTCTTTTAAACGAGTTCAGTGACAAAGTTAGATAGAGTTCAATTCCAGACTCTGTCTCAGTAATTCTTGAAGTTTCTACAGGTAAGTAATGTTTTGTTAGCTTTTACTACCTAGAATTCAAAGAAAACAACAGAATAACTTGCCTTACAAAGTACTTATTTATCACCGAATAAACTTAGTGCTCATTTAACTTTCGGGCTGCCCAATTACAATGGTCTTATTTCGTCCCTAAATCGCAGTACCCAGATTAACTAAGTTACAATCAAATTATACCCTAAATCATGAATGTCCGTCACGTTTTCTTTGGCTTAATCAAAATTTATCGAAGACAAGAGAGAAATATAAATTAACCTCTACTAAACCTCCCGGATTTTGTGTACATAAAAACTTTAATAATGATCAAACTTCCCAATCATTATTGAAGTTTTGTTGGACTTTGGCTATATTATTGCAGTGTTCGGGAAAGTTCGGGATCCACATAAAACTAGTTGAATTAAATGGACATGGACTACTTTATTTGAAGAGTTCGACATCGATTCGGTAGTGTGGTAATGCTATCGATCTTCGTCCACCCACAGATTATAGCTACAATAAAACAGTCTAATTTATATTTAATATAGACCATTAATCTTAAAATTATAGGTATATTATTAAACTTAGTAAGTTGGTAGGTCATGTAGGTGCACGAACAAAGCCGCTTGACCACTTCATTCATTTCATTGCATTTCGGGGAAAATAATGTGTTTGACTTATTTTAAGGTTTAATATTCATAATTATGTAATATTAGGATTGTAAATGATTGAAACAAAAATCTTTGAAACATACAAAATTCATCAGGTAAACCGTCTATAGGTAAAAGTGAACTAAGCTTACCTTACGAGGAGTTTCTTTGGGTTTGCTATACAAGAAAATTGGTCAAAGTAAAACATTTCAGAGATATTTATAGTGTAGATAGTTCCTATTTTAGAAAACAGTGACCGTTGAAGTGGCTGTCATCCACTTACTATGCCCGGACAATGCCTGGCTGTTTCTGACTTTGACGGCAAAGTTGTTTGACAATATGCCGCCATCTGCGACGGTTGGCTACACGAAGCTTGCATCTAATTTAATTTAATGGACGAGTACTTGCAGTTTTGTTTCAAAACAAAATTGCTCAGTCATTTTACGGTACAGCGAATCTTGAGTGCTTTGAAGCTGAATCTGAAATGCAATCGAAATGGAAAGCCTAGATCTAAGCGCTTAAATTTAAGTAGGTAGGTAGATACAGTCAGCGTCAAATAGTTCGTGATACCCAAAGGGGCCAAAAAGTTGACAACACAATTGTCACAAAGACGTCTTGCGAACTTTTTGGTTACTTTGGGTGTCACGAATTATTTGACCCTGACTGTACACAAAGCCTTGAAGCATAGAGTATCCTACCAGATTTTGCCAAGCTGTCATAGCCCCGATGCGACCAATGAACTCCTGTGAAAGTTCTAACATATCTTCTGAAAATACCATAATTCTTAGTTTAGTATTGAAGTTATTAAATTCCATGCCATGTGCCACATGTTTATTAAATCCATCATCCAAGAGTGAGCATGATCAAGACTATTCCCACCTCTCGTTCCCACCGCTGCAACTCCTGTGTAGCCAAGATCTACAGTTTGACCGCCAATAAAAACTCAACCAGTGAGCGTATCATAAAATTATAAACAAAATACTTACCATAACTAACAAATTCAAAAAGATTATGCTGGTTCGATCTCGATCACTTCTGATTAGAAATGTTTATGTAAATTCGCATGCAGATAATACACTGCAGAAACGTCAACTTATGAATATGCATAGTGATACTCAGCTCGTACCAATCTATTACACAAATACGGGTATTCTATAACCGGGAATACGCCGATAGGGACGTGCTCGGCTTGTTTCCCGGGACCCGGGGACGGAACAAATGGGAAGCGTTGATCGCTTCGTGCTTTCATGCGAAATTGGCTGTTATATGTTTAAGTTCTGGAGTCTGTACGTACCAGAATACATAAACAGTTCCGTGTTATAATATCGCAAGTCTCGAAATTTTACATACTGCTGATCGCTTCGGAAGCGACAACTTACAGCGCATTTGAAAGTAGTAGCTTTTCTGTGGCTTATGTGCAGCGGCTTTAGATATAAAGCAATTTTCTAAAGCTCTCGCTAAAGGCGCACAGATAGGTACTTAAAATGCACGTAGCGGGATCTTTCAGGAAAATCAACTTTAAGCGTTGAATACACCATCTTACTTTAACTTTGACAAACGTCAAAAGTCTGTCATAGTTACTGTTAAAGTTAGGTAGTTTAACTCAGCCTAAGACCTGTCACATATCTTAGTGCTTAAACTGTCTCTCTCTTTCTCTCTCTCTCTTTCTCTCTCATACAGTCGAGCGCTGCCTAGTACTAAAAAAATGATTACCTAAATGGCTTTGAAATGTCTAGTTACCAGGTGTTGGGGTACTTTTGGTCGTGTGAAGTGATTTTTGTACAAATTGGTTGGACCACAAATTACTACGTGACCGTACCTGTTGAGTTGTGGCTTGTTCGAATGTCAACCACACTCTGATGCCACACCACAAAGTGTGTTCAGGACAACTTGTTTAGTGCGTCATTTTAAGGTTGTTACTCTTCAGAGATAAACCTTTGTTTTAGATACTCGTAGTGTAGTAGTAATACCATCATTTGAATAAAAAATATGTTGTATATTGTATTACTACGTATATTCGCACATAGAAGATACGTCACAGTGCCAAATATTCTTTCATACATTCTCTATGAACGCATCGCCACTTGCCAATGGACACGAACATAATATTACGGATATTTTTGTGAATCGCCCATTATTGAACAACTTTAGAGGCAATGGGGAACAAGAGAATTTGCTATCTATGAAACAAATATTAATTCACCAAAATACTTATGACTTCTCTATGATGCGAATTTTTCAAAGATTGATATCTAAAAAGATCTAATGCTTCAAATAGTTTGATAACCTAACTCAAGTGCAATAAAGAAGTTTCTTCTTCAAACTATCACTGAAAAACTACGCAACTAAATAACCGGCATGATTCCACACAAATAGGTCGCTCTAACTATAGCACTACATGCTTTAATTATCCTGTCAGTCGCGCCGTGTAAATACACCCCGAGTGGACGCGGAATGAGTAACAAGCCGACGTTATTATAATGGGGATAATAGAACAACAGTGGCGTATGCGACACTTGAGGCTCTATTACAGTCATATATGAGTGATCTTAATTGACTGTCGTCGTCACTGTCCTTACAGCCAAATGAGGTCCACTGCTGGACAAAAGTTTTAAGTATCTATTGCAGTCCTATATGAGTGGTTTTAGTTGACTGATTGACTATCATCATCGTTGTCGTTTCAGCCAAATGACGTCCACTGCTGGACAAAAAGCTGACTGTAAAGCAATTTAATTTTTTCTAAGGCTTTGATTTAGAAAACGATTTACATTGGTTACCAAGATGTAAAAAAAGCTAGATTTACAATATGCTTACGATGCAAAGAAGCAGACAGAACTAGTAACAGTCAACATCACATCATTCTATACATTTTGCAACACAGCATCTACTACGATTAAGATCATTACAGCGCTTCGTAAGAGCCTAAAGCAGCTACACTGCGTTATTTCAATCTCTGCTAGTGATATGCAATTATAGAGCTAATTTGCTTTCTTTAACCTTTACCGTGGCCTTTATCGTGCAAAATAAAAGCAAATGTTATGAACGACAAGGTTATTACAAACAGGCTACTCTAGATAGAGTAGACCGTAAGCTCCTACTCAACATAATTACTGGTTTAATTACTCTGTCGCTCACGCTCAGGGATAGCTGTATTAAGGGAATGTATGAGTGTATTAAAAATGTGAGCCAGGTCTTTAGGTGAAGTACTTAGAACGCTGAAAGAGCTGGCTTATTTAGAGCATTATGATGATGACTTGTAAATAGATAAAGAATTATTTTATCTTTGTAATTTTTTTATTTCGTAAAATAAAATTTTGGGTAGAAGATCAAGCAAATACGTGATGTTACAAAAATAAATTAATCATTAATAAGACATAGCTTCTTCATCATTGAAATATTTTTAATTACCCTTTTCCCTAAATACACATTTAGTTATTCTATGTCTAGAAGAATTAACTAATTCACTTTAAATAAATAAATATCCTTGAACAATTGTTTTAATTGATATTGTAATTGCTTTGTAATAAATATTTTTGACATTTGAATTCTATTGGAGGTAGATCATGTAATATTAATAATGACTATTAATAATTTAATAATAATACTGCATGACGACTAAATGTTTGCATATCGCTATGTCGATGAAACATGTTGTTCTCGTAACAAGATAATAACTGAAATGTACCATGTTTTATGCAAATAAATAATTTAAAATTTAACATTTTACACTGCGCCTCTAGTCCCAAACTAAACAAAGCTTGTACTATAGGTACTAGAAAACGGATATAGACATACTTAAATACTTTTTTTGTAAATACATAAATATTATACATAGTAACACCCGTGGTAACACCCTTACTTACTTACTTTTTTAGTTTCTGTAAGCTTTTAAAAAGCACTTTTACGAGACCACCGACGAGAAAATACAACTAAACACAAATGAATAATAAAAACATATTTTAAAAAATAGTAAAATTAATATTACGTCATACATATAACTTTTAATTTACATAACTCGGCAAGTACATCTATTCACTACTCACATCCGATAGGATAAGAGAAGTGCTTCAAAAATTATGTAATAGCTAATTACCTACATTGTCTTATCCCTATCGAATAACGTAAAAAGTTGAGCAATACTTTAGAGCAATATTATTGAATGAAGCTTGCACCAGGATACTAGTAAATCCGGAAAAAATCAAAACAAACCGCGATTCAAGTTACGCCCACCGCCATCTATCGATAAAGTTCCATATTACATCCACATTCCACATATCGCTGCTGCTTATACGAAAGGGTTCCAAATCAAAATGCGTCGTGTCTGGCTGGCATATCTACTACGAAATAATTTCTGAATGGATTAATAACTTTATAATTATGTTTATAAAGAATACTAGCTGACCCGGCGAACTTTGTTCCGCCCTAATGGCAATAAATAAGCAGACTTTTTTTTATTTCGAACGGGATAAAAAGTATCCTATGTCCTTCTCCTGGCTCTAAACTACCTCCCTGACAATTTTCAGCTAAATCGGTTCAGCCGTTCTTGAGTTATAAGTGGTGTAACTAACACGACTTTCTTTTATATATATAGATAAGAGGGCATGCCTTAGTTTGTGATAGTTTAAAAGATCTGAGGGTTTGGTTGAGGCTGACGTTTGTCTTTAATTCGGACACAGTAGATGGAAAACGTCCCTAAATTTTATTATAACTATGATTTCCATCTTGGCCATTGTGTACTTTCTTCTCAAAAAGGTTAGCATTATAATGTGAATTCTCGCACACAATTCATGGCACCTGCTCCGGGGGTAGTTTGGAAGATAATTGGGGACATTTCTCAGTGGGGAATGGGGTGCATTTTTGACCCCATTATGGCATCGCCGCTGTGTTAACGGTTCTAATAAGCTTGGACAAGGCATTTTAAAGTTTTTTTGGATAAAATGTGCAAGTATGAAAGAGGGTCGAGGAATGTTGATAGAAATTTATTATGATTTCACCAACACATTACGCGATATAACAGTAGAAAAAAAAAATCTTTAACTACAAACAGTTTGCGTAAAACTTGTAAATTGTGCTGCTGTTTGCGATATGCGCATATTGCGCATCCCTGGAGAGCTATAAATATTTCCCAGATAAAAATATAGGGCTCAAAAATAGGCGTTTTAGTATAAATGAGTACCTATGTTATAAATAAGTGAAAATACCTTTGTTACTTCGATAGTGAGTGTAGTGGAAGTTAATTAAATGAAAGAGTGGACTGTATACAATTAATTGTCTATTCGGTATAAATTAACAATGATATTGAGACCGTTTAGTGCAAAGTCGTTGAAGAGAGTGCGTCAGGATCGTCTTCTTCGATGTTCGCTCGCGAACCGAACATTGCTCGTTCGTTCGCCGAACGTTCGCCGCTCCCTCCGGTCACGCCGCCCGCGGGCAATGTCCGTGAGTAGACAACCTTTAGATGTAGAATCTTTTTACTATACCAAAAATTAATATTATACTTTTTAAAAATAGATATTCTATAAAAATTATTAAGCTCAATGATAAAATTATTGCAGCAATCACCTGTAATGCAACTAAATGTTTTTCATTTGTGTCAAAAGGGATAAAACGATTCCAGCAAATTGCACATCAATCCGATCAGTTTATGAAATGCGAGAGCAATCGCATACCATTCCATTTACTCTAAGGTAGACAGACGCCGTTTCATTTCACATATTGATCACAAATTCGTATCGGACAGACCCGGACAGACCCGGACAAAAGGTTGATAAAATGGATAAAGTATCCTACTTTGTAATTTATTTCGACGATCTGCTAGTAAAAAGATAGCATTGTGTTACATTTTAGTTCATTGGTACTCAAAAAGTTTTCGGTGTTGAAATCGTTAGTACTTATGCTTATCTTCACTAATCTTTTTGTAACATCAAAAAATATTACTTACTTATCAAACAGGTAACTATATCTTTTTTATCAATATCTTTTACTCGTATAATAAAACTGCTAACGGACTAACACGACTATTATAACTATTAGAACGAATTTTATTGAATATGCTCGATTCATTTAAAACCCTAAAACGAATATTTTATGTTGGCTCTAAGCCCTGTAATATATTTTTAAAATAACATATTTTTTTAGCTATCCATTATTTTACTCTAAAAGCAATTTCAGCAAAAAACTGTTCCACGCTTGTTTAATAAAAGTAATAGCTTTCTATCCTATTCATCCATTAACCAATTAATTTAATAACACCTGCCAGCCTAACACTGTTTGTTGTCGTTAAAAAATCTGCTACGTAGGTATTACCAGCTGCGGGTATCGTTTGAATCAGAATTTGAATTTCTTGATATCAAAAGTTTCAAATATTTTAGGGTAAGAAGCACCTACTTAACTCGCATGACATAATAATATAGAAAGACGCTAATTATCTTGTGGGTTTCTATCGTCATCATGAGAGAGGTGTGATGATAACTATGTGATCCCGACAACGTAAACTTTGTAGCTTAGACGCTAAAATTTTCAAAGGGTGATAGACTTTTTATCTCGTGAAACCCTAAGTCCTAAATGGTCTCATGAGACTGCGGTAACAATTGATTTCTATTGTGTCTCAATTCGCTGGTACTTGAAGGGCTACAGCAATAGAAAACATGGCTTCCGTCGACCGTTGTTGTTATTTCTCAACCTTCTTACTTGATTTTCTATTAGTCCAGTCATTTAGTAGTTTTGCCTGGAATGTTATCCGGGAGCTTTGAATATGGCGAATAGTTTTCCAATATGGCGGCGCCCGCGGCAACGATAGGAGGTAGCAAAGTTGAAATTCGGAAAGAGCACATCGAAATTCATTACTCCCGGAAAACCTTCCAAGTAACACCATTATTTTGTACCAAATGACTGGACAATATCTCGCTCTTGCTAGATCCCTGAAGAGTATTCGAGTTTGAAAAATATAAATAACTTGAAAAAATCGAACTGCCTAAGGCGGGAATTGAACCCACGACCTTCCGCTTGCCGGGCGACTGCTCTTCCAACTGAGCTACTTAGACACTGGATGAACCCGTCGAAATTTTCAAGTGTAATACGCTGTTACGGCCAGCGTTCAATTCCCACCTTAGGCAGTTCGATTTTTTCAAGTTATTTATAATTTTCAAATTAGTTTGAGATGCGACTCTTAACGCTAAAAATTAAATAACTAGTATTCGAGTTGACGATATTATGTTAGTGTTCAAGCACGTGTAAAGCACAAACTTTGCGCCGCATAATCAATGAGCCGTGTCCAAACCTTCAAGTTGTAACTGCATAGAGCACTGCCTAGGGAGCGTTTACAACCCGCGACAATATTGTCTTGGCTGGATGCCATTAAAGTATAGACAGTGTCAGCATGTTCTTAATCCCCAGGTTTATAGAATTTGATCAGCACATCAAATCCAGCCATTTTTTTAATTTTCGAATCTGAATAAGTAACTCTTATGGATTTTTCATCATCATCATCATTGTTTACTTCAAGTAAATTAGATAGTTGTTCTTCTGAAGCGGAGACTAAATGACCTGATGGTGATGAAACTTCAAAGTTCATGACATAACTAAGCATTGAGATATAAGCAAAGTACCCATATTATGATCTAAAGACACAGATGAGCCTTTATTACCTTCAACACATAGACAAGAAATGAATTTCGTAAGCTTGACAATTAAAAAGATTCATTAACAAATCAATCACTCTAGCACCCAAAACTCTTAGATATAAAATCAGCGCCTAATTTCAGCAAGAGTTTACATCTTTTGTAGAGGTAGACCCTACTTTTGTTTTGTCCCTATTGCGAAACCACGGTCAGCGACTGCAATTCCCCACGTGATGTACACTTATTTGTTTCAGACGTGGCCTGCTTTAAAATGTTGGGGAACAAGCCTTCAATCTCAATCTTTAGTACTTGAACTCTCAATGCTAGGATTCCATTTTGCGCTTCGATGGACTTAATATTGCGAGGAGACCCTGCACCGTGCTACCAACTGCGCTGCAGACATTTATTGCAAACCTCCTTGCGAATAACACACATTTAAATACTTTTTAGAAATAAAAAAATAGTGTCTTGACTATTTACTATTGACAGTAGACACTGTTTTCCTTGTCAGATGTTAGTGGGTTGATTCATCTCTCTCTAATGTAAATCCTCCTTCAGAACAACATGCATTTAAATACGTTTTAGTAATAAGAAATATTGTCTTGACAATAGACACTGTTTTCCTTGTCAGAGGTCAGTGGGTTGATTCATTTCTCTTATCTAAATCAAATAGGTTTTTTTAATTAGAATTTAAACATAAATAGGAAGTTAGTTAAAATAAATATCAGTGGTTTACAACAAAGAATCATGGCTTGCATTATTTGAATTTTTTTACGCAACCCATATAAATTGAAGCTACAAGTAAGTTACTGCTACAAAACATGACGTGGCATGTAAAAGTTATGTGATCTCTGGGACATATTTTAAGTTATCCGTGAAATATTCCACTAGTCCAAGGTTTGTGTGTGTGTAAATCCAAAGTTTTATGACGTAGACCTAGACACGGTACTTTATGGTTTTGTGGTCCTGTATGGTGACAATATTAGCATCTTACATAATGTTCTTTTTGTTTCAGATATGGATGCTTTTATTCATCACGTTCCTGGTCAGCTTCCCTTGTAAGTACCTACTTTCTAATACATGACCTATTTTATTTAGGTAATAACTATAAACAATTTTACGAGCAAGCCTACGTGTTATAAAAAAATTAAGAGATGAAAAATGAAAAGGAGGATACAACAAATCTATATCCTGTATTTTTATGGCCTAGCCTAAGTTATTCTAGATTCGTTTCATCAGCTCGGACACCCGCCTCACGTCTGCAGGGCTACCCCGAAACGCTGTTTACGAAGTTTCGGGTCTTCTGTCACCGTCGCTCATTCTGGCACGTCGCTTTGCGTGAGAGAGATGGCAGCATTCGAAACTTCTGATAAAGTTTTTCGGAGTAACCCAGCTGGTAATAATAAAGAACGTAGTTATTTACCCGGCGATCTAGCGCCGAGCCTTTTTACGTCAGAACGCCCCCGCTAACGCGACCACACTATCCGAAAAACATAAATTAAGTTGAGAACTGAAAATTGCCTTTGATAAGTTCATCTATTTGGCTGAAAACCCTTGCGTCATTCGGTCCCTACTCAAGCCCCTAAAATTGTCCACGTTAGAGACGTACCGTTGTTATACCGTAAACTTGTGACGTGAATGTTCCCGACCTGGGTAAAATCGCATTGGGTCGATGTTTTCTCTAAACGGACGGATAGTTTTGCGATGTAAAAATTATAGAAACAGTACCATGATCTTTAGTAGTTAGCGGACAGCAAGTAATAGGTACTTAACTATTAATAGTATCTTATTTTAGTTAAAAGTATCTTACCTTCAAAGACTATTGGAGGTTAGATAGCCAGTTCCTCTGTGGTTGAGGATTCCGTATGAAGCGCGCTTCCATTTTCAGCCTAATCATTACTTTCCATCAGTTGAGGGACCAAGAGCTTCCAGCAGGCCAAGAGCTTCCTCTTTGTAAATAAAAATCTCAATTTAAACAAATTAATAGCTGACTGGAAAGCTAGCAGAAATATCCTTAACAATAGAAAAATCATGGGGCCCTTAGCCATCCACTCTTCTTTATACCAAATGCTTTTGACCAAAGAACTGCGTGCTTACAAAATTGGAGCTGTCAATGGCAGAAGCGTCATTGGAGGCGATGAAATCGAACAGGATCTTTGGAGACTGATTTTTATTATTTACTTCGCGTTGTTGTGTTATTCTTTAATTTTGCTCCTTTAACCGGTTGAGTCCCAGACGGCATTCATTAATGTCATAACAATTGATTATCTATTGTGTCTAGATTCGCGGGCCTTGAAGGATTAATAATTAAAATCAGCTGCAGAATAGCTATAGTTCGTTTGATCGTTCGTCGTTCGTTTGATAGTTCAGTTCTCATACTTTTTACCTAAGTCTACCTAAGTAGGTAGCCAGTTCTTCTGTGGTTGAGAATTCCGAGTAAAGCTCGCTATCTTCGGCCTGATATTCACCTTCCATCAGGTGAGATCCAGGCCTAGAGCTTCCCCGTAGTGGATAAAAAAACCTTTGATTTTTACAAAATCGAAAAAAAGCTACTAGATTTTACTGTTCGCGTTTTGTCAAATCCAATCAACTGTCTAGCGTAAACCCCAAGATATATCGTCGTGAGGTTATCAAGGTCGCTCGTCTACCGCTGACCTATTACACAGCTAAAGGGAAACGAGCAGTTAATATTTACGTTTTCACTTGACCTAGATAACTTTTTGTATAGCACATCAAGCTAAGTTATGAAATATGTATTGGTCATAGGTTCTTTATTGCAACGAAAATGTATACCTACTGATGGATACAGTTGTCAAATTCCTCTATTGGAAGACTTTCCCTTACTAAATTGACTTTTAAGCAAAATTGTCGTCAGAAATGCTCTACTTTTCTCACGTTCAACTGAAGAAAATGTTATCACCAAAGCTTATCTACCATCATCTAGAATTTTTTTAAATATTATTCAGTAATCTTCTGAAAGACATCTCCAAACGTAATTAAGTTTTCCCTAGCTTGCAAATATGTATAATTTGCACTTTAGAAGCACAGTGGTCAGGGGTAAAAAACATTTTTGATAGTTTACTTTCTCTTGGTCTTTAACCTATCTAGTTTCTATTTTCGGTGAAAAACGTTTGTATCCACAATTGTTTTTCAGTATCAATTAGTTGGCTTTTCTCCTAAGAGCCATGGCCATTCCCACTCGTCTGCTAGGCATTTGCTAATGTAATTTATAGGGGTGCCAATAAAACTGTCGCCATCACAATTTATAACCTTTGTCTTCGGACTGGCGAAACGATTACTCCACTAAAGGTATTGTCCGTGAAAACGCGTTTTGTTCTTGCCTTACTTTGTCAGGTTAAATTCAATCAAGTAATCTAAACAAATAACTTTGTGTACTCTATAAGTAATAATAATAGTAATTAGGTATTAATAATTTTGCCTTAGCACACTAACCTTAATTTAACCCTATACTTGGCAAAGACGGTTTTGGTTAATATTTGTGATTTACACTATAAATATTGGATTTAGGACGAGTAAAAATCATGTAAAAAATACGAAAAAAAATCTTAGGTATGTAGTTTTGGAAATATAGTATGTATCTTCAAGTGCACATTGCCAGCTTTGTAGTAAACTAAAAAATGGTTTAATTGTTAGTAAAAATTAGTTATTTAAATGAAAATTACTACAAAACCTTAAGCTATTCCTTATTTGAGTATTAAAAAATAAGTATATTTTACAAAAAACTGAAAACAAAGTAAAAAACCCACTTCAAAGTCTGTAACGCCTTGCAAGTATAGCTGCATTTGGATGTATGAGAACCACTCTATCAGCGTNAAGAGATGAAATGAAAAGAAGGATACATCAAAATCTATTATATCTTGTATTTTTATGTCCTATCCTAAGTTAGGTATTATTCTAGATTCGTTTCATCAGCTCGAACACCCGCTTCACGTCTGCAGGGCTACTCCGAAACGCTGTTTACGAAGTTTCGGGTCTTCTGTCACCGTCGCTCATTTTGGCACGTCGCTTTGCGTGAGAGAGATGGCAGCATTCGAAACTTCTGATAACGTTTTTCGAAGTAACCCAGCTGGTAATAATAAAGAACGTAGTTATTTACCCGGCGATCTAGCGCCGAGCCTTTTTACGTCAGAACGCCCCCACTAACGCGACCACACGATCCGAAAAACATAAATTAAGTTGAGAACTGAAAATTGCCTTTGATAAGTTCATCTATTTGGCTGAAAACCCTTGCGTCATTTGGTCCCTACTCAAGCCCCTAAAATTGTCCACGTTAGAGACGTACCGTTGTTATACCGTAAACTTGTGACGTGAATGTTCCCGACCTGGGTAAAATCGCATTGGGTCGATGTTTTGTCTAAACGGACGGATAGTTGTGCGATGTAAAAATTATAGAAACAGTACCATGATCTTTAGTAGTTAGCGGACAGCAAGTAATAGGTACTTAACTATTAATAGTATCTTATTTTAGTTAATTGTATCTTACCTTCAAAGACTATTGGAGGTAAGATAGCCACTTCCTCTGTGGTTGAGGATTCCATATGAAGCGCGCTTCCATTTTTGGCCTAATCATTACTTTCCATCAGTTGAGGGACCAAGAGCTTCCAGCAGGCCAAGAGCTTCCTCTTTGTGAATAAAAATCTCAATTTAAACAAATTAATAGCTGACTGAAAAGCTAGCAGAAATATCCTCAACAATAGAAAAATCATGGGGCCCTTAGCCATCCACTCTTCTTTATACCAAATGCTTTTGACCAAAGAACTGCGTGCTTACAAAATTGGAGCTGTCAATGGCAGAAGCGTCATTGGAGGCATTGAAATCGAACAAGATCTTTGGAGACAGATTTTTATTATTTACTTCGCGTTGTTGAAAAAGAATAAGATGAAAGTTTGTTTTTTTTGGTATGCTTTAATTTTGCTCCTTTAATAAATAAATTAAGCTGCAAAGTGATCACATTTTAAAATGTTTAATACTACCTACTTACTAAAACGGCTGTTAATGAAAGGTAAAAAGTGCGTACGATTATTGAAGTTCTCATACTTTTTACCTAAGTCTGCTTAAATAAGTATATCGTCATAACAACAATGTTAACATCATTGTTGGGTTCCGGCAGTTGGAGTTAAGCTATCCAGTTCCTCTGTGGTTGAGAATTCCGATTAAAGCTCGGCTATCTTCGGCCTGGTAAGATCCAGGCCAAGAGCTTCTCCGTAGTAGATAATAAAAACCTTTGATTTTTACAAAATCGAAAAAAAAGCTACTAGATTTTACTGTCCGCGTTTTGTCAAATCCAATCAACTGTCTAGCGTAAACCCCAAGATATATCGTCGTGAGGTTATCAAGGTCGCCCGTCTACCGCTGACCTATTACACAGCTAAAGGGAAACAAGCAGTTAATGTTTACGTTTCCAGTTGACCTAGATAACTTTTTGTATAGCACATCAAGCTAAGTTATGAAACATAAATTTCGTAGTGGTCATATTATGTGCTTTATTGCTACAAAAATGTATGCTTTCATATACGGTCATCAAATCCATCTATTGGAAGACTTTCCTTGTTATTAAAATGACATTTAAGCAAATTATCGTTATAAAATGTCTACTTTTCTCACGTTCAACTGAAGAAAATGTTATCACCAAAGCTTATGTAAAAGTTCTATTTACAGAAATAAATGAGTTTTATGAGATTTTTTTATGAGTTTTTTTTATTAGTTTTATATAATATGTACCTATCTACCATCATCTAGATTTTTTTTAAATATTATTCAGGAATCTTCTGAAAGACATCTCCAAACGTAATTAAGTTTTCTCTAGCTTGCAAAGATAATTTGCATTTTGAATGTCAGAGGTAAATATCATTTTTGATAGTTCACGTCTTTCTCTTGGTGTTTACCTATCTAGTTTCTATTTTCGTTGCAAAACGTTTGTACCTACTACAATTTGTTTTCAGTATCAATTAGTTGGCTTTTCTCCTAAGAGCCATGGCCATTCCCACTCGTCTGCTAGGCATTTGCTAATGTAATTTATAGGGGTGCCAATAAAACTGTCGCCATCACAATTTATAACCTTTGTCTTCGGACTGGCGAAACGATTACTTCACTAAAGGTATTGTCCGTGAAAACGCGTTTCGTTCTTGCCTTACTTTGTCAGGTTAAATTCAATCAAGTAATCTAAACAAATAACTTTGTGTACTCTATAAGTAATAATAATAGTAATTAGGTATTAATAATTTTACCTTAGCACACTAACCTTAATTTAACTGGATCCAAATGTATCTAGGCTAAGTTTTATTATTTATGTTTTTATTCTTATAGATTGTTTTTCGGTTATTATGCAGTGTTATGTAAGGTAAATAAGAAAGTAAATGTAAGATACAGTACTTCTCGGATGCTAACTAAAATATCCTTTTCGTATAAAATCTGCCTAACTTAATTTACCCTTTCTAGACCTTGCTTTTAAGAAGACATAAAAATCCTCTCAAGAATGTTTCAAGAAAGTAAGATTTTTTAGTTAACTGTACTGAGACTGTGCCTGTATTTTTGTGTACCTAAAATATAAAAAATAAGTTTTAGTCGAATTTGTATTATTTGAAGTTGATGATATTGAATTGAAATTATTTAGGTGCTTATCCTTTTGGATGACACATACTTACTTATCTAACTACTTCTAGTAGCGGTATCTTTAAGAATGTCCACACTTAAAACACCTCTTACTACCTGATCCCTTCATTGTATCAGGACCATATACCCGTATACTTTAAAGCGGCCACTGTGAGGAAGAAGGGAGAAAATTATTTCCTTATCTACTTGCACAGAGCCACCGCTCGATGCCGTACCAATAATTAAGCTTTGGACTCCTCCCTTTACACGTTATAAGGGTGTAGATATCAGACAAAAAATAATAGTAATTTTATGTGCTACACAAGACACCTACATAATATCCTAATTGAACTTACTTCAAATTTTAAGTATGACTAGCGGCCGCCCGCGACTTCGTACGCGTGGGTACCGTTTTACCCCCTTAGGGGTTCAATTTTGCAAATTTCCGTCTTAGTGAGCACCTACGTTATAAAAGGAAACCCCATGCAAAATGTAAGACTTAGCACTTGTAGATTGTTTCTGAGATTTCATGATGAGTGAGTGAGTCAGTCAGTCAATCAGTAACCTTTCGCTTTTATAGATATAGATTGTATTATAATATCAGGACCCCCAAGCTAGTTCACCAGAAGTAGGTGTTTAAGTGTATAAATGTAGCGTCTTATTGTAGGTACCTACTTGTATTCAGGGAGATTTTGCAAGAAAAATCTACAGTCTCTTGTGCTGTCTGTCATCCGTACCTGTTACAGTACACGACTGAAATAACAAGCCTCTGATAATATGGTAAAGGCAAACTTATTCCCTCTGTTTATAACCCTATCATTAATAGACCACCTGCGATGTCGGCTCAAGTGACCTCAACAGCTCCCCGGACAGATAGCGGCGAGCAGAAGGCACTCTGCCTACTAGCAACCTCACCTAGTGGATAGGGATGGGGGTTTTTTTTTTTACGATAAAACATCGATATTTTTCAATGCTTATTTTTTTTACTCTAGGCTGGAATGGAACGCAAACTTTAGGCTGGCAATATCAACTCAACAATTTATTTTCGATACCTATTTTGACTTACTTGACTTAAAGTCCTATTTCCACAACAGTCCTCCATCGCGTTCGGTCTTGAGCTTTGCGCTTGATATCTATTTTAAGCTGATCAAATTAAAATGGGTCGATAAAATATTGTATTTTTTAGAATAATTGGATTTTTACTTCAATAAGATTTGCGTAGAATTTAGAAAGAAACGGTTCAGTAACAATATCGCTGTTTCGAAAAGTTATTCAGAATTCAACAGAAAAATTCAATATTAATTATATCTAATGGACAAAATATGAAACACGTAGGTACCTAATGTCTAGCTTTTACAAATAACACATTCGAAAATCAATTACCAATTAAATTAAGCCTAAAACTTTATAACGCAAAATAGTTACCTACATAGCACATCCCTATTATCGATAACAAAATTATCTACTTGTTAACTTCAAGTACTAGAACTGGCAAGCGGCCAAAACGCTTCATTCTCATAGGATCGCTGGCAAATTGAATATTTAGTATCCAAATTGCTCCAAATTGATATTCGCAGTACACCTTTAACATATCTAGGGCACTAGGGCATTACGAAAGTCTGTTGTTATTCATTTCATGCTAATCGTTTTAATATAAATTTCACTATCCGCCCCAGGTATTTTCTCTAGGGATATAATTTCGAATAAGCTCTTTTATAAAACAGTTGCGTCATAAGTAGAGGAAGGTTGACCAGAGCTGTTAAGCGAGTGGAATTAACACCACATACGAGTATTACATATTTCATTTGTCATCATCATTTAGCCACCTTCTCGAAGAAGCTCAATCGCCTACTTCAAGCCTGGTTCGCCCACCGTGGAGTTGAGAGATGTGTTTAACAATCCATTTACTGTACTTTTCATAGAATCTGTAATAAATGTGGTCGGCCACAGTGCCACCTTATTCGGCAGTTTTATAAATTTGTATTAGCTTATTGTTATCATGATTTGATTTTGTATTTAACATTTTATGTGGGTTACATTTCTAATAGTAGTTCATAAATATCGAAAACACTCTGTAGAGAGCCTAAGAGATTTGTGCCCC
Organism: Ostrinia furnacalis; assembly: GCF_004193835.3. Classification (NCBI taxonomy): domain Eukaryota; kingdom Metazoa; phylum Arthropoda; class Insecta; order Lepidoptera; family Crambidae; genus Ostrinia; species Ostrinia furnacalis. Next base: position 51,471 of record NW_021135293.1, read on the forward strand.
CGAAAATGAATTCGATAAGGTAAGCCGTAGATTTATTCGAATACCACGCTCTAAGGAGCCTAAAACAATTTATTTTTTCATGATAATGGCCTCTTAAATTACTCGGATCTTGAAATACTGTATTAATCCAAGACTCACATAATTTATTTTAATTATGTTTATTTAATAGCTCCATATTTATTCAGGTTATTAAATACTTAAGTTACCTATACATTACGTTCTACATTAACAAAGTCCGTACTTCGTACCCCCGTGGGCTAGGTTATTTTAATGGGTATTTCAAAGACGAAAACCACCTAACTTACTCTAACATGTAAGTAGAGTATTTTTTTATGGGACACTAGGCAAACGCGTAGACGAATATGCATAACCTATGTCATAAGAGGTGAAAGAGTGTGTGGAACTCTATGACCGCTTTATATTTTTTTTAAAGTTTTAGATATTTTCCAAATAAACAAATACAGGGTGAAATTTTGTAATGCCACCTGGAGGGAAAGTACTCTTAATACTATACATTTTACTCAAAGAAAACATTCCTTTATTTTTGAAAAGAAAGAGAACTGCATTCAAATAATAATATGTATTTCCAAAACGTTTTCCAAAATTCACCACCATCTATATTTTCTGTGAATGCAGTTCCATTTCTTTTAAAAAATAAAGGAATGTTCTCATTGAGTAAAATTTTCTATCTACATTATTAAGAGGCATTACAAAATTCCACCCTGTATATGACTTTATAGCCTTCTGATTAACTAAAACGCAGTAACAACAGTCGCAGCCGCGCGTCATTACGAATGCATGTGTGTCACAAACGCGCACTGCAATTACAGGATAATTTACACTGCGTGTGTGTAGTGTTTACAAAGTGTTCTTTGTAACTCTTAGTTTGTTCTTGTGCGTCGGTGCAATTTTAAATGAAAGCTTGTGATGTTGGGATATTAACCTTTTTTGCAAAGAGTAAGACCACCACCTAACTTTAACCGTAACTATAACGATAACTGGTGCTTTCTGCACTGGTGCTGGAGCTATAACGATAACGTCAAAAATTTATCAAACTATACCCTAGTTTGATAAATTTTTGACGTTTGTTTAAGATAAAACCAGCTTTAGGCTGGGTTGTACAACACAGCTTTATCTACAAATACTCGTTTTCGATGTTCAAGTTCATTAAAATAATAATATAACTTACCCTGAATGACAAAATATGGTCAGACATTTTGCTCTAAACGTACTGAAACAAATAAAACAAAGATTTTTGATCCTACCTCTTATGAAGAACAAAATAGCAAAGAAGTCCCTTCTTCGTGAACAAATACGAAAACATTATGCCTCTTCCTGAAGTCTGGCAGAGAAATTGGTAACACAACTTTTTTGAATGCAATATCTTGCCAAGTTCTGTTTCTTGTTATTTACAATACGCTCAATTCAGTCACATGAAATTAACGTTCATTAACATCAAAAAACTTAGCTCAGCATTTGCATGTGCTTTCATTTAGCCTTATACATTCATGATGTGAGGATATAAGCTCAGCGTTTCAGTATGCCTTTTTTGCACACTAATATTCATTATTTATCTGTGACAACAAAGCCAAAGGTTAGTCTTAATCCAGGAACCTACACATAATTAGCGCTCATCATCTAATGAACAGAGGCGCATTATACCCGGGTCATTACGAATGCACGCCATGTCGCGGCTCACGCTGCAATCACGTGATACGCGCGAGCTTCGTTGGCAGTGAGATGTGGTGGCTTGACAGGGTCATGATGATACAGTAAGGCAGTTTTCCACCATAGGAGCGAAGCGAATAGGAGTTGTGTGTTTGAATAACCAATCAAAATTAAATTTCAGAAACAAAATTGAGCGAAGAATAGATGTGAAAAAACTGGGCCTTAGGGCCGTCTTCCACCATAGCGGAGCGGAGCGGAGATGTACTTTATCCTGCTCAGTGTACTGTAATTTGTATGGAAACGCCGCATAGGTATCTCTTCTCCGCTCTTTCAACCGTTTCTACTGTAGCTGAGCTGAAAACATCGCAGAAATGCGCGCAACCACGTGACACGCGCGATCTTCGTTGGCATTGAGATGTGGTTTGTGGTACATGTGGCACATGGTGATATACGAGTACATCCATAAGGCCATCCTCCACTAAATGGGAGAAAGCGAACCGAAGCTGAGCGGAAAGTTGATATGGAAATAACGAAATCTGATTGACTATTCAAGCACATTAATCTCCTATGCTTTGGTGGAGGCGTCACGGCCGTTTTCCATCATAGAGGAGCTGTGCTTCGTCCTGCTAAGTGCGCTGTATCTTGTATAAAATATGTCAACGTGAAATTGTGAACTCTGTCAGCTTATAATATAACGCGTTAGATTGTAAACTAACAGTGGGTTAGGTTAGGTTAGATTGTAATTTAACTACGTCAGATTATAATCTGACGGAATTCACAATTTTATGGTGACATATGCCTATAACTACGCCTACATCTCTTTCCGCTCTGCTCAACCGTTCCTACTGAAACTAAGCGGAGACGAAACGTGTTTAACCCGACTTTTCTCATCTCCGCCTTGGAGGAAAATAGACCTTAGGGTATACCCTGACTATACAGGTTGATAGGATTTTTGTTTGCAAGACCGCGAAATTCCTTTTACAATAGAACTCAGCAAACAAGGCTCATTTTAACAAACAAAATACTAATTCAAGTATTCCCTTGAGTATGTACTCCGAGAGCCGAGTATTGGGTATCGCGATAAGGACGAAAGTGACGATTGGAATTCCTACATAAATCACCGGGTCCCGAGGGAATTATAGGACTTGGCGGCTGAACCACAGTACTCAACGTTTCAATATTAAAGTAGGGTATCCCTCAGTCGGCTTTACTACTTCTGAATCTATTTACGACTGGGGATGGGGAATTTAAATTGAATTCTACAACTTTTTTTAAATCTAGATAATATGCTACTTACATTCGGGTACGTACTAGTACTAGCCACGTAGGAACATAGTACTTAATATCCATTTAGTATCCATATAATTTAGCAAATGTACGGCCACAAATTACTTAATAGTTGACAAGACTAGTGAGCATTACCTATTGGTCTGCGACCGCGATATTGCTGTCTATTACAGGGGACTAAGGTACTTTATATTGTATATCGATAAACTTTTATGGATATGGACGTAGATGATAACAACTGTCTACAGCATTTTTGCGCACGGGTTATGCATAGCTTATTTTTATTGCTTTATGACCTAGAATTAAGAATAACAACAAAAAAATGTTCTGAATTTGCTTTTATGTGTAAAAAATAGAAAAATTCATATCAATGAATGTATGAAACATGAACATAGAGATGACTCAATTTGTTGCCAAATATATTTTTTTCTTTCTTTCATTCATTCTTTCTAATTATTAAAACATACCAAACATCCATTTAAGATTCATTCTCACAAGAGAAAATTTAAAAAAGAGTCCAAATATTTATTAAAAATGAAAAGTTCTAATTTCCTGTCATGTTCCATAGAAGATTTTTCGCATAAAAATCTAACCCTATCATGCTTTCAGTATACTGGCCTTGGTAACGTCGTCTCTCAAATCTCTCACTATATTTTGATGAAAGCGTGCCCCTTGTTCTTGCGAATAAGCCCCCTTAATTATTTATAAATATATCCCAATGAGAATGGGACGTGCATCTTTAGAGACATTCTACTATGAAGATGGAAAATTCAAATCGCTAGAACTTCTTAAAAAGCAAATATTTTCGATTTGTAATCGCACTTTTTTATATAAATTTACTTATATAATCAGAATATAATAAGTAAAATCCATGCGCAAAAAAAAAAAAATTTGTTGACCGGTGTAATTATTCTGATTAAAAACCAGCGCTACACTTTTGAAGGTGACTGTCTTATCTCCCATTTTAATCAAATTATTACTTTCACTAATCCAGTCTTAAGACTGGTCGAAGTATTCTGTCTTATCCACCATCGTTTCCGTGGTGTAGCGGTTATCACATCTGCCTAACACGCAGAAGGCCCCCGGTTCGATCCCGGGCGGAAACATTTTTTGCAGTTTTCCTTTAATTTTGTTTTTACATTATTTGTATTCATTTTTTCGGCAGCGGTCTTCAAAATTTAAATATTGAAATTATACATAAGTGTGATATTCATGTCCGGTTAGATTTTGTTTCATGTTTTTTACTAACATTTTTCTCCCATAACTTGTGTATTAGGATTTTTTATTTTATTTATTTATCTATTATCGTTTCATTGCATTACAAATTGCCCTCGGAATCGCACTTTTATTCAGTCTACATTACGTTTCCTTTTTCAGTGCATGACTTCAACCTCTATTCGCTTGTTGGAACTAAAATCAATAATTAGAACTCGAGTTACAATGTAAGCAATGTGCAGAGCTGAGCCATTTGAATTACTTTAGCCGTGGATTCAGGCAGGTTCTGTTTAACTACCGTTCTATCCTAGAACTGTGCCAGTGTGCAGGATAATAATGGTATTATTTTTAATACCTTTCCAAGCGTGTTTGTGCGGATGGCTCAAACCACTCAAACTGAACATTGTGCACGCATGAAACACAAGTATCTTGTGTAGCTGTAATTAGTGGTGATTTTGCAACAAAAATGTATTATTCTGATCTGCTTTCAATGATGAAAGCTAAGCATGAGCTTATTTCCCAAATTATTTCCATGGCGTCTTTTGTCTCTTCAGGTTTTTATTTTACTGTCACTATTTTATATTTCAAAAACAAGTTATTACTGATCCGGAGATGTAAATTAATTTTATCTTGGGAAATCTAGATGACATAAAAATAGATTTTGTAGGATAAAGATAATTTATAAACCTATCAAATGAACTCGTAGCTTGACCCCTTTTCTGCGTAGGTACAACTCTTTATAAATGAAGATCTTTATTAATACTGAAGTCCTCTATTTCAACCTTTCCCTATTTAGAAATTTTGGTAATACAAGTATTCAAGTTGTAGAGCAGTAATTCCTTCCTAATTCCCCTACATGAAATTCTCCATTCGTTCCGAAGCAAGATACATTTCCAGAGCATCTTCTTCCTCGAATTAGTCCAGTAGTGGGTCACGGTGCATTATTGAATGCCCCACCTAATGCAGGCACAATCAAATGCGACGCACACTAAGCCAGCACGGCTTGAGATTGTGCACAGTCAAAATAGAACAGCTTATTTATATCGCATTGCTATCAACATCTGACGTGGTCTTGTGTCTTGGCACTTGGCAGTAAAATGTCAACTGTCAAGATGATACTGAGTGGGTAACCTTTTTGGCAACATTTCTTTTTTCTCTTTTCTCTTCATTGTCTTTGTACTTTTTTTTTTATAATTGTATTTTTATATTGCCCTTTGTTTTTTTTAAGTTGTCTAATAAATAATTTTTCTTTCTTTCTTTCTTCTTTCTTTCTTGTTGGAGTCTTAATGACGCAGTTTTATGTTCTCGTAAAAACAGTGATATCTTATTGCAAAAGGAGCCTGAACTTCTTGTTAGATTCAAGTGTTAAACTCGTTCATTCGTTTCAGCCAAATAACGTCCACTGCTGGAAAAAGGCCTTCCCGAAGGCCTAAACTCATTCTTTTATAAAGAGCTTTGCGTATGTGGATCAATTTTCATTTATTCCTGAACTCTGCTAGCACCTTCAACTCTATGTATGCCCCGATAACTTTCTTCTTCATTTCTGGTCTTTCTTTTCAAACTTTTACTATTACTATGTCTTAAAACTTGAAGTCGTTCACAAATTTTAACGGTGAAGGGGTCGAACTGGCCGACTCGAGTTCCTAGGAACGCGGGTTCGAAATCCACCGCCCGCATCGCACACGACTAATTTGTGGTGAGTCCACTCGAAACACAAGCTTATTTAGCTTAACACGAGGGTCTAATGGGACTATTAGTAATTTGTGCAATACAAATTGCTAATAATCTTAAAAAAATAAACAAAACAAAACAATAACATTTTCAGATCGGTGGCAACTTTGTGATTAAGGAAAATACTTCTCGAGTGAACTGCTCGTTATGTTTGAGCTATAGTCCAGTGAGTTCTATTTAACTTGAAGCTCGCATCCGTGGGTAGATATGTTATCCACTGGATGAATTCTAGTTATACTGGTACATAGGTAGAATTAGATTCTAGGTAACTCTATCTAGAACCATTTACGAGTACCTCTGTAAGGTTGTCTTTATTGCCTTCAACTCAATGCAGAAGATTTTTATAGAATATAGGAAGTAAGGTTATGAATAAATAGAAAAGAACATATATAAATACAATTTATCGTAAACCGTATCAAATTTACATACCTACATAAATTAAAAATCATATAATGTGTCTGAGGGATACCTGAATTTCGTTTAAGCCCTGAAAAACTCCAGTTAGTAGGGTAGGGTAGCTAATGAGTATAAATTAATTTCATGAATTTAGTTACGAGTATAATATTTAAAGTTGTTTATCCAAAATATTGAAAATGGACGACTTTAGCATATTAAATCAGTTCTATCTCTATAAGTCGCCGTAATTGAATTGAAATGGGTGCATGATGAGACCCGCCCTATGGATATAGTAGAGCTGTTAATAAGCGGCTCAAAGGGAGATTCTAATGCAAATTATGTACATTAGAAACTCTAGAGTGGAATGTATAATGCATATTGATTTCGACGGGTTCAATCGTCTGGTTGTATTACACTACACTGTTGCTAGGCCCATCTGTTGGAATATTCAAGTCACAACTCAAGAAACTTATGCCCATTTTCACCATCAATGCCTAATTTTTAAGTGACCTCTATAGTAACACATAACAGGAGTTTTGTTTTCATAGGGGTCACTTAAAAATTAGGGAATGATGGTAAAAACGGGCATTAGTCCATCTTGTCAGCCTTTTTTATTTTTTTTTTATTTTTTTATTTTTTTTTTAATTTGTGGCAACCAAACCTCTCTGGGAGGTTTATTTCTGCCAATGTCGAGAGAAAAATATTGACATAGTTATCAATAGAACGTGGGTGTTTCAGTTCTATTGATTTTACATGGATTCCGTGGAGTTAAGTATGCCCGTAAGCAGGTTTCGAGACGCCACCGGGTCCAAAGCGGGTTGTTCATACGACAACCCACTCGACACTCGATGCGCGCTCAAATTCGAAGTTTTTCAATGTTTTTTATAATTTATCACTTCACTGCACTTTAGAACACAAAATAACACCAAAGTTGTACACTAAAGTCCATTAAATAATAAATTGAAACCATTAAAACAGATCGACCATGCTTCCCGTTCAACTACCCTCCACGGAATCGAATTTGACTGTTTAGAATATTGGCAGTTAAAAATGACACATTTTTTTTTATGTGACAGGAGGCAAACGAGCACCAGCCCCCCTAGACATAACGCACTTTTTGATCGAATCCGTCAAAACTCCATACAAAAAAGGGGCTTTTCGACCACTTTTCGACTGGTTTGCGATTAAAATTTGCACTTTGTCTAGACCCACTGATGGTAAGTGATTACGCCATACGCCATACCATTACGCCCATAGACACCCGCAGACCCAGGGTCTTAGTATTTTAAACATATCTTGTAATTCGGTATTAAGGATCCCTTTTCGCTAAAGTACGGTGAGTTAGATACGTGGAAATCTTCATTATTTCTCAGAAGAAAAACTTTTGTATACCAAAAAGACACTCTAGTGTAGTCGATACTAATTAATTTATTAGCTCTGAAAGTGTCTTTATTAGTTTCTCTTTTGGCACCACTAACCCGATTTGATGTTTATTTGCCAATAATCTTATTACGAAAGTTTCCATCCAACGTTCACGGAACACTAAACTAGGATGGCAAATTTTCGTCTTCTTGCCAAGCCTTGGACGTATTTCCAAGTTATTGTTAACTTGTAACTTCAGTATTAGGCACTTATTTTATTTCATTGCCCTCTGGAATCAATGGCAGAAATGTCTAAAACCAAGTGAAAGTGAGCATCAAATAAACGGAAAAGCGTCAATAAAGAATTCCTTTTCTCTCTTTGTTTCTTCTGGAGTTACTTTTGCTGAAATGTAAATTTAGTAAAGGCGCGATTCGTAGTGGTTGTGGCGTATTTACATACTACATGTATTAACGCTGCTTTTTGTTTTGCCTTTATCTTTTGTTTCGTTGAGCCTAGACTTGGATTATGTTAGGTTTTAAGTTTTAAGAACACAAACTTCATTATTAATATAGTGACAAATGTTAGGTNTGGATACGTACTACATTAGTACTAGCCACGTGGGAACATAGTACTTAATATCCATTTCGTATCCATATAATTTAGCAAATGTACGGCCACAAATTACTTAATAGTTGACAAGACTAGTGAGCATTACCTATTGGTCTGCGACCGCGATAGTGCTTTCTATTACAGGGGACTAAGGTACTTTATATTGTATATCGATAAACTTTTATGGCTATGGACGTAGACGATAATAAAATTATTCTGATTATAAACCAGCGCTACACTTTTGAAGGTGACTCTTATCTCCCATTTTAATTAAATTATTACTTTCACTAATCCATTCATAAGACTGGTTGAAGTATTCTGTCTTATCCACCATCGTTTCCGTGGTGTAGCGGTTATCACATCTGCCTAACACGCAGAAGGCCCCCGGTTCGATCCCGGGCGGAAACATTTTTTTGCAGTTTTCCTTTAATTTTCTTTTTACTTTATTTGTATTAATTTTTTCGGCAGCGGTCTTCAAAATTTAAATACTGAAATTTTACATAAGTGTGATATTAATATCCGGTTAAATTTTGTTTCATGTTTTTTACTAACATTTTTCTCCCATAACTTGTGTATTAGGATTTTTTATTTTAGGTATTTATTTATCTATTATCGTTTCATTGCATTACAAATTGCCCACGGAATTGCACTTTTATTCAGTTCCCATTACGTTTTCTTTTTCAGTACATGACTTCTAGTTTCTGCATACTCGCTTGTTGGAACTAAAATCAATTAGAACTCGAGTTACAATGTAAGCAACGTGCAGAGCTGAGCCATTTGAATTACTTTAGCCGTGGATTCAGGCAGGTTCTGTTTAACTACCGTTCTATCCTAGAACTGTGCCAGTGTGCAGGATAATATTGGTATTATTTTTATTTGTAATACCTCTCCAAGCGTGTTTGTGCGGATGGCTCAAACCACTCAAACATTGTGCACGCATTAAACACAAGTACCTTGTGTAGCTGTAATTAGTGGTGATTTTGCAACAAAAATGCATTATTCTGATGTGCTTTCATCCATATGCTTATTTCCCAAATTATTTCCATGGCGTCTTTTGTCTCTTCAGGTTTTTATTTTACTGTCACTATTTATACTTCAAAAACAAGTTACTACTGATCCGGAGATGTAAATTAATTTTATCTTGGGAAATCTAGATGACATAAAAATAGATTTTGTAGGATAAAGTTAAAGATAATATTATTATAAACCTATCGAATGAACTCGTAGCTTGACTTCTCTTCTGCGTACAACTCTATAAATGAAAATCTTGATATTGTAAAGTACATGAATACTAAATTCCTTTATTTCAACCCTTCTCTATTTAGAAAGGGTAATATTCCAGTTGCAGAGCAGTAATTCCTTACTAATTCCCCTACATGAAATTCTCCATTCGTTCCGAAGCAAGATACATCTCTGGAGCATCTTCTGCCTCGAATTAGTCCAGTAGTGGGTCACGGTGCATTATTGAATTCCCCACCTAATGCAGGCACAATCAAATGCGACGCACACTAAGCCAGCACTGCTTGAGATTGTGCACAGTCAAAATAGAACAGCCTATTCATACCGCATTGCTATCAACATCTGACGACGTCTTGATAGAGACTCAATGACGCAGTTTTATACGTATTACGTACTCTTTTTTATGTGACAAGAGGCAAACGAACTCGTAAGAACAATGATATCCTATTGCAAAAGGAGCCTGAACTTCTTGACTAGATTCAAATTTATCTTTGGCGTAAACTCGTTCGTTCGTTTCAGCCAAAGGATGTTCACTGAGCTTTGCGTGTGGATCAATTTTCATTGATTCCTGAATTCTGCTAGTACCTTCAACTCTATGTATGCCCCGATAACTTTCTTCTTCATTTCTGGTCTTTCTTTTCAAACTTTTACTATTACTATGTCTTAAAACTTGAAGTCGTTCACAAATTTTAACGGTGAAGGGGTCGAACTGGCCGACTCGAGTTCCTAGGAACGCGGGTTCGAAATCCACCGCCACACGACTAATTTGTGGTGAGTCCACTTGTAAAACAAGCTTATATAACTTAACACGAGGGTCTAACGGGACTATTAGTAATTTGTGTAATACAAATTGCTAATAATCTTAAAAAAAAAAAACAAAACAATAACATTTTCAGTACGGTGACAACTTTGTGATTAAGAAAAATACTTGTAGAGTGAACTGTTCGTTATGTTTGAGCTATAGTCCAGTGAGTTCTATTTAACTTGAAGCTCGCATCCGTGGGTAGATGTGTTATCCACTGGATGAGTTCTAGTTCTACTGGTACATAGGTAGAATTAGATTCTAGGTAACTCTAGAACCATTTACGAGTACCTCTGTAAGGTCGTCTTTATTGCCTTCAACTCAATGCAGATGACTTTGATAGAACATAGGAAGTAAGGTTGTTAATAAATAGAAAAGAACATAATAAATACAATTTATCGTAAACCGTATCAAATTTAAAAACTACCTACATAAATTAAAAATCACATAATGTGTCTGAGGGATACCTGAATTTTGTTTAAGCCCTGAAAAAGTTCAGTAAGTAGGGTAGGGTAGGTAATTAGTATAAATTAATTTCATGAATTTAGTTACGAGTATAATATTTAAAGTTGTTTATCCAAAATATTGAAAACGGACGACTTTAGCATATTAAATCAGTTCTATCTCTATAGGTCGCCGTAATTGAATTGAAATGGGTGCATGATGAGACCCGCCCTATGGATATAGTAGAGCTGTTAATAAGCGGCTCAAAGGGAGATTCTAATGCAAATTATGTACATTAGAAACTCTAGAGAGGAATGTATAATGCATATTGATTTCGACGGGTTCAATCGTCTAATTGTATTACACTACACTGTTGCTAGGCACATCTGTTGGAATATTCAAGTCACAACTCAAGAAACTTTTGCCCACTTTCACTATCAATCCCAAAATTTTTAAGTGACCCCTATGAAAACAAAACTCCTATGTAGTGTTACTATAGGGGTCACTTAAAAATTAGGGATTGATGGTGAAAACGGGCATTAGTCCATCTTGTCAGCCTTTTTTAGAATTTGACTCTTTAGAATATTTATCTGCGATATTAGCAGTTAAACATGACTCGTACTTACGTTATAATCTTTTAAAAATAATTCTCGGAATGTAGGATCCTTTTTTCGTTAAAGTCTAAACTCACCGTGAGTTAGATAAGGAAATCTTTATTATTTCTCAGAAGAAAAACTTTTGTATACCAAAAGGACACTAGTGTAGTCGATACTAATTAATTTATTAGCCCTGAAAGTGTCTTTATTAGTTTCTCTTTTGGCACCACTAACCCGATTTGATGTTTATTTGCCAATAATCTTATTACGAAAGTTTCCACCCAACGTTCACGGAACACTAAACTAGGATGGCAAGTTATTGTGAACATCTTGTAACTTCAGTATAGGCACTTATTTTATTTCATTGCCCTCGGCCCTCTTGAATCAATGGCAGAAACGTCTAAAACCAAGTGATAGTGAGCATCAAATAAACGGAAAAGCGTCAATAAAGAATTCCTTTTCTCTCTTTGTTTCTTCTGGAGTTATTTTTGCTGAAATGTAAAAGTAAGGGCGCGATTCGTAGTGGTAGCGTATTTACATACTATATGTATTAACGCTGCTTTTTGTTTTGCCTTTATCTTTTGTTTCGTTGAGCCTAGACTTGGATAACATGAGTTAAGTTTTAAGAACACAGAAACAAACTGCTTTATGAATATAGTGACAAATAAGGGTTAAAACAATTGCTACTTTTTCCGCTGTCATCATATTACTGGTTATGCTTAAAAGGGACTTGTTAAGGTCAAGTTGACCTAACATAAAGTTTGATAAAACCGGTTGTAGGGAATAACGAAAAAAATTCCAAATAACGTGCACTTTTTTGATGTTATAAAAATCTATTGTCATAAAAATCCTATTATAATCATTATTGTGTCTACTTATAGAATTGTAATGAAAAGCCTCATCTGACAATTTATAAGCCTAGAAGACGTAATGAAAAATAATATCCGGTTTAATAACCGGAAAATCAAGGGTCACCCCGCTCATGAGATTACATTAGGTACGTCGGGACCCTTTCTTTCCCATTTTATTATTGCTGTACAGGATTTTCTAAAATCTGATTGTTTCTTATATTAAATTCGTTCCTTTTTCAGTGTATACCCGCGACATCTGTTCCTAAATTGGGGTTCAGGGGAGAAATAAATTTGTCCCTGATTAGTCCCTGCTGATTTCAATCTGACCCTAATGAGGTTACGAGTGATTTTATACGGGAATTTATCTGGAATACTATTACAGTTACAATAGATAAAACGCATGAGCCTTTTTTTGGATCGATTTTTTTGTATGAAGAAAGAAACTCCAAGAAATTTTTCTTATTTGATATTCCTTCAGATTATTAGAATATTATGCTTAGTCCTTATTATATTATGTGGGTTGTCTGGTAGAGATAGCTTCTTAGCGTCAAATCTGTCTAAATTGTGGTGTTTTGAACTTGTATTTCTTTATAAATAACTTGAAAAACCGAACTGCCTAAGGCAGGAATCGAACCCATGACCTTTCGCTTGCCGAGCGACTTGTATTTTTTTAAGAGTCAGGTTTTATGATCTCTGATGGTATTTCACCGAAACAAATAGGTCCATAATAAAGTTTTTTTAAAACCATAATTTAAATTAATTAGAATGTAACTCATTCTTTATGGACCGTCTGGTTTTACCGGAACTTTGATTAGGTTTTAATATTTTTCGCGTAACGTCTAAGGGATTGAATTAATTTGAGGGTAGTAAAAGTTTTGATTCAATTAAGTATAATAAGGCCTTATTCAATATCTTCAACATCATAATCTGATAAACTGATTTTGGTCATAGAGACATGTATGTTAATTAGTGACTAAACAAAATAGTGAATAATTAACTGAGCTGATTGAGCAAAAAATAAACCTGTACAGTATAAGTAATCAAAAATCTAATTTATAATTCATTATATTCACAAAACTCCCAAAAAAATATACCCAGTATTGAATAATACATATTGAAAGTTACTGAAACAATTAAATACTAAGAAATACGGCCAACTCAAGTTTAAAATTCCAGACTTACCGCCGCTTACCGCTTCAAAAATTCATCCTGTGTATTAATTAATAATGTATCAAATTCTCAGTTAAACTTAGTTAAAATTTCGAATTTTCATTTTCAATAAGCAAAGTTTTGGATAAAGCAATCATTTACGAATGTTCCATTCATAATGTTAGTCTTTGCCGAGTCCTAATTTAATTGGAATTCGTTAATTAAACCGCACAATGTTTGCGAATGTCAATTAAGGCACAGCTCGCTATATACTTAGGTTCTGATAGAATCTAATATAGCATATTTACTTCCATTACCAATGTAAGGTAGGTACTACATAACTTATTCGTAACTAGCGCGCTAGATAACTAGACAAAGCAATCTACCTAAAGGAATAATTATAATTATTGACTAACTCAGTGTTCCTTATTAGGTACTTCTAACAATAGGTAAAGGTTATTGAAATTTAACCAATGTCAGACTGCTTGAGTTTCAACCGAGTTTTTCTTTACTTTACATCATCATTATGGCCTTTGGAAGTTCACTCCTAGATATTAAAAGCCTTCCCAAAGTCCCAGAAGCTCTATACAAGGTGGAAACGATAAGTGATCTCACTCGATAATTTCTAAACTATACAAGATATCGAAAATCTGATTACTGATCTTTTCAAACAGATCAATAATAGGTCACGGAATAATGTAGATCTATCAGAAAATTCAATGTTTCCAGCTTCCATCTAAAAGTGTGCCAGCCACAAAATATTAGAAGTGTTAAAAAATTATAAAATAATAAGATATTAAAATAAACTCGTAAATTGCATTCTTATTTACTCGTATTTATTCATGGAAAACATTGGTTTTAGGCTTTACTTGCTTTAATATTATCAAGAGTTGAGTGCCATGACTGTGGCTGTACTAAATGTATATAGAAGCTGCAAACGTCGAGAATTTTTGGATAGATCCAGTTTATTTTGTAATCTATTATTGATACCGTTATAAACCAGTTTTTAGATATTTTGTATAGTTTAGAAATAATCGAGTGAGATCACTTCTCGTTTGCACCCTGTATAGCTCGCCAACTATATTCTTGAGAACGTCGGCCCATTGACTTGCGGGTCATCCTACACTATGTTTGCCAAGAAGTGTTCTCCATTCGAGGACCCATTTGTTATTTTGAGTAGATACTATCCTTTCATAATACGGAATTATCTTGTATCTAACTCATTAAAAGTTTATGGTAGGTGCCAACTTGATATTTTTAGAAAATTTTATGAAACTTATCTAACAGTATCGGTTTTCACAACTTTTAATGATTATTTATGGTTCTAAGTTCATGCAACGTACAACTTTGCATATTGAGTTTCGTGATCAATAACCACAGTTTTGCACATCATAGTTATGTAGTTGGGAGGTGAAAGTTTGTCCCACTAAGGCTGAGTTGCTCCATCTTACTTTAACTTTGACAAAGATAAGATAAGATAAGAAAAACTTTATTTGACACAAAGAGAAAAAAATAGAACAAACAAACGTCAAAAATCTGTCAAACTCCATACAAGAAGCACCGGTTATTGTTATAGTTACCGTAAAAGTTAGGTGGTGCAACTCAGCCTAAGTTTTTCAAACTTTCAAAGCAGTTTTACAGAAATCAAAATTACATCAATCATTTAGTTAAACTCTAGAGGGCCGATTTCACGTTATGGTATTTATAGTTTTCTAAAATTCCTTACTTAAGTAATTATAAAACTAATCCATTTTTTAAACCAGATACACGTTAGCGTACAAGAGCCTGTAAGAGAGACCTGTAAGTATTAATATACACTGACTGGACTGGCTGCTGTCATAATATTTTTGTGCCTATTTGAGTTTCACTATTTTGGCGCTGTAGGCCATACTGTAGGCAGATACGATTGTCCATGTAACTAAAATTAGTGATGTTCCTACTCGCTTACTCTTATGCTTACCCTTGCAATGTACCTACGTTAAAACTAGTTCTCGGGAAAATCGTAGTGGCTCTTCAAATTGGCACATAAAATTAGGTGTGATTTGTATCTCAATAACACTCACTAAAAAAAAGCCTCTCCAGTGTGTAGCATGGCGGTCAGTGTGTCGGTAAGGTCAGTAGCATGACGATGATAATGATGTAGAGAAGCTGACACCTATTATCTAATGTTGACCCTTCCAACACAGATCTAAAACAAATACCGAACATAGCAGCTAGATCCAGAGACAAAGCGGGTAAAGTGCCAATCGTCGTCCCGATTGAATTTTTAATGACTAGATTTAGCCGGCTTACGGTGAGATAAAATTTATGGGTCGATCAATGGCCTGATTGCCCGATATTTAACTGTCACGGCTGACAGAGACAGAGTTCCACTAATAGAGCTCTGATGGGGCCGTCTCGTCAAAATCTGTTCTACAGGATGTTGATTTCAATCCTCGCCATATTTATTTAGATGATACGTGGTAGGTGTCTAGCTGAAGGAAGCCACGTAAAGTAAGTAATGTAAATGGGTATTTTTCTTTGAATAAATAAAGTTAAAATTCGTTTTAAAATTTTTTCGAAGTAATTTTTTTTACTGATTCGTGATCAGAATAAGCTACTTAATCAACTCCCTAAATATGGCGAGTATTGAAATCAGCACCCTGTATAAATTGCCGTTTGGTCTTAAGAACCTACCTAATGCCTACTGGCGATGCTTTTTGCTGAAGAAGTTAATGTGTTAGTAATTATGTAGGTATGTTTTACGTCTGTTATGTTTTTGTTATGTTTTATAGAGCTGACGTAGTTTTGTTTACATTTCATGTGTGTTATTAAAACCATTGTTGTACAAAATGTGTAATGATTTTTATGTATTGGACGGTATCGAGTTAATAGATACGTGCCTTTGTGTGTCAATTACTTTTGCGTTTATAAAAGAACGCTTGTACGAACAAAAAGAAATTAATGTTAAAATTAAAAAGTTATGAAAGGCTTCAAAAACAAAGTAGCTGAAAATATACAAAGGGGTAATTAGTATGAATAAAGAGAAGTCCAAAAGACAGGAGGTCTTTTGGACCGATTAATCGCAGTCAAATAAGAACAAATTATAATAGTCATACTTATGTTATACTACTCCTGGTTCAAGCAGGAAACTCGAAAGAATTCTCTCGAAAGAGCTTCTTCCTTAAGTAGATCTTCTATTCATAGAGGGTACCTACTATGTACGAGTATATCTGAAATGTCCGAATCAAGCTAATATTTGATACACGATGATACACAGCGATATTAGGGGCGCCATAAAACGCGGACAAGTAATAAGCGGTATCGGGGTCACCCGTACTGCGTCGTAACGGTATGAGCGTTAATTTCCTGGCCCATTGTGCCCTCCTCCTCGTAATTATGAACAATATACGGACTCATATAATATTCTGTTATGTGAAAAAACGCTGGCCGAGGTAAATTAGGGTATCCGATACGCGAGAAGCCTCTACTAGTGACTTATGCAGTACCTAAAACAACTATATATGTTTGACAACGTAGTTAATAAACCTTATAAAATATTATCATAGAATCACATACAATTTCAGTATCATTATCAGTAAGTCATTTAGACTCCGTAAATTTCCGCCCGCGGCTTCGCCCGTGTTGAATTTTGTGTGACAGAAAAACTTTATCGCGCGCGTCCCTGTTTCAAAAACCGGGATAAAAACTATTCTATGTCCTTTTCCGGGACTCAAACTATCTCTATGTCAAATTTTATCAAAATCGGTTTTGTGGTTTAGGCATGAAAGCGACACAGACAGACAGAGTTACTTTCGCATCTATCACGATGGGATACAGCCAGGTGACAGACAGACGGACGGACTGTGGAGTCTCAGTAATAGGGTGCGGAACTAGGGTTGCCAGGCGTCCGGTTTTAGCCGGACATGTTTGGCTTTTTAGGGACTTGTCCGGCCTGTCCGGCTTTTTATTTGGTTGCCGCGCCAGGCGAAAGTCGAGCCACAGAATCATATGAAGCGCATCAGGATGTTGGTTAGCAACCGATGATGATAGTACTCACTNTGTACCTGTGTGTCGGTAAGGTCAGTAGCATGATGATAATGATGTAAAAAAAGCTGTCACCTATTATCTAGTGTTGACCCTTCCAGCACAGATCTAAAACAAATGCCGAACATAGCAGCTAGATCCAGATACAAAGCGGGTAAAGTGCCAATCGTCGTCCCGATTGAATTTTTAATGACTAGATTTAGCCGGCTTACGGTGAGATAAAATTTATGGGTCGATCAATGGCCTGATTACCCGATATTTAACTGTCACGGCTGACAGAGACAGAGTTCCACTAATAGAGCTTTGATGGGGCCGTCTCGTCAAAATCAGTATAAAATTGCCGTCTGGTGTTAAGAGTCTAGTTAATGCCTACTGGCGATGCTTTTTGCTGAAGAAGTTAATGTGCTTGTTTTATAGAGCTGACGTAGTTTTGTTTACTTTCCATGAGTTTTATGAAAAAATGAGTAAATTTACGTATAGGACAAAAATATTGAATTAATACAATACTGCGCCTTTGTGTGTCAATTACATTTGCGTTTATAAAATGAACGCTTGTACGAACATTAAAAAAATTAAAAAGTTATGAAAGACTTAAAAAACAAAGTTGCTGATAATATACAAAGAGGTAAGAGTCATACTTATGTTGACTTTTTGACCGATTAATCACAGTCAAATAAGAACAAATTATAATAGTCTCATTTAATATGTTAAACTCCTGGTTCATGTATAAAAACTCGAAAGCATTCAAAGAGCTCCTTCCTTAAGTAGATCTTCTATTCATAGAGGGTACCTACTATGTACGAGTATATTATTATCTGAAATGTCTGAATCAAGCTAATATTGATACACGATGATACACAGCGATATTAGGGGCGCCATAAAACGCGGACAAGTAATAAGCGGTATCGGGGTCACCCGTACTGCGTCGTAACGGTATGAGCGTTAATTTCCTGGCCTATTGTGCCCTCCTCCTCGTAATTATGAACAATATACGGACTCATATAATATTCTGTTATGTGAAAAAACGCTGGCCGAGGTAAATTAGGGTATCCGATACGCGAGAAGCCACTACTAGTGACTTACTTAGTACCTAAAACAACTATTTTTGACAACGTAGTTAAGAAACTTTGTGAAAGTAAGTAGGTAGTACCTATCATAGAATTTCATCATCATTATCACTAAGTCATTTAGACTCCACTGAAGGGGGACAACCTCAACAACAAAAACAAAATTGAGGCTATGCCCTATACTCCCACTGAATAGCTAGACAAGTTGAATGGAATAATGTCCTAATGATAGATACCTACAATTAAACATCCAATGTAGGTACTGCATGATGCAATGAAAAAATGAATTATTATGAATTGCAGATGTTCGCATATCCTCCCTTTGTCGCTTTTTGCGACATCTACGGGCCTTATCACAAATCATAAAATGATCAGTCATAATTATACATATATTTCAGTTATCGGAGAGCCTAACAAGAAGCTATATACAGACTTATCCACCTCCAAACCACAGATTAACCCAAAAATACGTAGGTTAATTACGCGTAGCACATTAACTCCATTATCAAATAAAGTGCAGCGAAGCGCCAGTGCCCGCGTCCGAGCTATATTTACCATGCGGTGACGTCAGAAGGCTGCAAAAACCGACCACGGGCCAGTTATTAATCCACAACTATGGTTTAATGAAATGAAGAGATCCGTAAACGAACTAAAGTCGCTGACATAGCCCAACGGATTAGTAAGCTGAAGTGACAATGGGCAGGGCATATAGTACGCAGAACTGACGGCCGATGGGACAGCAAGGTTCAGGAGTGGAGGCCACGTACCGGAAAGTGCAGCGTAGGATGTCCGTCCCACCATAAGGTGGACCGACGACATCATCAAATAAAGTGCAGCGAGACGCCCAGTGCCCGCGTCCGAGCTATATTTACCATGCGGTGACGTCAGAAGGCTGCAAAAACCCACCACGGGCCAGTTATTAATCAGCAACTAATGGTTTAATTCCACTTAATCGTTTTTATGATATAACTAGCGGCCCGCCCCGGCTTCGCACGGCTGTAAAGCAATTTCTCGGCTTTTCTCCTCTATAATATGCATGTTTAACTTTCCTCTTGAATCACTCTACTATAAAAAACTGCATCAAATCATCCGTTGGGTAGCTTTAAAGATCTAAGCATACATCTGCTGGAAGACGTAGCGTGGGTGGGCAGGCCTCTCACTACGTGGACCGACGATCTGGTGAGGGTCGCGGGAGGTGCCTGGATGCGAGCGGCGCAGGACGGGTCTTTGTGAAAATCCTTGGGGGAAAAGCCTTTGTCAAGCAGTGGACGTCTTTAGGCTGCAACGACGACGACGAAGCATACATAGGGACAGACAGATAGGAAAGCGACTTACGTTTTATATTATGTAGTGATAGTGATACTATGTCTACGGCATAATGGCAAGGTTCCAGTCGTGGATATGATCCTCATAAATATGAGTTATTTTCTACAATTACTAAGGTATAGCGTTACAGCATTCCTTACTCAACAATCAGTCAGCCGTCAGCGTTTTTTCTGTGATTGTATAGACTGCGTCTAGACAAGACATCCCTTGTGTCAGATCTAAGAATCCGTAAAAGATATCGGTCAGAAATCTGTTGGGCCGAATAGAGTTTTGCGAAGAACGGAGTGTTACTTACAATCTATTAAATCGTTATACCAATTCTTCTAATAAGTATGAGTATTAAATATAGAGGTCAAATATTAATCAGGGTCATGATGTCACCTGTTCATGTTCAAACGAGAACTCACTTATTGAAGGTGGAAATTAACTAGCTGTCATCCAGGCATTCATAGAAGGCTTTCTGTTTTGTCAATGTATTGGTATGGTTATTTCCCGCTTTTCAAAGAGTAATCCGTCGTTTGGACGTGAAATGGAGCGGTGGACGCGAATAGGTAACATGAACCTATGACATTTAGGCTGAGTTGCACCACCTAACTTGACCGTAACTATATCGTTAACCAGTGCTTTTTGTATGGAGTTTGACAGATATTTGACGTTTGTCTCAGCTAAAGTAAGATGGCGCAACCCAGCCTTAGTGTTTTTTTCCTGTGTTGCGGATTTCAGCACACGTGCGAATCTAGTCCGCAATCCGCATGCGGGCAGCCCGCATTTCATTATTTTATACATGTTTTTCCTATTCCGCGACACGCTTCGGATCACAGGAAAAAGGCGCTTAAAACACTTAAAAATAAGATCGATATTAAATTGTACTCTGCTAACAAGGGATTCGACCTCACTAATGTTAAAATACATAAATTTAGTTCGTTGAGAATAACGTTGTAAGTTGAATATTATAACGAATTGTCTGAAATAACGGACACGTTTTGTTCCAATTACCTACAATTTAATTTGATTCAATCTACGTTACAGTTTGTTATTTAAAATAATGATGAGAGGGAAAGGTTGTATCAAGCTCGCTCCTAAACAAACTGGAAAACCTTTTTAAATAATTTCTTCGCTTTTGTACAGACAACAGCACATCATACTATACATTCCTGAAGTAAAATAACCCTTATTGCAACTACTTAAGATGCCACAGTGTTTATAGCTTCATGTGCCTTTTTTAAATTTTTAAATGGAAACATCATTCACATAAAAATTCAAATATCTTGGGGACTTTACATATAATTTACTGAGACTGCTAATTCTAAACGCGGTCACACGCTTATAATATACATATAACGTATATGTAGATGCCATAAAATCCTGAAAGAATAACGGAGGGCAGAGGTGCGGTTCAATTTCACGGCTTTCATGCCAACCGTTTTGTTTGATTTCATTTGTCACAGGAACAATACTTGTCACATGCAGCCATTGTCGTGTGTGACAGCATAATTTCACTTTGTGTGGCCGAGGCACAATATAAAATAGGGTGTGCGCTTACGCTGTGTCCAAAATCAATTACTTTGACTGTAAACGTTTTGTTCTTTTTACCTGTGGACAAAATTTGTATCATTTTTGATACACATCTTTTTTGGTATTTTGTCTCTTTATCTGGCTACAGTGATACACATTATTATACCTTAGATAAGAGGTATTTATGGAATAACACAAATGTGACACAGGAAGCTCCAACTAATAAGATAAAGTAATATTGTGTCAATAAAGAGAACATTACTATTTTTATATATGTACCCATTGGACCATAAAGAAACATTGTTCGTTATAAGTCATTATTGGAATCTTCCGTTTGTAGGTATGTTTTCATTTATCCAAAGAAATGAACTATCCTGTTTTTCTCCATCATATTTAGGGTAATGATTGGCCCTTTGCTCATAAAGGTATTTAACATTACGACAACCCAGCATTTGCACAATGGTCTAGTCGTACTCGTGCGTTTAATTCCTTTTCTATGTAAAAAGTTCATGAAACTTTGTGATTTTTTTAAACATTTACTTATTTTTGCAGTGCAGGATCTTTTAGAAACTTTTAGAAAATGGCATTTATAAACCACGTAATGTGAATACACCGTTAGGTGTAACTTTAGCAGGGCCAAATAAAAAATCTATTGTAGTCTTCCTTTTAAGGGTACGTCATCGTAACCTATTTTCTTTCAGTCCACCCACTAAAAGTCCAACACAGCCATATAATTTATCTGTTCGTCCCGCAAACACGCTTCAGCATCGGGTGTGGCGACTAATACGCACTAAAATGAAACTTCCATCACTTTACGTCCGCTATTGAATTTCTAAGAACATAAAAGCTGAATAAGTATGGCTCAGACAACTTGTTCTATAGACGCTGCAAAGAATTGCAATATTGTTACAAAACTAACCAGTTGAAACTAGTGATAGAGTCAATGGTAAATATTAAAGAACTATTCCCACGTCTCTTTCCCACTGATGCAACTCCTATGTAGCCAGAATCTTGACCGCCAATAAAAACCCAACCAGTGAAGGTCAAGTTTGTCCCGGGGGAAGCTCAATGGTAACCATTAGAGATTATCTTTCCCAACCCATCTGGCTAGCATAGAAAGTGTAGGCCAATTCCTCCATTTGCCACTGGTAAATAAGAGAGGTTCGTGCTTCTCGACCTGTCCTGATAATTATGATGACAAAACGTGCTTCTGTAATGCTCAGTAGCTTAGCAGTACTCTGAGTGATAGGCTTCTGTCTAGGTACAACAATGGACTGAGGTCTATTAAGGCTAATTGATTGTGATGATGACCTTTTTTATACGTAAAATAGATTGTATGTATCAAATTTTAGATGCCCCTAGGGGTCCCAGCAGTCCTTATGGAACGGAAATAGGCCGATCTTAAGGGGACACCTTTGCCCAGCAGTGGAAATGAAACATTTTCTATCACACATGTATAAATCGCGATAAAATTTACGAAAGCAAAGGTACTGCTATCTAAGGTGCTACTTACTATTAGTGGGCTGAGTGTGAGTTTACATTAAACGCGCTCACTAGTGAGCTCGTTTAAAAAATGTATGAAAATTTTAGTTTTTGCACGTTTCCCGCTAGGGGCGCTGTACAATCCGTCATACATTTAATATCATTTTTGACGCGCTCACTAGTGAGCGCGAGTTTGATATAAACTCGCACTAGGCCCTCTGGTGTCTATTCCACTAAACTCTCTGAGGAATGACCCGAGGGTGGCACCAGAAGGTTTTATAGGCGAATCAAGTATGCAGTGTTTTTCCTAAAAGAATGTATTGATTAACATAAGCGTGTTGAACATCTATTCGATTGGATTTAACTTTACGACCTATTTCGTAAAACTAGAAGTTATAAATAAGATTATAAATCATATCTGTTTGTAATTATACATTTTGCTATCCCTGTTAATGTAAGTACGCCTTCTAGTCCCTAAATAAACATAGCTGTATCGTGCAAGTATTAAACCTGCGATATCATATCACAAAAACAAAGCACCAAACAAGTTGAAAAATGGAGAAGAACGATACATAATGATATTATCAATCATTTATTTGAGCTAAATGAATTGAGCTTAATTTAATTGGGCATTCGAAAGCCGCAATAGCCCATGTAATATTGTACATATAACGGTGCAATTATATGTACTTCTGCTCGAATAAACCTAACATTAGGTATTATCCTGAATCCACACTAAATAGAAATGTTCGGGAAAGTTATGGAAAGACAAATTTTATCAATTGTCGCAGCTATGGAAAAATTTGGTTTTAGCAAGCCTTAGTCACTGAGAAATGGTTCCATAATGAGACGTTTGTTTGTAAATAAGTATGAATATTTATGTTTTGCCTTGTTACCGCACCGAATACTTCTGGCAGGAAAAACTTTTCCCCATGAAGAATTCATACATTACTTTTCATGTCAGTACCTCTAGTACGAAAAACTTTCGAGTTCGTTTCGTTGCGTATTCAAAGTGTCATCGAAAAATTTTGTATGAAAAATTAAACAGCGCCCCCTAGGGCGGCTATAATATAGGGGGCGCTGTTTAATTTTTCATACAAAATTTTTCGATGACACTTTGAATACGCAACGAAACGAACTCGAAAGTTTTTCCTACTAGAGGTACTGATTTGCAAAGAGAGAGACAATCTTTCCATCCAGTCTTTCTTCATCATATTTCAAAAAAAATTAAATGTTTTTATATAAACATAAAAGAAACAAAAAGATGTTTCTTTGCAATAACAACGATATTTGTTGGTCGATTAACAATTCAAAAATAAATCTAGATTTCTAAAAACTTGTCTGCAATTATTAGAAATGTTTTTAGAAATATTAGATTGCAAATCCTTTTAGAGAATGTGGCGAGAAAATTTTGGTTTGGGATTCAATTAGACTACGTTAGTTCTCACTAGTTGCGATACCTACCCTAAGTGAGTTCCCGAATATATGTTAAACCTCTAAATAATTGTGGCTTCAGCATTAGGAAATCTGCAAATTGTTTACCCGCATTACTAAGTTTCTCGCACCCGACCATATTTGCGTAATTTGAACTCATATTTTCTCTGCGAACGAATAAATGTCTCAAATCTGGGAGTTTCATTTAGGATTGTGAATATACAGACTATTCAAGATTCTAATTTGTTTACCTACTGACAATTCAATAAATTACTAAGTAAACTACTTCCGACATACTTGAGAATCTGTAGTATCAAGCGTTTAAATATCAGCGTTTACGTTTTGAAACATTATTTTCTTTTCAGTAGAAGCGTTAAATTTTTTAACTTAATTTAGTCCCGTTCACCCCTCGTGGAAAGCTAAGTATACTTAAGTCATTTAAATTACTTCAATTTTCAAAAAGAAGATGTATGAAACGGCTTATTATAAACCCTAACGAGCTCTCAATCCGTAATAGAGCTATCCCCCTTGAAATATGTACGCTACTTACATTACACCACTCGTGACACGGTGAATACGTCACACGATACATTACGTTACATTATACAATGCTCAATTTAAATGAGTAATACGCTCGCACGGATAAATACGTCTTGAGGGTCGCACGCTACGAAGCCCAGCAAGCGTTAAGCCTGTTACACACTCGGGTCGAGGGCAATATCAATAATAACAGATTTAACAGCTAATTTTAGATGAATGCCTCCGTTTAGAGGTACCTTTATGTCCGTGATACCGTAAATAGAGTTAAGGCCGAGGTTAACGTGGTGATAAATTATATTGAAGTGTCCTATAATGTGTTTAAAAGATAGGTAGTGGAATGAGCACACATAATAATATTTACAGTCCGTAAGTTATAATGGAGTAATAATGAAGAGTATCTTACGATCATTCCCTTTATCTTGAAAACAAAAACAATTTTACAGATGCCTTGAGTATACCTTGGAGGATATCTTAAGATATAAAGAGAAGAAAAAATTAAGTCATAAATTTTCCAATTAGGAATTAAGATTTTGAAGAAGCAGCGCAAAAAACTTAGCCATAAAAGTCAGCTTATTTTTCAAAGGTTACAATATTTATAGGGCTATAAAACCTTGATAAGATTTCAAAACGGTAATATTTCTAGGTAACATAGATTGCTAAATAAATTGATGGCTATAACAAATAAATTTTGGACGTGTTTTTAACACCAGTCGGCCTAGACGATTTACGAGGGGACGGTTTTTTAGCAAATTGATTTTGTTCTGAGGAAAGGTCAATTCGAGTGGCAGATAAAATATGAACTATTTTTGTTCCATATAAGTCTGTGGGGACGAATAAAAGAACTGGAACGATAACAGATGATAGATTATTTTTTCATCCTCGAAAAGGTACGGACAAGGAAAGGAAAACACAAGCATCTTATGAAGTTGTGTTAAGTGCTATTTTGCAATAAAATTTGTTAGTCTGGTGTGATGCAGGCTGTATAGGTACATCTGTGCCTAAATCCGGTCTACTGAAAATAGGTAGAGGCCATTTTTATTTAACTAGAAAAGGAAAGATGGAGTTGTTTCAGTTAGGATTATTTAACTAATCTATGTTATTAGAATAAATAGGAATATATCAATTTCCGTAATTATAGCCATGTAATTAATTTACAACTTACAATTTATTAATTGAATTTACAAACTGGCGCCCAAGCTAGTAGTGATTTTGGCTTGTATTTACTTACTCGTTGTTTTGAATTTAACTGAGAACCTTTATTAACGCCTTAACGAATCATTTTTAAAAATATAATTTAAAAGGCCAAAATAATGACTATATTTTTTTACTTGTAAGATTCCATAGAAACTTAAAAAAGGACCCTTTTAAGATCACTCACGTGCCTATCTATCGGTCTGTCACAGGCAATTTTCGCAAAATCCACTTGATGGATAGACTTGAAATGGGTCTAGATATTTTTAGTGCTATTTTGGTACCCAGACACCTACTTAAATGTTTTCAAAAAAGCTCTAGCAAAAATCTTCTGTGGAGTCTACTGAAACATTTTTTTCTCGATTGCAGTATAGAAAGATTAAAAGTGCTTAAAAAATATACGCAGTAAATATCCTTATTTAACAAGATTTGTCTCAATACCCGCGATTACTTCGCCAAAAGGAACCACGACACTGTGAAGATAACGCTTGCTTTTTATTGCTTCCTCTTTTTACAAAATTTATATTTTTCACTGCAAATTAGGTTAATTACGGGTAGGGTTAAATGATAAATGCCGCCCTTTACAAATTTACGTCGTGCGAAAGGAATTAAAGGCCGTCGGTGTTGGACACGAGGAAAAAATGTCGCGTCGCGAGAGTTACAAAAGTTTCAGCCTTTTAATGGCGCGCTTTAGATGTCTTGGGCTTTAAAAACGTTCTAATGGTTCATTAGTTCATTACACATCTTGCGCGTTGACACTTTGAACTAATAGACCCTTTTAAGTTTTAATGGATTAATTTAATCCTTCTATAAATAGTGAAGTACACTCAGCGTCAAATACTTCGTGACACCCAAAGTGGGCAAAAAATTGATAACACAACCTTATTCCAATTATAACAAAGACGTGTTGCGAACTTTTTGGCTACTATCTACTATCACGAACTATTTGACGCTGACTGTACGTAGCATAGTTATTACAGTAGCTTCTACATTTTAAGGCGTTTTTGAAAAATGTCATCATCATCATATTATAAGCGTTAGAACGTCTCTTGCTGAACTTATGTTCAACTGTTTTTCAGCAGTGTTATGATAGGAAGCTTATGCCTCCCATCATAACCTGAAAAATGAAACTTTTTTTCATTTGCTTTGAAAATAAGTCGAGATACCTCCTCTTTTCATTAACTTTTGACTAGGTAAGTCAAAGTTGCACTTCTACAATCTTCAACAAAATTTCTACTGAGTACGTCAAAAATCCTTAACCCTTTGCAAAAAATGCAAATACCGTCCAATCCCGTATGAACTCGTACAAGGCAAAGCAATCGGGCTAATTAATTCGCCATGTCTACGAGTGAAGCTCGCTCGGGATGAAATATCGAGCGATGTCCTCGAATATTTCGTTTTCACTCTTACACCACACGGCTTCCCTTTGAAAAGCTGGTGCTGTGTTAATGATCAAAATTCTGTTAAAACATTCACTAACCTCTCAAAGGAAAGTCTTCTTTTAAGTTAATGAAAAAGACGATCCGCCATAATAATATTTGGATTTGTCAAACTTTCAAACTATGTCATATTTGCCTTGTTTTGATGTCAGATCGTAATTGGATATTAATTGACACCAATAACCAATTTTTATTTTATTTTTTTAATAATTTAACCAATTTTTCAATGCAGAACAGCACTTATTTCAAATCGAAACGATGCCACAACAATTTATTAGTAAAAGTACCTACGACGAAAGTAAATAGGCATCCGAACTTGACCTCACTATGACTGTATTTACCTACTTAGAAAGCGAACCAAATACAATATTCCAAGTTCAAGTTACAGAATACGAAATTTGTATCTCACCGCGACTTCAGCATCCTGAACTCAAAGACTCAAAGGTTTATCTGTTAATATTATAGATCTCAAATTTTAAGGTCCACTTGCAGAATTGAGGATTAATTATTTAAGTGTGAAACTTTAGGGCCGGTTGTGATTAAACGATAAGAAAGATATACCTCAACTTAATTATACACTTTATTCCCTTAGATCTGGTTGCTGACGCTATTTAATGCCTGTAAGATATCATTTAAGTCCAAAGATATTTATCATATTTTATTATAATAGCTAACAGGCCCTTCTTCTGCCCTTACCTATCGGTCTTGCAAGACAACTGCAAAGGTTAGCCCTAAAATTGAAAGGATATAAAATTAAAATGTGGTGGGAACTATGTTCCCACAGCCTTATTAAGGGTTAATTGCAAAAAAGTCAGCGATGTATCGGCGCCCTTACAGGATGAAATATCGACGCGAACGAAGCGATATCGTCCAATATTTCATTAGCACTCGTTACCCTGAATACAGTTCCTCTTTACAGCCATTAAAACAGTTAATGCCGAGCCTTTAATTATAGAACTGAAGGGAGCACTGGATTAAGGTAATTTGTATACAAATTGCTTCTTGAATATCATTGCTGACGGGTTTTGTGTACACAGCCGAAGAGCTAATGATGCTGTTTGCTACTACCTGGGCTGTTTGAACTGCGCCGATCCGTAATTGAATTATTTCAACGCTCGCTTACATTAAAGTGGGAATTGTGGGAAAAATATCTTTGGCCACGCGCCGGTGGTTCCGCAATCGTTGACGATGTTAATATAGTTTATGAAAATATCTATGATATTAATATCAGCTAAGAATAAAACAAACTTATATTTAGAACTCGTGAAGGCAACTCTTTCCGCGTAAAAAAATATATTTTATGTTATCTAAAAACATCTTAGCAGTCGACTACATTTAGCGGACCTAAATGTGTTTTCTTTACTTTTACTTTACATGTAAATGAGGGGCCTAACACTGATACAATAAAATGCAGTTTACACACCAAACCCGCCGATATTTGTCGTCGATTCTTGAGATGTTGTCAAAAGTCATAGAAAGTAGGTACTAGTCGTATTTCTTTTGAAATAAAGTATTTAATACTGACTTCTGGCATTTAGATTTCATGAAAAATACCTAATCAGACATATTCCCGGAAGAATAGTAGACTTGTTTGACTAATAGATCCAATCTAAACGCTCAACTCAGCTGCGAGACCGCAAAAAATCCGTAAACTCCTAAGTCGTCAAAACAAATTAGAGTGAACGAATAAAAGTAATAACAACTGATAAAAAATACTAACGAATATATTGAAAAAGTTACTACGAGAGTTTCCGATGCTCATTCCTGTCACGTGCCCACGTCAGGATTCACTTCGACGTATTTATTCTATTTATCCTGGATTCTTTCATGTTTTCTAAAGTAACACAGTTAGTAGTGTTTTGAGTTGATGGAATAACCATTCTTGTACTTACTGTCGTGGTTAAGTTAATGTTGGTTACAGTTACAAATGACTGCTACTCTGCTCAAAAGGTTGCATAAATCAATTATCGGTAGAAATAAATAAAATAACTCAACATCTAGATGAGCTCTATTCTGAGAAGACCGTTTTAAAATTACATTACTGAAACATTTCAACCTAAAAGTCATAATATCTCCTTTGTTAAATTACGTATTGCTACGAATACCGTTTATTACAGAAAATGAATATTTAATTTTGAAAAAGAATTCAGCTGACATTAAACCATTTTAAAATAAAAATCCACTCTCGGGTTGACAAAAATGAATTTAATAAACATCCACCAAAAACTACAGCAGAATTAAAACATGTCGGATGTAAAGCAAAATTTTAAGTGGTGCGCACACACAACTGGCTCTCAAAAGACTCTGGTCAGCTTAAAACGTTTAACCGATTTAAAATCGTACGAGCACATAATTGCGCCGCTCCACCTCGCTATTGAATGAGAGGTTAATGATAAAGTGCTGGATTGCCAACTTTTTATGCGAATGTGAGTCATTTGAGTCAACACTGCTGAGAATTACTATTAAATATCGTTTGGAGTTTGAAACAAACTGTTTTGCGTCTTATATCTATACTAATATTAGGTATAAATGCGAAAGTACTCTGTATGTCTGTCTGTCGGTCTGTCTGTCTGTCTGTCTGTCTCGCTTTCACGCCTATACCACTGAACCGATTTTGATAATTAATTTGGCATAGAGATAGTTTGAGTCCCGGGAAAGGACATAGGATAGTTTTTATCCCGGTTTTTGAAACAGGGACGCGCGCGATAAAGTTTTTCTATGACAGACAAAATTCCACGCGGGCGCAGCTGCCGGCGGAAAGCTAGTATCTTATAAGTGGCTTTAGTAAACAACTATGACGTTTTAAGCAATTTTCACGTGGTAAAGCTACTCGTAAATACATACGTTTGTGTTACGAACGAACGACTCACCACAATAGTCGAGCGGCGGGGATCGAATCCTCGAACCATGAGTCGGCCAGTCCAACACCTTCACTGTTCAGCTGTCGTAGCTTAAAAATGTGAGAATATATTTCTACGTCAAAGTCCTTAAGGGAAGGGTGCTGAAAATACTAAAAAACGTGTTGTGGCCATTTTGCCTCAATGAAATCAACCTCATATTTACTTTGACGTTCATGCTTACAGTCGCATTGGCTATTTTGATCGAAAACATCCGGATAAACATACCTCTACCAAATAAGGAAGTCGACATGACCATCTTTATGAGGATAATCCGTCGTTTGTACACCCCTAATATCTCTGAAGAACTGCCTTTATAAGTTTGCAACGTCTCTATACGGAAGTCGACTAAATGTAGCACCTTTTTTAATTGTAATACCTAATCAGACATATTCCCGGAATCGGTTTTAAAACAACTCTGGTATGCCGACGTTTGTATATCCAACAGTTCTTTTTCTCACATTACTTTTCCCTAGCTACGCTCTACATTTTTGAAAGTTGCCAAGCTGAAGAATGACGTAATAAGTGAAATTATTAATTCATGACGTTGTTATCGTAGTTTTTCAAAGGGCAGCATTTTTACATAAAATGAGCTAAGTTAGAGCTTAACGGTTATGTTATATTCGATAAGTATGTTGTTTCGACTACTTACAGCTACAAATCAAATTAAATTAATTTATTTTGCATGTAGGCTTTTAAAAAGCTCTTTTCTTTCAAATAAGTAACAATTTCTTAATTAATCAATAACGATAAGTTTTATCATAAACTGTATTACGTATAATTTTGCATAGTGAACTCAGCCTGAGCGTTTCCATCGTTTTAATTACACGTTGCACAAAAGAGAGCTGAGCTAAGCGAGCTAAGCTCGTGGTGGCTGCGTGAGCCGACTACGCGACTTGCCGAAAGCGAAGGCTTATCGAACGGAGCCGGCCGGTGGATTAGCTAGCTGGAGCTATGTGCTTGTGGCTAGATGTGTCCCAAATTAGTCAGCCAGATCTACAAGATTTAAAACTGAAACTAAGTGGTCTCTAACGTGACATTCCTTAACTAGTACGAGTACATGAGTTGCAGCTTCATGTACCTAGTGAGAACATGGGTCTAACGCTACATTCATTCATTTCAGCCGAAAGACGTCCACTGCAGGTCAAAGGCCTCCCCCAAGGATTTCCACAAAGACCGGTCTTGCGCCGCTCGCATCAAGGCACCTCCCACCGCAACATTACCTTTTTAGGTAATGAGAAATAGCTTGATGTTTCGGCTGTATTGCTACAGGTTACAGTCGTGGACCTTGGTCATAATCAACACCACATAATAAATGACATGGCAATACAGAGAAGATAAATGTTACGCAAAAGCGAGCATGAATTTGAATCTAAGACGAGCGTTTGCCCTATTGATGGAAACCTCTTTACCCTTGAAGCTAGATGGATCTATGTTGATGCCATCCACATGCTTTTAGACACCTCTCAAGTCCGAGTGCGCGACATGACATCAAACATTTGAAACACATTTAACACGCGCACTCGTCGTTGACAGCTTTTAAAAGCAAAGTGGCAAAGTGGCAAATTAAAGAAGAATGTATCTTACTTTTCCCAAACCCATGAGAGATAATATTTTTAATATTAAATTAGGACTTACGAAACTTAAACTTTTCCTCGGAAAGGTTAATCTTGTTTTTGTTAGTATGTGACTTATTAAGATATTCTGCTATTCGGGGTAGATAGGAATCCAACAAATCGAGATCATTGAAATCGGTCAAGCCGTTCTTGAGTTATAAATGTTTAACTAACTTGACTCTATTCTTGTATAATATTTTCTTTGTGATACTAGGAAAATAAGATGCGTATAGCAAAATCGTGAAACATACGTAGGTAATATAGATTTTACTCGTCAAACATGCCCTGAATAAAAAGAGCGGTCGCCTTAGCGACAGCTTACTGCCGCAATCTGGGGCAGTTCGATTTAATTTTCATCGATCAACAAGTATTTCTCTCAAAGTGAACCGACGAGTTTGTGCAATATTCATTATTGCCCACCCCTGGGCCCAGGGTACGTTTTTAGCACGGCTTCCTTAAATCGGCCTTAATTAACTGAGAGCTTCGGAATACGGGGAAGAGACCTCTTCAAACTCCGGCCAAATACGTGCTACATTATTTGCTTTGCCGAATTAAGGGCACCTTACACCTCGCAATTTCCTTTAACAGTATTATATGAACTACCATTTAAGCTAGAATTGACTTATAACATTTTACCCGCTCAGACGCATTCAGCTAAAAAATATGCAATTGTAAACCTGAGTTGCACCATCTTACTTTAACTTTGACAAACGTCAAACGTCAAACTCCATACAAAAAGCACCAGATAATGTTATTGTTACGGTTAAAATAAGGTGGTGCAACTCAGCCTTAGTAAATAGAATCTGCAAGGCTAGTAACTTTCTAACAAGTAAATACTGCAAAATTCATAAAACATTGTTTATCTCCAAAAAATATAAGTAACAAAAGTCATCCAAACAAATACTACGAACTTCTGCTACAACGGTCCGAGAATTACCGAAGTAAGCAAAATAAACAAGCCCTGAGCAAACAATATTCCGATCGAGAATGCCGCAAACAAAATAATAAAAGTTGAAAAGTATAACTGGGAGGGGGTCATTATTAACTGTGTTTTATACTTGGCCACAAGAAAGCGGTTTTATTAGCAAGTAAATAACAATTTATGTGTGCGTGTCCCGCGGAAGGTAATAGAAAAAGTTTTAGGGACCAAAGATAGTCGTAAAAGTGAATACGCTTTCATTTCATGGTGAGAGCAATGAAGTGCCGAGAGTGGGCCGCTTTATTTGTTGCTTTGTTTTTAAACTTACTGAAATATAATTATCGGCTCAAGTTAAGAAGTTTTAACTATTGTTGTAAACTTANTTTAAAGTTACTTGTTTCGTGTTAATACTTTATTAGCCTATCTTTATTAAAGCTTACTTTTTAATTGTTGCTACTCATTTCCAGTGAAGATGAAACTGTATTAAAATAGTCTAAAAACTCTAAAAAGTATCTTCTTTATTAAAAGAAGATGATAATTTTTACTTCGTATGTTAATAAACCTAAGTAGGTACATAGGTATAGGTGAAAATACTACAATATTCGTTAAGAGCACATCATTAAACTTGTACTCAACTATAGAAAAGGATTTCAAAAATGTCCGCGTTCCACCGACTAAAGGAAGTCAAGAAGCTTAGACAATACTTGGACATTAATAAGTTGGTTCGAGTAAATCCTTTAATTCTTCCGATTGGTTTCGAGCGGAGACCGCACGATAAATTCGGATTAGCCTATCTGTCCCGGGAAGAATGAAGTTAATATCTACTCTTAATTTATTGCCTGGAAGTACCTGGATCCATTGTAAAAAAAGATTTATCCTTCCTGCGTCATTACCTTTGAGTTATTTGAGTTGAACCGCCGACGTCTGTTGAAAATTTTGGAAGATTTATTTTGTCTCCAAAGGCCTCCCTTTAGGTACTTTTATTGATTCGTCTATCATAGTAATACAGCTACTAAAATAACTACCTTGTACTAGCGGTGATCCCTCCCTTTTTATCCCGTTAGGGGATCAAAATAATTTCTTAGAGGATAATGACTAGCTGCGTGCCTCAGTGCAATTTGTTTTGTTGTTTGAGTAGTTGCCTTTTACAGATGGAACACGCACTAAAGTGTACCGTTAAACAAGTGTCATCNCGCATTTGAAGTCGGTTTTATTTTTTTAAAAAGGTAATTATATTATAATAGCTTCTTAGCCCTTCTTCTGCGCTTACCTATCGGTCTTGGAAGACAATTCCAAAGGTTAGCAATAAAATTAAAAGGAAATTAAAATGCGGTGGGAACTATATTCCCACAGCCTTATTAAGGGTTAATTGCAAAAAAGTCAACGGTGTATCGGCGCCCTTACAGGATGAAATATCGACGCGAACGAAGCGATGTCGTCGAATATTTCATTAGCACTCGTTGCCCTGAATACAGTTTCTCTTTACAGCCATTAAAACAGTTAATGCCGAGCCTTTTATTATAGAACTGAAGGGAGCACTGGATTAAGGTAATTTGTATACAAATTGCTTTTTGAATATCATTGCTGACGGGTTTTGTGTACACAGCCGAAGAGCTAATGATGCTGTTTGCTACTGCCTGGGCTGTTTGAACTGCGCCGATCCGTAATTGAATTATTTCAACGCTCGCTTACATTAAAGTGGGAATTGTGGGAAAAATATCTTTGGCCACGCGCCGGTGGTTCCGCAATCGTTTACGATGTTAATATAGTTTATGAAAATATCTATGATATTAATATCAGCTAAGAATAAAACAAACTTATATTTAGAACTCGTGAAGGCAACTCTTTCCGCGTAAAAAAATATATTTTATGTTATCTAAAAACAGCTTAGCAGTCGACTACATTTAGTTGATTCTAAATGTCCTTACATTTACTTTACATGTAAATGAAGGGCATAACACTGATACAATATAATGCAGTTTACATACTAAACCCGCCAACATGAATCGTCGACTTTTGACATGTTGTCAAAAGTCATAGAAAGTACTAGTCGTGTTTCTTTTGAAATAAAATCGCCTTGCTGTGTGTGTAGATTCTCTAGTACCGACTCCTAGCATTTAGACATTTTCATGAAGATGAAGAGATATTTCCGGAAGAAAAGTAGACATGCTTATATAGGTTTCAGTTAATTAGATTTATTATGGTATCTTCCGCATAGATTAATCAATAGTAATATTAATACGCTTACAAATACAGAAAATGGTTTGTCCTATGTGGAATTTGAAACTTGACATCAAAAGGACGGCTATTAACGTTGATATAGCCAATATTAATTTCTCTATAAGTCTCTAGTGAGTTGAATAAACCTATCTTTTATTGCAAAGTGAATCAAGATATTAATATTCAGGAAACTAAGGCAATAAAGTAAATTTTTGTTTGCCTTTATTTTCAAACTTGCTGATTTTCAGCATTCGCGATTTTTAGTTTATCCCTTAAAGGTTTTATCGCACGCGTGTACCCTTACTGAGAACCGGAATAAAACCTTTCCTATACCTTTTCCTTCGGTCTCAAGCTCTCTACCAAATTTCATTTAA
This sequence comes from Ostrinia furnacalis, assembly GCF_004193835.3. Lineage (NCBI taxonomy): Eukaryota > Metazoa > Arthropoda > Insecta > Lepidoptera > Crambidae > Ostrinia > Ostrinia furnacalis. Next base: position 86,866 of record NW_021135293.1, read on the forward strand.
ATAGGTTCAATGGTAGTTCTATAAGTGTGAAAAGATGGTTTAAGACGGAGAGACAGAATCCCTTTAATATAAAATATATTTGTTGTGATTAGTAGCAATTCTGCAGCCATAAAATGATGAATAGACCCAATCTAAAATGCTGAACTCAGCTGTCAGACCGCAAACCCGTAAAACAGTACAGTAAAGTACAAATACAAAATCATTTATTGTGAATCATAGGTAAAATGGTGACATGATGTTACATTAGGTAGTATCACTATGTAAACAAGAGACACTATCACTATGTAACAAAGAGCATACAATTTGTCAAACAACAATAAAATTTGGCAGTTACATAAACTAATTAGATTTATCGTCAAAGAATTCAGATATACATATTTGTTTGGACACCCACAGCGCCANTTTTTTTATAGGTCCATGAGGAATACATAGAAAATATAATAGAGTTGGTTGAACAGTTATGGGTAGACTTCTCATCAGGCCACCGGGAATTAATGCGTAATGCAGGGTCTGATGAATTGACTGATTCCACTTATGTGAAAGATGATTTATATGATAAAATGGAAGAAATGTATACATGGTATAAATGTGAGTTAAAAACCAGTTTACTGAAATTTACTTCGCACTTGAATCCCTGCTGTTCCCAAGATGGTGCTTCTCAAGTTGTTTCGAAACCAAGTCATCTTAATTTGCCCAAAATTGTAATACCATTATTTACAGGCAAATATTCGGAATGGCCAACATTTTTTGATTTATTTACTTCATTGGTGCATCATAATGATGACTAGAGATGAAACGGATAGTTGTTTGGCCGGATACCGGATACCGGATATCCGGCCAGCTGGTAGGCCGGATAGCCGGATATCCGGCGGCCGGATAGTTGGCCCATTGTGTCGTTGCATGTCGTGACGAGTTTAGCGCCGCACAGGTGCTTCGAACGCGATCAGTGGGTCTATTAATAGACTAGACTAGTCACACTTTTCGAAAATCGAATCCGTCCGAATAGAATATCAGATTTTGCCACTTGTCTAGGGGGCAGATCAATTCGGGCGATTTCGGTTGCTATCGTGAGTGTGTGATTGAATAGCGAAAATTAAATTAGTTTACTTGTTGCGTAATCTGTCTGAACTGCATGCATCATGTCATCAGACCAGCAGTGAAAAAAATATCGTTTTTAGGGTTCCGTAGCCAAATGGCAAAAAACGGAACCCTTATAGATTCGTCATGTCTCCTATTTGAAAACTCAGTTTAAACTTCTGAGTTCGACGCACGCACGTCAACTTCGTTCGTCCAACACGCTCCTTCTCTCCACTCCTTCCCACCGCACTGGTTTCCTCTCTAATTCATTTCTCCTCAATTCCATTCGCCTTTGGAACGCTCTTCCCGAGAACATCAGGCAGGCTCCTAGTAAGTTTGTTTTCAAAAACTCTGTGCGCAAACATTTTCTTGAACGCATCATGTCGTCTTGATCTCCCTTATTCTCTCCTTTTCTCCCTTATCCTCTCCTATCCTCCCTTACCTCTCGTCATCCATTTTATATAAATTATATGTATGTATTTATGTATATATTTTGTATAAATATATATTATAATATTTTATGTATTATATTGTGTACATTTTTGTAGCTTTTTAGCACCGCCTACTCAATATCTCTGTTTTGCTCAAGGTCAGCTGGTAGAGAATGACGTATGGCATTAAGCTCGCCTTTTTGTACGGAACATTGTTGTGTGTGCAATAAAGTCTTTAAAAAAAAAATATCTGTCTGTCTCTCTGTCCGTCCGTCTGTAACTTATCTTAATGTAAACCGCATTAAGATTTTGATGCAAAAATAAAAAAAAAAAATATTGGGGGCTCCCCATACTTAGAACTGAAACTCAAAAATTTTTTTTTCGTCAAACACATGAAATGAAAATGAAAATGAAAATGAAAATATTTATTGCCAGAATCAAACAATACAATAACTAACACATACGTGTGGGGTATCTATGGATAGGTCTTCAAAAATGATATCGAGGTTTCTAAAATACTTTTTTATAAACCGAATAGTTTGCGTGACAGACGCTTCCAAAGTGGAAAAAAGTTGCCCCCCCCCCCCCTCTAACTTCTAAAATAAGAAAATGAAAAATCTGAAAAAAACATATGATGTACATTACTATAAAAACTACCAACGAAAATTGTTTTGAACGAGATCTAGTAAGTAGTTTTTTTTTAATACCTCGTAAATCGTAAACCGCTTATTACCGCGTAATCTTTCATACTAANAATATTATAATAACATTTATTAATTAAATAAGTCAGTAAAGTTTTTTTAAATGAAGTTAGGCTGCGTAAATACTTTTTACTATAATCTAACGATCGAACGCACAGCGTTGAATAGAGCTTTGTGATTGGTTCGTGTGTCACCCTGTGCGTCCACGCGCACTGTGAGACCTCATAGTAATGATTTTGAATACGGGCGTTAGTCATCAAAACAAATTAGAGCAAACAAGTAAAAGTAACAAAACTGATAAAAATACTAACGAATATATTGAAAAAGTTACTACGAGAGTTTCCGATGCTCATTCCTGTCACGTGCCCACGTCAGGATTCACTTCGACGTATTTATTCTATTTATCTTGGATTTCTTCATGTTTTCTAAAGTAAAACAGTTAGAAGTGTTTTGAGTTGATGGAATAACCATTCTTGCATTTACTGTCGTGGATAAGTGAATGTAGGTTACAAATGACTGCTACTTTCTGTTGAAAAGGTTGCATAAACCAAATATCGGTAGAAATAAATAAAATAACTAAACACCTAGATGAGCTTTATCCTGAGAAGACCGTTTTAAAATTACATTACTGGAACATTTCAACCTAATAGTCATAATATCTCCTTAGTTAAATTACATATTGCTACGAATACCGCTTATTACAGAAATGAATATTTAATTTTGAAAAAGAATTCAGTTGACATAAACCGTTTTAAAATAAAAATCCACTCTCGGGTTGACAAAAAGAAATTTAATAAACATCCACCAAAAACTACAGCAGAATTAAAACATGTCGGATGTAAAGCAAAATTTTAAGTGGTGCGCGACACACAACTGGCTCTCAAAAGACTCTGGTCAGCTTAAAACGTTTAACCGATTTAAAATCGTACGAGCACATAATTGCGCCGCTCCACCTCGCTATTGAATGAGAGGTTAATGATAAAGTGCTGGATTGTCAACTTTTTATGCGAATGTGAAAGTCATTTGAGTCAACAGTGCTGTGAATTACTTTTAAATAGCATTTGGAGTTTTAAACAAACTGTTTTGCGTCTTATTTAATATTATAAGTGGCTTTAGATAACTATGACTTTTTTGTATAGAACATTAGCAATTTGCAACGTGGTAAGCTACTCGTAAATACATACGTTTGTGTTACGAACGACTCACCACAATAGTCGAGCGGCGGGAATCAAATCCTCGAACCTTGAGTTGACCAGTCCAACACCTTCACTGTTCAGCTGTCGTAGCTTAAAATTGTGAGAATATAAAATTTTAAAGACCAAATTAGCCATACATTCTACATCAAAGTCCCTAGGGTAAAGCTAAAAAAACGTGTGGTCATTTTGCCTCAATGAAATCAAACCTCATACTTACTTTGATGTTCATACTCATAGTCGCATCGGCATCGGCATCGTCGCATTTTGATCGAAAACATCCGGATAAACATTCCTCTACCGAATAAGGAAGTCGGCATGACCATCTTTATTAGGATAATCCGTCGCTTGTACACGCCTAATATCTCTGAAGAACTGCCTTTATAAGTTTGCTACGTCTCTATACGGAAGTCGACTAACTGTAGCACCTTTTTTAATTGTAATACGTTCGGTGTTATTACAACTCTGGTATGCCGACGTTTGTATATCCAACAGTTCTTTTTTTCACATTACTTTTCCCTAGCTACGCTCTACATTTTTAAAAATTGCCGAGCTGAAGAATGACGTAATAAGTGAAATTATTAATTCATGACGTTGTTATCGTAGTTTTTCAAAAGGCAGCATTTTTTACATAAAATGAGCTAAGTTAGAGCTTAACTGTTATATCATATTCGATAAGTATGTTGTTATGTTGTTTTGATTACTTACAGCTACAAATCAAATTTTAAAAAAATATTTGTAAGTATGCTTTTAAAAAGCTCTTTCTCTCTTTCAAATAAGTAACAATTTCTTAATTAATCAATAACGATAAGTTTAATCATAAACTGTATTACGTATAATTTTGCATAGTGAACTCAGCCTGAGCGTTTCCATCGTTTTAATTACACGTTGCACAAAAGAGAGCTGAGCTAAGCTCGTGGTGGCTGCGTGAGCCGACTACGCGACTCGCCGAAAGCGAAGGCTTATCGAACGGAGCCGGCCGGTGGATTAGCTAGCTGGAGCTATGTGCTTGTGGCTAGATGTGCCCCAAATTAGTCAGCCAGTTCTATAAGATTTCAAACTGAAACTAAGTGGTCTCTAACGTGACATTCAACTAGTACATGAGTAGCAGCTTCATGTACCTAGTGAGAACATGGGTCTAACGCTACATTCGTTCGTTTCAGCCGAAAGACGTCCACTGCTGGACAAAGGCCTCCCCCAAGGATTTCCACAAAGACCGGTCCTGCGCCACTCGCATCAAGGCACCTCCCAACGCTAAATTACTTTTAGGTAATGAGCAAAATCTTGATGTTTCGGCTGTATTGCTACAGGTTACAGCCGTGGACCGTGGTCATAATCAACACTACATAATAAATGACATGGCAATACAGAGAAGATAAATGTTACGCAAAAGCGAGCATGAATTCGAATCTAAGACGAGCGTTTGCCCTATTGATGGAAACCTCTTTACCCTTGAAGCTAGATGGATCCATGTTGGTGCTATCCACATGCTTTTAGACACCTCTCAAGTCCAAGTGCGCGACATGACATCAAACATTTGAAACACATTTAACACGCGCTCATGTCGTTGACAGCTTTTAAAAGCAAAGTGGCAAAATAAAGAAGAATGCATTTACCCAAACCCATGGGATATTAAAAATATTAAAATAGGACTTACGAAAATCTTAGACAGTCTTTTTCCTCGGAAAGGTTATCCTTGTTTTTGTTACTATGTGACTTATTACAGCTATTCAGCTATTCGGGGTGGATAGGAATCCAACAAATCGAAGATCATTGAAATCGGTCCAGCCGTTCTTGAGTTATAAAGGTTTAACTAACTTGACTCTATTCTTGCATAGTAATAATATTTTCTTTTTGATACTAAGAAAATAAGATGCGTATAGCAAAGTCGTGGAACATATTTTATAGATTTTACTCGTCAAACATGCCCTGAATAAAAAGAGCGGTCGCTGAGCTACCGCAATCTGGGGCAGTTCGATTTAATTTTCATCGTTCGTTCGTTCGTTCGTTTCAGCCGAAAGACGTCCACTGCTGGACAAAGGCCTCCCCCAAGGATTTCCACGAAGACCAATCCTGCGCCGCTCGCATCCAGGCACCTCCCGCGACCTTCACCAGATCGTCGGTCCACCTAGTAGGAGTCCTGCCCACGCACATAGCTCGTAGAGCTGATGGCCGCTGGGGCAGGAAAGTTCTTGAGTGGCGACCATGAGCCGGAATTTTCATCGATCAACAAGTATTTCTCTCGAAGTGAACTGACGAGTTTGTGCAATATTCATTATTGCCCACCCCTGGCCACGTTTTTAGCGCGGCTTCCTTAAATCGGCCTTAATTAACTGAGTGCTTCGGAATACGGGGAAGAGACCTCTTCAAACTCCGGCCAAATACGTGCTACATTATTTGCTTTGCCGAATTAAGGGCACCTTACACCTCGCAATTTCCTTTAACAGTATTATATGAACTACCATTTAAGCTAGAATTGACTTATAACATTTTACCCGCTCAGACGCATTCAGCTAAAAATGTGCAATTGTAAGCCTGAGTTGCACCATCTTACTTTAACTTTGACAGACGTCAAAAATCTGTCAAACTCCGTACAAAAAGCGCCGGATAATGTTATTGTTACGGTTGAAATAAGGTGGTGCAACTCAGCCTAATTAAATAGAATCTGTAAGGCTAGTAACTTTCTAGCAAGTAAATACTGCAAAATTCATAAAACATTGTTTATCTCCAAAAAATATAAGTAACAAAAGTCATCCAAACAAATACTACGAACTTCTGCTACAACGGTCCGAGAATTACCGAAGTAAGCAAAATAAACAAGCCCTGAGCAAACAATATTCCGATCGAGAATGCCGCAAACAAAATAATAAAAGTTGAAAAGTATAACTGGGAGGGGGTCATTATTAACTGTGTTTTATACTTGGCCACAAGAAAGCGGTTTTATTAGCAAGTAAATAACAATTTATGTGTGCGTGTCCCGCGGAAGGTAATAGAAAAAGTTTTAGGGACCAAAGATAGTCGTAAAAGTGAATACGCTTTCATTTCATGGTGAGAGCAATGAAGTGCCGAGAATGGGCCGCTTTATTTGTTGCTTTGTTTTTAAACTTACTGAAATATAATTATCGGCTCAAGTTAAGAAGTTTTAACTATTGTTGTAAACTTAGTTACTTCGTGTTAATACTTAATATTAGCCTATCTTTATTAAAGCTTACTTTTTAGTTGTTGCTACTCATTTCCAGTGAATATTAAACTGTATTATTATACCTACTTAGAGGCAAAAAAAAATCTTTACTAAGTTGATCATTATTACTTCGATGTTAATAAACCTAAGTAGGTACACAGGTATAGGTGAACATACTACAATATTCGATAAGAGCACATCATTAAACTTCTGCTAAACTATATAAAAAAAAAAATATTTTAAAAATGTCCGCGTTCAACCGACTAAAGAAAGTCAAGAAGCTTCGACAATAGTTGGACATTAATAAGTTGGTTCGAGTAAATCCTTTAATTCTTCCGATTGGTTTCGAGCGGAGACCGCACGATAAATTCGGATTAGCCTATCTGTCCCGGGGAGAATGAAGTTGATATCTGCTCTTAATTTATTGCCTGGAAGTACCTGGATCCATTGTAAAAAAAGATTTATCCTCCCTACGTCATTACGTTTGAGTTATTTGAGTTGAACCGCCAACGTCTGTTGAAAATTTTGGAAGATTTATTTTCTGTCTCCAAAGGCCTCCCTTTAGGTATTTTTATTGATTCATCTATAACAATTTGATGATAGTAATACAGCTACTAAAATACTTTTTACTAGCGGTGATCCCTCCCTTTTTATCCCGTTAGGGGATCCAAATAATTTCGTAGAGGATAATGACTAGCTGCGTGCCTCAGTGCAATTCGTTTTGTGGTTTGAGTAGTTGCCTTTTACAGATGGAACACGCACTAAAGAGTATCGTTAAACGAGTGTCATCACTCGTACTTTTTGATACTTTTTAGCGCTATTGCCTTAAACTCCTATGTAGCCAGGATCTACAGCTTGACCGCCAATAAAAACCCAACCAGTGAAGGTCAAGTTTGTCCCAGGGGAAACTTAAACTGTCATTGGACCTGCAACAAAATTAATCAGAAGAACATAGGAGGAGTTCGAAGCTAAGGTTCGAAGAAAGCTTTAGAAAATAAAATTCATATTTTAACAATTAGTTTATAATAAAAAATAATTGCCGGTTCCTTGTCAATAAATCAATACAAAAGAAAAAGCAATCCACTAAATCAGCGTGAAGCAAATCGGACATTCGTCAGTCCGCGAATGTTTACGGCTCGACTCGGCCAAACGTAATAAACACGCGTTCACCGATACATCTCGATTTTTATTCCGATTCTTCGCCAGCATTCGTCAGTTGGGCGCGAATCGATCCCAGATTTGGTGGATTCAGGTCAACAGTTTGTTTTGCTCTGCGGTTAGTTGCTGCATTACTTCGCGACTCAACGGTGAGTTTATTTGAAAATCAATCGAGAAGCCAGGATATGAATAATATTTGTTACCCATTTTATTACTTCATATTTTATTAACAAACAAACAACTCTATTATATCTTTTACCTACTCGTACTAAAGTCGTCGAAGGCATTTTTGAAACGAAAGCACATGGTACAAATTATGGTGTAAAAAATGTATTTACATGCCATACACACAATAATTACAGGGCTAGCACATAGTAACTATAGGTTTAACAGCAATGTTCTAGAACTAAAATAAATACCCACAGCAATAACGTTAAAAATATACCTACTAAACACTAAAACGCAAAACGTGTAAATCAGACAAAGCTGAAATTTTATTGTCTTGTGCATATTACACATACAGCCGACAGCACATCAAGCTTTACATTTTTTGTTGCAAAATAGAACCTATTACAACTAAATAAGATGCCATGATGTAGAGCTTGATCTGCCGTCGTCCGTAATAGGTATGCTTGGAAGTAGGCCAGATACAGAACAATAATATTTCTTACAGAAATTTAAGAGCGGCTTTTCAGAATAATTCCAAGAGGCATTTTCAGTTAATTTACGGGACAGTTAAATTCTTTAAATAAATATATGTTGTATAGTTATATATATTACAAACAGGAAGAGAAAGTATATTTTTAATAGACCGTTAAACGAATCGCAGGAAAAAGTTTTATCAATTTCATTTACCAACATAAAACCCTATTCAGCTGCTTTACACCTTCTAGATAAAACTCAAAAGCTCTCACATAATATTTGATGATGTTCATGTAAGCCCCAAGAATAACAAGACCCGATATTCTGAAGGAAATTTATATACTCTAGTAAAAGAACGCATAAACTCACAATAGATTTCCATAGCTGAACGCGGCCCTCGTAACTACAAGCATGTGGTCGACATATTGTTATACAGGGTGGAATTTTGTAATGCCACCTGAAGGGAAAGTACCCTTAATACTGTAAATAGAAAATTTTACTCAAAGAAAACATTCCTTCCTTCATCCTTATTTATACTTAACACTAACGATCGACGCAATAAAATTACAGGTTGTAATTTTTAACAGATTTTAGTTGGTTCGATTCCTGGGTGTGGCAGGCAAATTTTTGGAAATCTTTGAATGCAGTTGTATTTCTTTTCAAAAATAAAGGAATGTTTTCTTTGAGTAAAATTTTCTATCTACAATACAAGAGTACTTTCCCTCCAGGTGGCATTTCAAAATTCCACCCTGTATTCAAAGGGTATAAAGCGACAATGTCAAATAGAATGGGTTTTATAACCTTTGGTGTTATATCAGATTTCCAAGTGCCCATTAAAGTGTCAGTAGCGCATTAATGTGCGTCGGTGGACTGCACAAGGGAATTTCATAATTCCTTTTGTTACAAACTTACTCTAATAAAGAGTTATTTACAGACACGTCGCATAAAAGTGCTTTTATCATCATTTTAGACAATTCAATTTAATCTATTTATCTATAAAAGCGAAAGCTCTCATCACGAAATCTAAGAAACTACAAGTGCTAGGAGTCTTAAATTTTCCACGCGTACGTAGTCGCGGGCAGCCGCTAGTCAATTATAAAGTAACTAGCTTTCCGCCCGCGGCTTCGCCCGCGTGGAATTTTGTCTGTCACAGAAAAATTTATCGCGCGCGTCCCTGTTTCAAAAACCGGGATAAAAACTATCCTATGTTCTTTCCCGGGACTCAAACTATCTCTATGCCAAATTTCATCAAAATCGGTTGCGAGGTTTAAGCGGGAAAGCGTAACAGACAGACAGACAGACAGACAGACAGACAGACAGACAGACAGACAGACAGACAGAGTTACTTTCGCATTTATAATATTATATATAATATATATATATATATATAAATATATAATATATATAATATATATATAGTTGGGATAAGTTGGGATAGTTGGGATTTAAAAACAGCGGTACATCTTACATCTGATTTGTTGCATTTTGATATGTAAATGGCTGTAACCTGTATGTGTACTTATTGAATACAATAAAATAAAATTTCAGAAACTTATTATTTTTTTGGTTCAACTTATCCCAAAAATCATAATACATAGTTTGAATCCTTATTTTAAATAGATGTACCGTTTTCTAAGTAATCGGTTAATTTTTGCGGATTTCGAAAGTTCTAGTTCCTCACTTTATTTTCTGGACTGCCTGTTTTCAGATGTCAAACATTAAACCAACAAAAGTCTCCGTTAAACCACACTGTTGACCGAATCTAGATTCGAATTTGCCAAACAAAGCGACCAGAATCGTACATAAATTCAATGAGGTGCAAATTGCGACCGAAAGCATTGGCGGTATTGGTTATTTGTGAGAGAAACAACGAACCCTCCTAATGAGCGAGCAAACTGACCCCACGCATTTTATCGGCGAATATAAATCGCTGACCGAAACCTGAAACGAACGGACGGCGGTCGGGTGACCAAGTGATATGCGATAGTTGGGAAAACGCTTGAGGATTTATAGACTTGCTAGCTCATGGTAAATACTATGAATTTGTCACTGAATTGTAAAACTATAGATTTTTTTTAAACTTTTTATTTTTATCTATATCCAGCTGAAGATATGTTAATTAGGCCCCATTAATTTTAACTTTAAAAATATTCGTTCTCCAATTGCACTTTGACATTAACAAAAAGGTATTTTATTCTACATAAAAAATGTGCCTGTGTCTTAGAACTTTACATTAGGCTGAAAATAGTGACTGAGTTTCTTGCGCTGCTTCTTCTCAACACTGGCCCATTTATTGTCCCGTAGCAATGATAGGGTTAATACTGGGATATGGGATACTGTGTAAAAGTGCTTTTTAAAGGCCTCCTTGCAAAATAAATGAGTTTTATGAGGTTTTTAACTTAATTCCTTGTTCACTGTTCTAGGAAGTTCAAGTCCCGAAATATCCCACAAAACCCAAAACCATGGTCACAAAAGTGACACCCATTGTGTTTACATTCCATCCAACAGTAAATCCAGTGGCAAGAACGACGTTAGCCGCTTTTCAGCCAGTACTGGGAGCTTAAATCATACATAATAGGCTAGTTGCCTAAAAAAATTTTTTTAGTCCGTAATGTTTAATATCAAAAAATATTGGACACGTATATTTTTATTTGTCAATCTAACAAATAATTACATAGTTATGGTGCGTTGAAGTTGCGCACGACGTCACAACGTGCGGCATTTTTAAGCAAGCGTTGACGTCACGGGCCTCTTCTTATGAACTTTGGGGCGCTTTATCTCTTTAAATTTTCATTAGTTTGAAAAAGTGAAAAATACGTGTAGAGTATTTTTTGATAAGTTAACTGACGGACTAATTAAAACTCTTGCTTTTTGACCCAGGCAACATCCCCATTGTGTGCATGGACTGTTTCACTGGTCCACTGAGATAGCGAACTGTTTTGGCTGTTTATTATTTTATTTTATTTTATTTTATTTTGTTTGGAAAACATACAGTGAAACAATAATAGATTAACCACTGCTTATGCCACTTATGACAGCGCATTCATCAATATTTGATATAATTTCATTAATTAATGGATGTAGGTTACCTACGCGTCATCATCCAGGTACACGAAAATCAACATAGTACGAGTAAAAGCTACCTACAGTTATTCGAGACATGATTTTGGAATTGAATCAAAAATAAGCTCCACACTAATGTTGAATAAACTAAGCACAACACAATTACCTACCTACTTATTATTTAAATTAAGGCATCCTATACACCTAATTTTCTATTATGCCTTTTATAAATTAGAATTGGCACTCCTTTGACTACAACTCCTTCGACTGGCATAAAAACATTTAATATGGACATACCTATTTGAGACGATAAGATAAAATCTGTCTCTTGTGTCCTTCGTACTTTTACGCAAGTATTTTGAAAAATACTGAGGTCAATAAACTCTCCAGGTATTCTGGTACGCCCCATCTATCTTCATTTGCATAGATTTTCACCAAAACCCGCGTAGCAGATGCTGCCGTTTCTATTCGTTGAATAGCATTTGAATATTGGGACAGCCATGCAAAAATACCTAGACTACCATAGCGAGCGCCATATCAGTGTCTTTGCAGGGTCCATAATACGTATTGTGCTGCGAACAAAGGACAGCCGACGTGAGCCTTTATTTGGCTGGATCGAACCAAGGGCAATTTTGACTATTGCCATAATTGGGTCATTCAATTTGAAAAACACTGTCGTAGTATTTTAATTTTTGAATAAAATAGACTAGAATAAAACATGAGTATATGCTTTTGAACCTACAAAAGATCGAAAATAATACCATACTTAATGCAGGCATGCAAATACAAAAAAAATATTGCACTATGTAGGATATTGGAAAATAATTATTTTGTCATTTCGGAAAAGAAAAAGAAACACGCATTTGATGTTAATATATCAAACGTTACGAATACACATTATTACACATCCCAATTTTATTATCGTTGTTGTGACTTATGCATCCGAAAAGAAATTGTAAACATTGTTCGTAAATAATCATGATAAATCGTTGGAAACAACTCCATCCACAACACTTGTTACTCCGTTTGTCAAGAAAGACGTTATCGTGGTTCCTTCGGGAACTGTTTTGCGCAGTCAAAATAACTTTCGTTAATCCAGGGCGGTAATTTATAATCCAATAACAAACCTTCAAAGTTATACCTGGCTACACCGTTGATCGAAAGGTGGGATTAACTCTACAAAACTCTCAAACTTTTAACATTTATATTAATAGAATTCATTAAATGCTAACGAATGAATGACAATAGTCTCCGAATACTGAAAAGTTATCGCGACATTGCACGTGCCACTGAAATGTATTGTGCTGGTAGAACAAAAGCTATTACATTATACAGCTGAGGTGGACACAATTGATTGTTTCTGATTGTAATTCTCTTAAAAATAAGCCTTGGCGCAGACCATCGATTTTTCGTCGGCCGATAGTTTAGTCAGGCAGTTGATCAGTAAGTGCGCACACTACCTACGCCACGATTTGATTGAATTTCCGATTCTTCATACAATTTTAAATCGGGCACAACTATCGGCTAACTAAAAATCCATGGTCTGCGCCTAGGCTAATAAGGATTTATCATGCAGTTTTAAATTACTTGCTTGTTATAAGATGTTACTCAATTCCCCCTCACACTAGATTTTTATTTACCGCCAAGCGTAAGACTGGAAAGACTCCTAATACAAAGGAGCTATTTCAAATGTATTCTTCGCGAGAATGGCTAGAATACATTGTCATAGAATACATAGAATACAGTCGTGGCCAACAATGCGTTCAGTCATTTGCCCGCTATCTCAGGTCAGCGACGGCAGCCATTGTGCGCCATTGTCACACGCATCGCGTGCTCGATGGGAGCTGTGAAATTATTGCGAATTGTTCAGCAAAACTATTCATAGAGCGTGTAGTCTTAAAAGTGGTCACACTAAAGCTGGACATTCATTGTCAGTTAAACTGATTAATTATTTAAAAAGTTTTTGGATGTGTGGTTGCCGTTATTTTATGATGTCGTCCTTAACACGAAGAACTAATTAGGATAGCAACTGTGATTAAGTACTTATAACTCTAATTCTCTTTACCTGCACTCCTTAAATTGTTCGAAGTTGCCTAGATAGCGTCTTAGCGGCGCAGATGTGAGAGCTATTATGGCGATTAAGCAACAAATAAATAGGTAGGTATAGACTTCTTTGACTGACCTATGAAGTAATAATGTCATTAGTGTGTTCGGGTCGTACTATAAAATACGAAAAATATTAGGATTGCTATGTACCTAATATGAAAGACAAACAGTTTTAGTCCAATCACTGAGTAGGTAATACTGACTGGGTGGCTTGCATAATACAAGCTTAGCCAGTCCACAGAGAAAGGAAATTCGAAACAATTGTTACAGATTCGCCTATAGTTCAGAATAAAGCCGGGCACTTGTTGGGTCTATTCAATTGCAATGCAGTACAATGTCGGCACACTTAATGACGGCAGTTGACCCGGGCATCGCCACAAATGAGGACCACGGACAAAATGTGGCTTTAAGTCCAGTCCATATTAATATTAATAATACTAGTTTTGCCCGCGGCTTTGCCCGTGTGAATTTGGATTTGTGACATAAAGAGTGTCGCACCGTTTTCCCTTTCCCAGGGTCACAAACTATATTATTCCAGATTGGTTCAGTGACTAAGTGTGAAAAGTATTGATAAATTGACTTATGTGATTGTAATTATTTCCATTTTGCTACAAAATGTAGGTAAAATGCCATCGATGTAGTACTTGAAATTCGTACAGCGAATATTCGTATTAGGCAGTTTCAACTCCATTGAATTTCCGATAGTATAATACTTACATTGTTTCAGCTACGTACCTAACCAAATGCCTATATCAATTACATAGTATACCAACCAATTAGGTAGCTAAATAAGCTGTTACTATGGGGACTAGACTATATTCACATAGATAGTTGATATTATAATATTATAATATATATTTTCAAGTTGATATAATATTTCTGTGTGTAATAATGTTCCGTTTCTCATTTGTAACATTTACCAAACAAACTATTTACAGCCTATTTTCAGCGTTAAAAGCTAAGTCCAGTATCAGAGACAAAGCTTTAAGCACTCATATATTTAATGCCAAGCGCGAAGTCAAAGTGGAACGTATTAAAAATTCAGTGGAATATCCTGACCAGGGCTTATCATCGTAAGTAATTAATCGTGGACTTTGCTGGGGTTATAAATGATAAGTAATTATGGCACCCTTATCTTGAGATTACTGCGATAAATTTTACGTATTTTCCTCTTTTGGAAGCCTTATCTTGTAAATTAATGTAGTACACGGATTAAATAAAAGTTCTTTAGAATACCAGCGGGTAGTGGGTGCTAATGTTTTAAAAAGCCGTAGTTAAGATTAAGGATTAAGGTATAATTCCGTTCATGGCAATGCAGAGTTTCTGAGATAAAAATAACTAATAAAAAACAATTCATTCGTTTAAGAGACACAACACAGACATACGCCAAACTTATAGCAACTGTAATTTTTCTCTTGACTCCCAATGTTTTAAATATTAAACATAACAAACATTTTTCTATTAAACATTTAGACATCTTTTTATATGATTCACAACACTTTTAACTGGTGTTATTGTTTAACTTTAAAAGACCCGCGATATCACCACCGGGTGGCGAAACAGGGTGATGTGGCATGTAGTAAACATCATTATCCATTACCTAAGTTATCATCAAGTCTTCCAATTCTGTATGACACTAATACAGTATTTAACCACTGACATTAATATGGTTTAAATCATATCTAAATCTAATAAGAACAAGAGTTTAATCTCCACTCCCGATTCCCGTCTAGAAATGCAGCATCAAAGTTTAATTCCAGATTGTAGCCTTTGCCAGCGCAGCCGCAGCCCGCCCAGAACAATGGCAGGGCGGGCGCAGGGCGGTGAAAGGTATCAGATCGGGCGAATAATCGAAACGCAAATGAGCGGTTGCCCTGTCGTGCTTGAGCAAGCAATGCCGTGGATGAGACAAAGGGACTATTGTAACGGTATCTTCTAAAGGACGCCGAATTTGCATCTGCATCTGAAATTGCATTAGACTTATCGTGTGCTAGTTTCAGTATATTATCACTGTCAGTATGTAAATGGCAACCGTTACTGACTGACATCAACTAGTTCAAACTCTGAATGAATACAAGTTATTATGACTAAGGCTTCAACCACACCAACGCGTGCAGATCGCCATCGCCGGCGCGATCATAGGGAAATGACAGGTCGCGTGAACTGTCATAGGTCGCGCGACCTGTCATTGGCCTTTGATTGCGCCGGCAATGACAATCTGCACGCGTTGGTGTGGTGAAACTTTAGGCGTCCTCTAAAAAAGGATTTTCCAAAAGGACAATGGGCAAAATGGTACCCGGCTCCAATAGATATGTGTCTAGTATCGTTTGAAAGGTCTTACCAAGATGAATAACTTTTACTATGACCACCAGCCTGAGATCTGGTTGTGTACGAAGATATACATACTTTTTTGCAGAATGGTACCCGGCTCCAATAGTTATGTTTGTAGTGTCATTTGAAAGGTCTTACCAAGACAAACAACATTTACTATGGCCACCAGCCTCAGATCTGGTTGCATTCGAAGATAAAGATACTTTTTGTGTAACCTAAGTATCATACAGTATGGAAGGCAGACGCGCTCGGGGCAGGGCACCGACGAGATGGTCGGACGCGGTGAGGAAGACGGTGGGCGGGAGTTTGCATCGTGCGGTCCACACAGCTTATGACCGCAGTCTGTGGAGGAACACTATCTGTGGTCGCGATCCTCATCAGTGAGGGACCGAGGAAGAAGAAGAAGAAGTATCATACGTGTCCATCGTATGGTTCTTAGGTTATGCGAGGCAGGAAGGTTTTACTGCTCCAGCATCCTTCCTTAACTCTATAGTTATTGATGGGGATAGTTGTGAAATAAATATTTTTATTTAAAGAAGTACTACCCCCTTATTAATAAAAAGTTACACCTAGGAAGAACCTTGGATTAAAATGACATTTCCATACCAAATGACAATTTAAGCTAGAGTTCAACTAGGGTGTAACTTTTATTAATAACTAGCTTTCCGCCCGCGGCTTCGCCCGCGTGGAATTTTGTCTGTCACAGAAAAACTTTATCGCGCGCGTCCCTGTTTCAAAAACCAGGATAAAAACTATCCTATGTTCTTTCCCGGGACTCAAACTATCTCTATGCCAAATTTCATCAAAATCGGTTGCGAGGTTTAAGCGGGAAAGCGTAACAGACAGACAGATAGACAGACAGACAGACAGACAGAGTTACTTTCGCATTTATAATATTAGTTGGGATTAGGGTTAAAGTTTTATTACTTCTTAAGGGTTTTATTATGGGTTGCTAAAGTGAATAAACCCAAAAGACCCAATAAGTCTACCCACAAGATGGACCGACGACCTCATAAAGGTAGCGGGAAGGCGCTGGATGCAGGCCGCCACCAACCGGCTATTGTGGAAATCATTGGGGGAGGCCTATGTTCAACTAGACGTCCCATGGCTAAAATGATCATGATGATTATGATGAAAGCGAATAAAGGGCTAATAGCTTGGGTAGTTCATCGTAGGTATAATCCTTTCCTTTTTAATGCTTCTTTTAGTTATATTAATAGATTGTAGTCATAATACATACTCGTATACATGGATGATTGTGTTATACTTTCATTATAATACTTAGTGGAATTACTGCTTTCAAAACGTGAATTAGAACTGGCCCCATAGCAGACATTTTCCTAAATCTAAAGACCTTTTAAAATATATATTGGTTATGGCTATTGGAGCGGGTACCACTTTCCATACATTTGTGCCCATCATCCTTTGCCCCTAAGAGGATGAAACGAAGCTCAAACTTTACTTGAGCGAAGCCGCAGGAATAAGCTTATAAACTTAGGTATAAGATTAATTTAATAGAATAAAAATTATTTAGATAGGTATCCTTTTTGTGTGGATTTGGTACGACTGAAAAGGTAAATCTAAAAGATTACGTCTAGGAGAGCGCGTGGGACCTAAATTATTATTATTAACTAGCTGACCCGGCGAACTCTGTTCCGCCTTAAAGGCAATAAATAAGCCATCACAATTTTTCCTTATTTGCTCACCGTTTAGACCTACCCTGGACTACGACAAACATTTTAAAACCAAAATCAGCTCAATCGGCCCAGCCGTTCTCGAGTTTAAACGAACATCAATTCATTTTTATTTATATAGATAGATAATGTAAATTAGTAGGGCACCTGAATTCTAAGGCTGAGTTGCACCACCTAACTTTTGCCGTAACTTTAACAATAACCGGTGGTTTTTGTATGGAGTTTGACAGATTTTTGACGTTTGTTCAAGTTAAATAAAAGTAATATGGAGCAACTCAGCCCACGTGTTTCGTATTTCTTATTTACTTCAATTAAGTTTCCATTTGACACATAAATGTTTAATTACTATTTAATTAAATGAGCTGTATCTTACACATGTTCTGTTAGAGCCTTGATCTTTTGAATGAAATTGAACAGTGTTTTGCAAGCTTGTTACTCCATTATTGAATTTCCTTGTTACTTATACAAAGGAATACGGTGTCTATTATGTAACAGATAATAATGACTATACTCGTAATTATGGATATCAAGTTTTGAATAAGAGAATTATTAAATACTGGAAATCATTGAGGAAGGCCTGCGTTCTACAGAGGATGTTTCATATTTGTAGGTTTTGTTCGTTTCAGCCAAATGAAGTCCACTGCAGTCAGGTCCTGTCAGTTCAGGTCCTGCGCTGCCCGCATCCAGGCTCTTCCCGCGACCTTCATACCTCAGATAAACCGAGTTGATTTGATAAAGTCCCACCTATTTTTTTTTAACCCTAAAAATAAATATTCACTTTGATTGAGCAACTTCCAGAAAAAGTATTCCCCAAAACGTCTTGATGTACTGCAGCAAATGTTCGAGCGGGTCAAATTGGCGTTATTTTCTCTAGGTCCACGATTCTCAACCTTGGCTAAGCAGCGAGTGACCGTAAGAGCCTCTCTGGGGGCGCGTTCGGGTGTGAAACGGTGTATATTTTATTCATGAACACCTGGAATTCTTCAAACACTCCGGTTTGGACCAAATTTCGCCGCTGTAGGTTTATGTGGAAAAAACAATAGTATAATGTCATTATTATCATGAAATTGGCAAAATGTAGCTTTATAAAAAGTCTATAAATGTTAAGTAATAAAATATGGTAAGATTATTTTTTTATCTTATTTAAAAGAAATAACGATAGATGACACCATTACTTTAAGACAACTACCTTTTAATTTTCCGTCCCGTTTTCCACGACAAAAGTTGTGACAATCGAAAACAATAGTTTGAGAGGATTACCGAAAAAGTATTGCGTTCGTAAACATTGAATTGAACGCAACGAGAAACGTTCGGAGGTATAAAAACTATAAAACTAACTAGCATACGTAACAAAGTACAGAATGATCATGTTGGATTCTATAAGGTTCTTTTTTATTTGTCTCTTTAGTCACTGAGTCACTTCATTACCAAATCACATTTAAGGGCACTTTTTACGAAACGCAGAAGTTCAAAAGTAAATTCTAAGTAAGGTTTTTGTGTTATTGAGTTTGTTCCGGCGTTTCTTCTCAGCACTTGCCATATGTTTGTCTCGAAGCGCTGGTAGGGCCCAAAAGATAAGGAGACATGTAAAGTGCCCCATAAGGGCTACCTTTTTCTTTTTTTATTATTTTCTATTGACGTTCATAAGTGCCACTTGTGGTCTAAACTGAATAAATATTTTTGATTTTGATTTTGATTTTTGATTTTGATTGGTTTAATTCAATATTTAAATTAATCACAGGACAGGTACACAGTAAATGTACTTTCGTATACGGTCTCAGAGCTCATCAAACATAATCTTTAGGTTTTTCAGAATAATGTGATGCATTTCAGACTTTATTAACAACGTGTATCATCTACCACTCGAAATAAAAAGTCACACATACGGAAATTTTACCCAAAAAAATAAAAAAGACATAAGCACGAATTTTAAACGCGCGAAAATGTGAAGTGAATTACAGTCTTACAGTGTTTACTTGCAAAGCAGAATGATAAATGTGCATAATTCGTTACGGCGGAGGCTGAGCGCTCCTCAAAACACGAAGTAAGATTGCCGCCATGTTATTATGCTAATTTCCAGAACATACCGTAAGAATTTGCAAAATTTCTGTCGTATGTAATATCAAATTTACCGTAATATCTGTGATAGCAAAAACGGCCTATATTAAAATCTTAAGGAAGTAGGAAACTCTACATAATATTATGTATCAAGCCCACCAACAGCCCGACGGCCTGGTGTCGGCGGCTTTATTTCAAAAGAATCATGTCGACGACTCGTAAATTCTATAATTTTTGACAACATGTCAAAAGTCGACAACTTATGTGTACTGGTCGTCGGATTTGGTATAGACTGCATTACCATATTAATTATATTATTATATACATCCCTAGGTAGGCATATAAAAAGACAATAATTTTAGCTACCACAGCTAATCAGAAACCGCCGGAGGCTCTTTACGTTACCCTATTCAAAAAATATTTAAATGCAGTTAGAATTTCGAAAGCTGTCAAAACAAAATATTTATTGCGACCCGTATCCCAAAGGCGCAACCATATCAAACGATGAATGGAACCGCATATATCATTATACGACCACAATACAGCGTTCATTCTTCCACATTCTTCCTAACGCTTCCACACAATGGCTTGGGCTATTGATCACACCGATGTCTAATTACAAGCTGCATATACAGCTCGTTATTTCTGCTCGGCAACTGGAAACATGGACTCGATAATGAAGCAGGTTTACGGGCTGAATGCCAGGTTGAGGACTGCCGACCTATTTATTGGTTTTAAGCCTTCAATGTTTTTCTGGGACGTTTTGTTAGGGCATGGTTCACGTCATGTTCGTGGTCGTCACTCGTTAACAGTGGCCCTACCTTCATAATAGGTACATTCCTCTTTATGAGATTGCGCAGCATTAACATTTTTAGATTTATTTATATTAATTTTCGTAAAATATCGCCATAATATTATCAAACAATACATGGCGCTAGGTTAATATGGTGCTCCGAAAAAAATAATGACCTGTTGTAACCCATAAAAACGTTTTAACATTTAAATTGTTCATTACTCCCATGGGGCTGTACTGCGATGCGAACAAGCAATCTTCTTTGATGTTAGGAAGTCATATACTCTCTTAAAAGTAAACATTATATGCATTACCGAGAACTGCGTAAATGGAGCCCCAAACGCCTCAACACACTCTGTTAAAACCCTCAATGAATTGGATCAGAAGAAATCAGATTACCTCAATACTTGCTAACAGCCGTCCCAACCTCAAATCTCGGTGGGGTAGATACTGTCAGTAGGATCTGGGAACAAAACTGTTAGTTCTACACACTAAGTCCAGCGGCTTTGTTTCAAAACAGACATTTGGACAACTCTTGTCGGCTGGTCGGCGATAGATCGCATTATACTCTACTCGTATGATAATAATCAATACATTTTAACTACCTTTATGTTCTTCCTTCATCATTTTCAGCTTTTGGTAATCAATTGCTTGCCATAAATCTCCTCACAATGAACGCCACAAAGCACGATCTCTTTTTTTATTCAGTCGGCTAGTCCAGGTTAGTTATATTCTAGACTGATGACAGTCTGTCGAGCAGATGGGCGTTCTAGACTACATTTACTGTGACTTCCCTTCTTTGCGACTGGTATGCATTGAACTGCATACATACTTAATAGCTTACGAAGACTGGCTAATATGGAGTTATCCATACCATAAAAGTGAATCACTAAAACCCGTTCTTTCCCGGACTGCAAATCTTCCATCGCATCCCTACTTTACTGCGCCTTCTTCAACTATGTCAAACCATCTAACCGGCACAACGGTGCCCTAATCACGTCGTTAAATCAACGAGGTGTAAAAATCAGCGTAATCTCATGAATTTTTATCCTCCGTCTGTACTCGGAGAAACGATCGAAATGTGTTAACGGTAACGACCTCCTACATTACTAAGATATGCAGTCCGAATCGTAGGGATTAGTGAAGTGAGTTCACTTAGCGTATTTTCTTAAGTGATTTTCACCGAATATTATTTCTATCTTTACGCCCGCGACTTCACCCGCGTGAAATTTAGTCCGTTACAGAAAAAAATTATCGCGCACGTCCCTGTTTCAAATACCGGGATAAAAACTATCCTATGTCCTTTCCTTGGACTCAAACTATCTCTATTAAAATCGGTTTAATGGTTTAAGCATGAAAGCCACACAGACAAACAGACAGAGTTACTTTCGCATTTACAATGTTAGTAGGAATTTCATTTAAGTCATTTTCAGTGGCGGAAAAATATTTCTTTATCAGTGAATGTTTCGACCCTTCAACGTAATTTATGGTTTTCTGCAAGAATTATAACTAATAAGTATAAGACCAAACAAAGTTGCTCTCATGCCACCGTTGCATGCTAAAACATACAGCTAACTGCAATTTAACCCTTACAACTAAACCATTTAAATTTCGCTGCAAAACGCATATCCACTCCAAATACATAACTAGCAAGCTGTCAATTAGTTTTATGTGCTCGATATTCGTATATCACCAGCCGCTTTAATTGAAATGTATTTTTGGGATAGGGTTTATTTTCAGGCATATCGTAATGGTGATAAATGCCGAAACACTGAACACATTCGAGCTTTGATGTGCACTAGACTGTAACAATATGAGCTTTTATGTGAGTGGAAGGTGGTACTGGTAGGACAAAAAGATTATAAGACATGTGAAAGCTCTATAAGAGCAAAACTTGATTTAGATAGGTACTAAGTTTTTGTTATGATGGAGCTGATATATTCGACTGTATCGATCTAAGCTCCTAAATAAAATATAGGAAAAAAAAAATAAGCAAAACTGTAAAGCTTTTTTATTAATCTTTTATTTTTATTTTAATATTTTGACGATTTGTAAGCACTATTTTTAATTGTCCATGCAAATAAAGGAATTTTGACTTTGACTTTGAAGAGATTTCGTGTTTTACTGGGACCTGGAACCTTTATTGAAAGACGACAATTTTGTTTAGTTGAAAAATTTAACCTATAACTACCTACTTGAGCAAGTTATATGTATTAAAGTTAGCCTCTACCCGAAGCTCCTCTTGCATTTATTTATTCAATCTTCATCACATCTTCCAAAAACTAAATAAATTACTAAATAAAGTAGCTCCAGGAAAACTAAACCTAACACCCAAATCTTTCACACCTACCAATTCCAAGAATCCTTTCAAACTCAAATAATCTTATTTCTAGAACTTGACGTATAACTACCACACCCTTAAAATAACTTGTACAACAAGCTGCCAATTAATTGTTTGTGCCTACATTCGCTCATCGTCAGTCACTCAATGGAGATGTATTTTTGGAACAGTGTTTATTTACTGGCACAATGTAACAGTGACAAATACTCAGCGTATTCCAACGGACGCACGCTTTGACGTCCACTAGACCGTAACTCTACTATGATTTTTTCCCTGTGAAAAGCGTCTAGTGATTTCACGAAGCGTCACGTAGTATTCTTTTGTCTCCTTTTCATCATTTTTTTTTCATTTTAGCCATAGCACGTCCACTGCTGAACATAGGCCTCACCCAATAATGTCTCCTTTTAGCTTTTAGGTACTGTTCTTTTTAATTAATAGTAGTTATTAACAACGTTCCA
Source organism: Ostrinia furnacalis (assembly GCF_004193835.3). NCBI lineage: Eukaryota > Metazoa > Arthropoda > Insecta > Lepidoptera > Crambidae > Ostrinia > Ostrinia furnacalis. The sequence continues at coordinate 110,093 of NW_021135293.1, forward strand.
CATAAAACAGTAGCTGCTTTGAACAATGTTACGATGATTCATTCAAAAGTCGCCCGTTATCAAATAGTGGAATCACTTTTCACTTCAATAATTTTGATTCCACAGTAAAACGCAAAACTACCGCTCGTAAAATAAATGTATACTCACGAGCTGTCAATTAATTATACGAGCCGACATATTCGCCGGTGACTACAATTGAAATGTATTTTTGAAACAATGTTTATTCATTGACGCGGTATAATAGGGATAAATAATTAAACATTTTCTCTACAAAAAATTTTAGAGTTCATTATCAGCTGACTCACTCAATTTAGGCTACATCTCTATTCATCAAAATCCTCAATAGCTTTTTAGCATAATTTTCTTTCTATCTATCCGCTAACATAAATTAGGAAAGAACGGCGTCATTAACAAAACGCCCTTCAGAAATAATGTACTCTGAAAAGACTTGCGTTCCTTCGTTTGTTATTAAATATTTTTAAATCTTCAACTGTTTTCTCAATCGCTGACAGCAGTGAAAAACAAAAGAAAACCGGCGTTACTTGAACAAGTACGAGTGTTTTCCTCGACTAGGCGAAACAATGAATAACAGTACAAAGGAAGCGTTTCAAGGCAGTTATCTCTAAAAGCTCGTCAAATAGTCTTAAAATACACTCACGACCAACGAAATTGGTCACTTTATCGGTTGGCATGTCGGATGAAACAAAGTACCAATACATGCAGTCGTTAAGTTAAACGATTGACATGAAATTGTAGTACTGAAATTGACGACTCTAAACGTCAAATATCTGGAATTGCGTCAAACACTATCAAACAGCCACTACAATTTAATATCGATACTTTTGAACAATATAATTTTACCTTTCTGCTATTATTTCCGGAATTCGACCATATTACTATTGAATGAAAGTGATTGCTATTGAAATACATAGAAGGATACATTTTTTTTTAAACTGTAATATTTTTCAGATATTGTGATACATATCAGACGTTTTACTGTGAAGTTTTGCGGCCAGATTTTTCGCCCGTGAGTGTACAAAGCTGTAACTGGCGTTAGGAGTCCGTCCTCGTTAAGAGGATACTGTATACTGTCGTGACATAGTTGCTGCATTTCAGTTTCTATTTCAATTTGAAAGTAAATCTGGAATATTCTGATTTATGCATTCATTTTGTTAACTCGACGTTTATTCGTTACTATTATATTTCTATAACGATTTTATTATTGAATCTACATTATTTATGCAACTTGATTTCATTTTTTTAACTAATAAACATTACATTGATAATTACTTTATTTCGCGGAAAACAACAGAATGAGTTTTTGGCAAATTTTATCAGTAAATTAATTAAATGATAGCTCATCATTTATGATTGATTGATGGTCCTAAATAATAAAATTATTAGTATCGAACAAATAAGCCTAGTAATATTTAGGCATATTTTTCTAAAAAATTCAAGAGTTTCTTGATAAAATATTATCGTCGCCAAAATTTTAGGAACGTAATTTATTAAGAGGTTAAGTAAATATTTTCAGGTCCTCTCCATTACCTAGATGAAAATTTATTGATATCTTTCAACTACTATTTTCTAATACTGAAGATTAGATGTTGAAGAGTATCCACATTTTCGATATTACTCGTAAACCAAATGTAGGAATTTGGATCTCTATAACAAAGTTTGGTGTTTTATTGGTATTTAGTCAAAATAACTATTTAAAATACGTAAATATAAATATTTTAATTTAAAACTAGGTATTTGTAACTTGCTGAGGATTGTTTGCAAAGTTTCTTATTTTCCCTGAATATTTCAAAAAAATATAAAATAAATTAAAATTCGAAATTGAAGGTTGTTGTTATTATTACTAGCGGCCGACCGCAACTTCGTACGCGTGGATCCCGTTTTACCCCCTTACGGGTTGAATTTTCCAAAATCCCGCCCTAGTGAGCACCTACCTTCTAAAAGGAACCCCCATTCAAAATTTGAGACTCCTTGCACTTGTAGTTTCTGAGATTTCGTGATGATTGAGTGAGTCAGTCAGTGACCTTACGCTTTGAAATGAAACGATAAATGTAATCCTCAAAAAATAACCACACAAATATAGCCGCCAAGCACTTTTAACGTAATTTTTCCACATTTCTCCGCTGTTACGCACAACACACACCGGCGAAAATATACGTAACATTACCCTAATACTGTAATGCACTCAACGAAACGCCGCCACTTGATACGAATGGCCCGTTTTTTCCTCCAGACATGCAATTTATGATGCTCGCGAGATTCTCATAACCGAGACGCATCGTTTCTTCAAGCAATATGAGAAAAATATAAGATGATGAGGCGGTTAACTCTTTTGGGTCGAATTTTTACAACTTAACACTCTCTTTTAGCTGGGGCTAAATATATTTTCATGATATTATAAAATGGTTTAAAAAGCTGAGCTTCATGGTAAGGGCCCAGGTGACATGACCGTGTAATGTCACATCTTGTGTACGGCTGTCACTTGCACGCCATATTCCAGACGGAGTACTAATTGGATTGCTCTATTGAATAGCTCCGGCATAGTTATTAGAACTGCCTTATTAATATACAAATAATACCTCCCAATTAAGCGACTACGCTGAATTTACTAAGTATGCTTATGATATTACGGAATATAGTATCAAAATCGTACACACATTGAGGGCTTAGTGTGTTTATATCAAACGTTGCTACTAGCGAGCGCGTTAAAAAGTATATGAAGATTTTAGTTCCTAAAAGTTTCCGCTAGGGGCGCTGTCACAATCTGTCATACATTTATATGTCACTTTTTTACGCAATCGACATCGAATGCGTTTGACGTAAACTCACACTACGGCCCCAGAACTGTAATGTAAAGCTATGTATTTTTTACGTGACTTTATTCGCAGAATCATTTCATTTATATCAATAAGAATAAGAATAATTCTTATTCTTATTTATATCAATAAAATAAAACTACTGTTTATAAACACTTTAAAGCTGGGTTGCATCATCATACTTTAACTTTGACAAACGTCAAAAATCTGTCAAACTCCATACCAATAACACCGGTTATCGTTTTAGTTACGGTCAAAGTTAGGTGGTGCAACTCAGCCTAAGTGTACTGGAACAGGAACTAATGATTTCATGTTATCATTAGATTCACAAACGTGTTTGATAATAAACCTTAATTTANTGAATTTATACGTAAATCATTTTCAACTAAATTCCATGGAATTCAATTTAGATACCAATGCGGTGCCAGAGTTCCAAGTATTATTATTTCATGACTATAGCCGACATCACATTACATTTTAACCTTTATTAATATAAGTCATTATGTAGACTAAATTAAACCTAAATTACACCTACTTTGTAACTAGACAGATGAGCGGAGGTCTCGTTTACCTAGTTTTGAAAGTTGTAATAAAATTCAAGGGCAAAGCATATTAATATCTACATAACTAGCTTTTGCCGGTAGCTTCGAATGCGTGAAATTCAGAAAAACCAACTTGTACTATTCGTTTTAAAAAATTTTTTTAGGTATACCTAATCTACCTAAACAATATTAGTTAATGTAGGGATATAATCGTATCATAATTATTCGTTTATATCTTTTCCGCTATTACTAGAATATTTTCTAATGCATACGTTGAGTCAGCCTTCCGCATTATATTAATATTTCAGTCGCTGTCAACTTTTCCTATAAAATATTCTCGTTCCTTTCTTTACGCTTTTGGCACATATAAATGGATTCAATATTTTATTATTTAGTCACTGATGTGAGCGCGGAAAGCGGCATAAGTTAAAGCTATTTTTAATTCTGGATTGTTTCGAATTTTGTATCAAATATGATACATTCCTCTACGTTCTGTCACTAGTGTAGGTGCTGTTAGAACACGCGCACCTAAATTCAGCCTATCAGCCACCCAATCTCGTGCTGCATTACAATTAGCTCTGAAGTAATTTGTAGCTGGCACATGGACCAATTTGTTAAGGACTAATCGAGGTCTTTATTAGGGGAAACGCAGACGAACGATTTATAATGCGCTGCTTATTATGATACATTCCTCTACGTTCTGTCACTAGCGTAGGTGCTGTTAGAACACGCGCACCTAAATTCACACTTAATAATGTATAATTTTACCTACGCAACATGGAGATGGTAGATGGATTTACCACTTGTAGGTATATTCTCTAACAATAAACTTTTTCTAACAAATAAAGCCAAATAACATGCATCTGGTGATTTGAGTTTAAGTCTTCTTGGTAATATTTGTTCGCAAAATGAAGAAATGATATATAAATCTTTGATTTGGTTTATTTTACGATTATTAACGCTAAATGAAGAATTGGTGATTTGATTAGGAGATTGATATCATTTCTATTAATTTCACTCTACATTGAATAAAATACAGACTCACAGCACGAAACACCAAATAATTTAAAGATGTCGATCGTGTGTAGCAGCCTTAGGGCCGGTGTGTCAACCCAGTAACCTATAAAGGCCTCTGACAGTTTAGTTCTCGAGATTAGAGGTTGTAGCATCTTGATTACAGAGGGCTCTCGTTTCATGGCTGAGACGTCACTCCATTATGCAAGTGCCTATTGAATCGCCCGTAGAAGAGCTTTAAGAGGTAAAAACCATTATGGCACCTTTCATCGAGTTGCTGGAAAACTACAGCAAAATTTTGAGTGTAAAAACCCTAGAGAAATGTCTACTTTTTGGATGAAAATGTTTTTAATGAACCAGCAAGCTACTGCGTCAAGTAACTCATTATGAAAACTATTAAATGTTTTCATCAAGGTTCTAATCCTTATTAAGCAACTCTTTATAGGCCTTATTAGGAAACGTAATAAAAAATGTAAGCTAAATTAAGTATAATATGTATTCATTAGTCAGTACCTCATTAAAGCTTCTAATACAATAAAAAGCAACTTTTTATAGTCCTTATTAGGAAACGAAACCAAAAGTGCAACAAACTACAGAAGTGACTTTTGTTGTCACCCAAAACTGTTCCGGAACTGTAAAAATATGTTATCCTTAACTTTCAATGTAAGCACTTCCCTAACAAGGACAATAAAACATGATTAACCGGCACAACTGGGGATAGGTGCAATATATCAATTTGATGGAAAAAGTATTTTCTCACGCGCTGCAGATGTGCCAGTTATTTTTCCACGGAAGGTCCAGGATAGACGTGTAAATAGAAAGACATAATAGAAGAAGATGTAGTAATCACGACACCCATTAAGGAATCAACAGGTGATGAGTTCATAAACACACGTTTTTAGGATCCTCTTTTGTTAGCTACACAATGATCTTCCAAGTAACTCTTACCGTGGTCAGGTCTTTGTGGAAACCTTATTAAATCGAACTGTAACCATAAATTAATCGGGTTTTTTCTATGAACTGGTTCATCTATATACGAGATATTGGAAATGGTTTGCAAATTCAATTCAATCCATTTAATTCACAAACTGGACTATAAAGAAAGCCAGCTATACTGCTGAAGCTTCACATCACATTGGGGGCAAGTATTAATGTCATTTACTTCAGGGGTCATTGAATTTCTAATCTAAGTAGGTATTATTCACACAGTATGTTAATATTCATATAGGAGTTAAGTAGGTACGAGTACATCGATATCAGTGTGTTTATTTATGATCCAATCGCTACAATACAATATCTGCTTAGTAAATGAAGGTTTGACTATTAAGGCAATAATGTGAAAGTAACCAGTATCATAGTTATCTAAGATTTTGAAACTTGTGAGCAGCTTGTGACCACGGTTGCAGTATAGCAGCCGAAACGTCAAGCCGTGAGTAGGTACATAATGTAACTCAGCCATAAATGTCACGTTAGGGTCCGTGTCGTTTTATTTTACCATAGATCCAATTTGAAGAAGGCCTACTGCGGCTACATTAATTGTAAAGAGAATGTGGACTTGGCACGTAAATGTCGTCGTGTGAAAAATGGCCGTAGCGCGGCCCGGTAGTTTTATCGATAAACTCTATGTCTATGGTAGAGTCGAATGAAATCAGAATAAAGAGGAGATTTCCTTGCTTCGACGCGCTTTTATCGACTACATGCCTTTGTGTTGGCATTATCATAATAATACGATATTAGGCTCGGGGATGCATACTTTGTGGTTCCACATGAAAAGATACTGTTTAGCTCAATCCTTCGTATATTTATATGGGGTTTTCGAATGTTATTTTTTTTATTTTTGTTTAAATGTAATAAAAATTTTCATTGAACCCTTATTATATCTATTAACTAGACTAGCAAACGCAATTACTAGGAAGGTGTAAGTACATAATAACATCGATAATTTTCAATTTTCATGACAATATTACATCACAATTAGTCTTTAATTATATCGATAAAGACTTGTCATTTTCCCTGCACACTCAAAGTAAGCTAACCGCTGAAGTGCAATCTCATATGACCTGCCCATCAATCGCCGTCGAGTGTGCTCACTTTCAATTTAACTTCATAAATTCGCCCAGGAAACTTTCTTTCGGCAACTTTGGTATCGGAAAGATTGGCAAGATTCAAGTTTGTTACGCTATGCTATGATACGGTGAAACGTGTTTGATCTTTATAGGCAATTGTTCTTGCTTTAAGAAGACAGAAGTGAAACCAAACCAACAGAAAATTGGTACTGCTGGAATCATCTCACTGAGGAATACTTGTGCTAATTAGATTGTGGTTTCTAACTAAATTAAACTAAACTGTGCTAAATTCCAAGACTTGTGCTAATTGTGATTTTGCGTTTTAAAACAATATCTTCACAGCAAGATTCATATTTCCTGATTAAATCAAATGAGTAGAACTATCTTCCATTATTATAAAAGATTTTCAGCGAAAATTGAAAACGGTTATGACGACTAAATGACGGACCAAATAACTTAATATAAAGATATAATTACTACGTATTACCTACTCATACATAAGGTTTACTGCGACTAATGGTCAAGTGCATCATACTAATTTGCCCTCCCTCAGCGAGATGCGAACTCGTTCCCACATCTTAACTTTATAAGTATCTATGTATGTTAAATATTAGCTAAGATTTTCACGGTTTCTAACAAAGAAAAGCATACATATTTTTCTAGCCCTAATCCGATCCCCAGCTAGACACGAAGCTTAACCTCAAATTGGCTTGAACCAAAGCACAAAGCCAAAGAGTTACTTAAGTCTCACGCCGTGACATCCAGTTTATACCGCGACTCGAGCTGATTGCTTACTCTTCACTGAAACACAAAATAGATAGGAGCAGAAGGCAATCTACATACAAAGTGCTCGGGCAACGCACACATAGACAACGCTCACGGACACGATGTCGTCAATGATCGCAAACCACTCTAAACCAGTGCGAGCGCGAAAGCCGCCCGCTTAAAACGTGCGTATGCAAAATGAAGTATATACATACAGGTCTTCTGTTATTATCTATTTTATGACTGAAACGCTTCAGTCTTAGAAAATTCAATTTGCAACGCTCCGTGCATGGAAATAAAATATGCATCATGCGTTTTGCATGCATCTCTCGCAAGCGGTTCAAGAGGGCTTTAAAGGAACTGTGTTTTGCGGGGCAGTCTACCTCGAAGCGATTTAGCTTTGCAATGATAAACGTAGACGACGTACGTTTCTACTGAAATCGAGTACATGGAGCAAGTGAAACGTTGTTATTTACATTTACTCTTAGATATTTAAATTATCGTACGACTCTACTTTCTCTACTCTCTTTCTACTCTAATGTTTAGTATACTCAAGAAAACTTCAGATCTGTGATTATTTGAAATTGAAATCTTGAATTACTTACTTGAGTTTACGTAATTAAATCCAGATTTGAGCATCCCTACATAAGTACGAGTAATAAGTACAAATTATTGTCAAAGCTTACACAAATACAACCTACATCCACAATTAAAAGATTAACCAATACAAATTACTGAAATCATGCGTGGCCGGGTCTAATATCTCATTTCACGCTGAATTAATTCAAAACAGAACAATGTTCTGATTCCAGCACAAATTGAAACATGTTTTCTAACCGCGATTGTTTGGAGCTACACTTTGTTCGCGACACTTGTTACCAAAACAGAAGGCAGTGGTAATAAGTGTGCTCTCTGAGCTCAAATTCGCGCGACAGAAAATTATCCGAAATAAACATTTCCAGTCCGAGTTGGACTGGATCTGTGTCAAGCGACTTTGGGCCGAGAGCACACTCCGCCCGCCAATTACAGCGCACAGCGCCGGTCGTCGAGTATCGTGAAACTTTTATTTTTAAATACAAAGGAGATTATGAGACGAATATTTTTTGTTCGAAGACGAGTGCCTTTGTTACCAAAAGCTTTGTTTCAATACACAGAATTCGATTTGATCTTCCAGAGTGCTTTTATTTTTAGAAAATTGGTTATTGACTTATTTCTCGTTAATTTGTAACAGTCTACAGTAAATCTTTGATAATAATCATTGAGACTTAATTAAATTCGTCTTTTTACACATGAACAGTAAGGCCGCTTGTAAACATCAGTTTTTTATCGGATTACGGCCCGATTTTTTCACCCGATACAGCGATGGTGTATGGTATATAATGAACGTGTGTACAATGTACATGCATCGGAATTTCTCGGTCCGGCGAGAAAACAAAGGATATCTGTTTTTTGACTGTCCGTCTTCCAGTAAATAAACGGATGTCTACAAACGGCCGTGATTAGAGAACATTGATGAAAAAGTGTAATTAAAACGTATTGTAAGTACCAAGTTACGCCGCATGAGTATGACGAAACTGTTAACGGGCAGTGTATGAGTTTAATAAAATAATCTAAAAATCTTACATTTATTTCACTATTATGTGATTGAGAAATTTAGTAGACTTTCATATTATATTTGATGAAAAATTATATAAATACTCTTTGCAATAAAACTTTATAGGCTTTAATGCAGTAGAGCTACTCGTAACTATCCGAATTATTACAGCATTATAGTCGAGAGTTCTGAACTCATAACTTTTTATATTAAACTACCAGACTCCTTAAATCCTATAATGGACACACACTTACTCATAGTAATAATAGCAGAAACCTCTCATAACTTCTATTAATGTTATAAAAACATCTTTATTTTGCGCTAATAAAAACTATAAATTTTATAAGATATAACACACAATACCTGGTAATTTCAGTGAACTTATTTAAGAAAACAATAATTCTATATTAAAATTATAAAGCTGAAAAGTTTGTTTGCTTGAACGTGCTAATCTCAAGAACTACTGGTACGATTTAAAATATATATATTTTTGTGTTGGATAGCTCATTTATCGAGCTTTAGGCTAATTAACATCACCCTACAGCCAATATGGGCTGGTTGTTATTCAAACTATTTTCACGCGTACGAAGTCGCGGGCACAGCTAGTTAAGGATAAACCTCAGTTTACGTTATATGTGCTCGCTAGCGACTGTGTAAAAAACTGACATTAAATGTATGACATATTGTGCAGCGCCCCTAGCTTCTAAAATCTTCTATGAAATCTTCATAGATTTTTTTGACGTACTCGCTAGCAAGCACACCTAACTTAAACTCATTGTAAGCACACTGATCAAGTTCAAGCTCACAAAATGTCATTTTCTATAGACGGGTAAGAGAAAAAATACAACATAGGAACATAACAAATCTGTATTGTGATTCCGGTTCGGTCAATGACAGCTCACGAGTGGTGGTGCTTGACACGGATACTCCATGCTGATTGGAGTTCATTGTCGCTCGAGAGTCGCTTCTATTGTGGCCTGAGGAGCCCCAGATGAAGTCTTAAAATAACCCAATAGTACACCTACATGTACAGTTAACATCACATCTGAAAATTTGCAAAATAGCACCTATTACAGTAATTTTTATGTACAGTCGAGTTCATAAAATATATTGGCAGTGCCAATGTTTAAAAATATTACTAGCGTTTAACGATCATATATTTCAATACAAACTCAAACATCAATAAAATGTAATCACATTAACATGTTGCAGTACTGCGCTACTGCGCTACAATGTTTTGAAACATTGGGCACTGCCAATATATTTATGAACTCGACTGTACCAGTACCATATTGAAAAATACAACTGCTCTCAACTGATACATTATACATTATATTAGGGTCTACCACACAAAGTTGATACAGTAAATAATAGGAAAGGTTATTGATTCTGAATGATTGTTTCAGGTGACCGAAAGCCCGCAAATGAGCTACACTGAATGTAAGTGGTTGACCTTGAGTTGCTTGCAAAAATGTAGCAGTGTTGTAACGAACAGTAGTCCGTAGACTCGTAGTGGAGTAGCTACGATACTACGACGTAGCGATTGTTTCGTAGTCGGTATCCGTAGCACGCTTTATTCAGTCTCTTGATAAACAAAAGAATAACCGATTATTCTATTATTAAATTAAAACTTAAGCAAACAAAAAAGAAACATGTGAACGTTCTTTTCTCATTTACAAAAAAATAAATCACCAAAGAGGCGTAAAAGCAACGCGGAAGATTACATTGTCGCGTCCTCAACCGGCGACAAGTTCCCATCATTCTTTATTTCGCCCTAATGAATCCGGGCAGCCGTACCGGGATTATTTTTGTAGCTGACAAAAACATTTTCGACAATTTTTCAAAGTTTTGACACAGATTTTTTGTTCTTTTATTTTTTATCAAGATTACTTTGGTCAATTTTTTCATTGCGGAAGGCGTCCCCTCCAAATCATGAATCAATAAAGTTATTAAAAATCTAACAATCAAAGATCTGCCTTATATTTTACATGATTCATTTTAAGATTCAGTCCAAAAGTGTATTTTCGAAAATATGTAGGTTCGAATATAATTATACGTAGTTAATTGAATTCAATGTTTTAATTTAATCAAATAGTAAAAGGCCTATTTATATATAAAAGGTGTAAATCCAAAGCAAACGTAAAAACAGTGGAAAAATAATTGTACAAAGTAAAAAGAAAGAGCAAAATTAGGTCCTTGGACGCGATCCAATACTTCTTCTTTACAGTGTCAATACTAGCTTTCTTTAATTATGTTCGATCCAAACTGAGGGTAGTACTCAAAGAGACCATTTTCCTTTATTTAGCACTTTGAAGTTAATTTTCGTATCAGTTCTTTTACACAAAGTTGCGAAGAGGGCAAGCAATAAATTAAATCGCTAGAAGGATTTATGTCCCAAGCAGGTACACATGTGGAAACTATACCTTTGTTAAATGGACTGAGTCTTCGACTAATTGAAAAACTACTCAAAGAGTAAACTCTTATTTCCACATTTTATAAGCTACGAGTATGTAAGACATTCATAGTTATCATTAAAGAACCTATCGTTTTCTATTACGAGTAGCGCCTATGTACAAAAATATAATTGTCAGTGTAGTTATGATGAACTGTTAGTGTAGTTTTTTTTTTTGAAGGGACTCGCGCTGGTAGCTTGAAGAGCTTTTCCAGCTTCACCGGGCAGAGTGGCGAGTACAGAAGGTACTCTAGCCGTTTAGCGATCGTCGGTGCGCGTGCCGACGAGGCCGAGTGTGGGCTTCGCTTTTTTTAATATATAAATGTAAAGAAAACAATAGGTGCTCAGCGCCAGTAAAGTTCATTAATTTTTTAATTGAGTCCCAAAGTTGAAAGAAAATGTTGATTTCAGTATTTGTCCCATTTAGACAAATACTGAAATCGCTCAATCTTACTTTACTCGTACTGTGAAATATTGGTTTTCTGAAAACCGTTAAAAGTATAAGTACCTAGAAAATTTAGTATGATTTAGTACCTTGTTGGCAAGATTACTAAATTCTATTATCGCTGTACACGTTTCTTTAAAAACATTGTTAGTAACATTCGAATCAATTTAATACCATCCCTCCATTGAAGCGAATTCCTTCTAAGCCCCTGAGATGTTATCATGACCATCTTTGCATACGGGCTACTCCTCAACCCACTATCGGCCTGGAGATTTATACTCCTCTATTTTTTCTTGCCCTATCTCTTCGTGGAAAGGATAAAAATGGACATTATCTTTGAGCACCCTTAGTTTTATAGCGCTGATTTTTCACGTCATACCGTGTTGGTAACATTGAATGGCGTTGTTTTTCATTTTCTTGACGGCAACATTTACGCCCGTATTCACAAACGATACTTGCTTAAATGAAGCAGCAATTCGAACGCACAGCTTTGAATAGAGCTCTGTGATTGGTTCGTGTGTCACGCGCACTGTGAGACCTCATAGTAATGTTTGTGAATACGGGCGTTTATTTTTCTAACAATAAACCTGCTTTGTTTAATTCGCCGACTTAAAGATATCTTAGTAATAATTACAAAACAAGTAAGTATAACATTAACAAAAAACAAAATCATGATATTATTTTATGTTTTTGAGGAGATATCAGTACCAAAAATACGCTATACCTAGGTAAAAATATCTGTTGACATCACTCGCAAAGATTCCCATGTCTATCTGTCACCATAATAGCATGTCAGCCCTAAAACTATGTCTTCATGTCACGTTCTACTGGAATCACAGAATGTGACGAAAGTCATCCCTCATGTGTATTTTTACCCGACTGCGCCAGAAGGAGGGTTTTGTTTTTCACAATACGATTGCAGCTGTAGGAGAGTAGTCGTTATGTTAGAGGGTTCTAACTTATTCTTCAGATTGCACTTTTTGCAGATTACATTTCCACTAACACATTTGGTAAATAAAAAAGTTATTGCTACATTTATGCAAAAAAAAATCTAATAAAAAGCAGATGGTGTCTAGAGGCCCGGAAAAAATGATAAAGCACGTACACATGGCCACACTGTTAACTATCCATTTCCGTTGTTGCTCTCGCTCTCATCAAATGGCGATTCTTTGCGATAGAACGAGCCGACATGACAGGCAATGGATAGTTAACACTGTTGCCGATGGTACATGGCGACTGACAATATTTTTATTTTCGTACTAATATAATTTACGTAGTTTAGATAACCGGTGCACGTCCGCGCTGTGACAATCTGTCCAGTAGTCTAGTCTGTTCAGAATAAAAAAGATTTTATTAACGCCCGACTCACAAACATTACTATGAGGTCTCACAGTGCGAGTGGACGCACAGGGTGACACACGAACTAATCACAGAGCTATAAACGCAATCTATTCATCGCTGTGCGTTCGATTTTCTGCTTCACTTACGCGAGCATCGTTTGTGAATACGGGTGTAATTCTACTGCCTAAAAGTGGGCTATATGTATGTAAAAAATACCTCAATTTCGTAGGACAAAGCCCGTCACCTGCCCACATCATTCGCAGTTACGTCACTTCCATAGCCACGCCATGCCTCTCACCATAATAGCATAGCCCACACTTCGTCTTCAAGTCACGTACTCCTGGTCCGAAGATGTGACGAAAGTCATCCCACAGGAATCTTTTATTGCGCAACCCGTGTCAGAGGCTGGCGGGGCGTAATGGAAGCTGTTGAAAAATAATTGAAATGGAACAAACAAAGAAAATTCAAAGGGTAAATAGTACCCACTAGTAACACTAGTATATTTAAAAAGAAGTAGGGTCACTACGGTTTTTTACGCCAGGTGCCTTTACCTGCTGCTTTTTAAGCTAGATGAAATAACTATAATAACTTTCAGGGATAAGTGCGAGTATTAAAAAACATACTATAACGATACACACAAATTGTGAATTTGTGTTATGGAAAAAGGGCTATTTTAAGGATATTCATCATCATTATCATCATCATCATCATCATCATCTCAGCTATAGGACGTCCACTGCTAGGTCTCCTCCAATGCTTTCTATGTTGCCTGGTTGGTAGCGGCCTGCCAGCCTGAATATTACCTACTACCAATTCCAAGATTCCATGAATTTCAACAACATTTGTCATTAAACCGTTTTCAGTAGAAAATACATTTCAAACAGCACCTTACTTGCATCGTTTTATAAGTTTTTAAACCTTTTCCATCCCTTACCATCGATACCATTATACGAGTCTGATACAACATAATACGCTCCAATTTGCTGGACTTAAGATATTATAGTCGAATAAGTACCATCTAAGCTTCTACGATATCCTGAATAATGGAGACCAGGTGTGTCCAATATAACTATCATTTCCATGAATACGTTTGGATGTTTGAACACTTGATAAAGCACTTACATAAACCTGTATGACTGATATAACTGACTGAACATTTTTACAAATAAATTGGTTATCTTTATTTGCATTTATTTGCAACAAAATAAAACAATGTTGTGGTGCTGTACTTACGTCTTAAGTCCATAAAAAATAAAGTTAAAAATATAGAGCGAAAAAAAACAGCATCCGTGCCTCAATACATTTATTTTGTATATCTTACCTATAAAGCATACATATTAATGTATAAAAATATTAAGTAAATGATACAATTTAATGGCGTTCCTTCGTACCACTTCAAATGAGCGAGAGAACGTAAAACTGGCTACATTTCGCCCATGAGTCTTAGTTATTTTATACTATGGAACAAAGTACTCTCGTAATTGTAATAATTTTAATTGTGGTTTCCTATATTCACAGCGAGAGCTCTGAGAGAAAATGTAGGTAACTTCAAAAGCAGTATAACTACTTAAGACGCTTTAACTGCTTCCTACTTAGTTTTTATTTCTAGTATTTTGAAGGTGTAGTAAGAAACTCATAGTATCATAGGAATTTCATTGCTTTGCTTATGTGATATGAAAATCTCAAGTCTTACAATTTAGACTATTTTCAAACTTATTAAAGTTTCTAATGGATAAAAAATACATAATCACAAGTTTTAACAACTCATATATGCTAATGTAGGCACGTGTAATGTGATGTTAAATTATCGAAAAACCTTACTCGCGTAATAACGTAACGTCTAAAGCCGTGAATTCAAATTTTAGGTATTACTTTCGTTTTGAGATTGTCTCTAACCCGCGTTCGGTGTAAATAACCTCTTCGTAGATTATCCATTCCAATGATAGGTACTTATTAAAAGTGAATTTTCAATAAAACACTTTTATCGAACAACGGAAGCCGCGTGAATGACTGAATGACGTTCACTCTCCCTCCGAATGGCGGCGCTATTGAGGCGTGGGGAAATTGCCGCAACTGTGTCGTACATTGCAGATATTGCTTTTGATATCGGGAATCATATTCTACTCAAAATTGGTTATGAACTTCATAAAGTTATCCAAGGGAGCCGCACAGTTAAACTTATTATGAATATTACTTCTTTTATTAACTTCATCATTGTCATACGTACCATCAAACCTAGCTGTATGTTTTTTTTATGGGACAGGAGGCAAACGACCAGTTGGAAAAAATAAAAAATATCATTAATCATTATCATCATTTATTCTTCACTGCAAGAACACGACTCTTTCCAAATTACCAGAGGCAAAATGGAGGATATGTACTTATTGACATACTTACTACTTATTGTAAAATATGTAATTGTTTAATGCTGATAAAATTTACTTTATTTGTTTTAGTTTAGATCGGTAATCTGATTTCGCCAGGACATTTTATACTTTAGCTTCTCCTACCTTGAATAATAAGGTCGAGTTTACAAACAACGATTAGCATAAATCAAAGCACTACGTTGAAGCTTATCTAAATTTTATTTTCCAAAGGACAACACCCCAGAGGCGTACAGTTTTCAACAATTTTCCGCACCTATTTTACGCAGTTCTGACTTTTATTTCAGTGGATTAAGGTCTAAGGGTGTGATATAAAAACGTTGTCCACAAATTAGAGTATACGTCACTGTCATGGCCGCGGACGGTGGCCAGTAATGGCCTGTGAAATGAACGCTATGATCACGACCTGATGGAAATATTGACTTCGTAAATCGGTAAGGCGGAACAAAAAAGTTTCGTCAAAAGAGGTGGTAGGAAAAATATAATGACGTCATGTAAAAAGTTCTTAAAAGCAACACATAAGTAAGTGTGAGTTTTAAACAAACATTTTGTACTAAATACNGTTTTCTACGATTTGCAGATACTAAATACATATTAATACTAGCTGACCTGGCGAATTTCGTACCGCCTATGTTCATAAGAAATAATGTAGGATTCTAATAGTGAAATAATTTATCAAATCGGTCCAATTGTTTCGGAGCCTAATTCAATATAAACAAATTATGAAATCTTTCCTCTTTTTAATATTCGTGAGATGACGAAATAAGCGAATCCAGAGTCACTTTTTATTTGATTTGTTAACATACTCGTAGAAAAGTTTAATGTTTATATTCCATCATATATTTTATCTCAAATACTACAGTAAGAATCCTCGAGAAAAATAGTCTAGGAGAGGGTTCAGTCTTAACAGACGTCGAGTGGATATTATACACGGAAAGTGTTTTAACCTAATTTCCTGGGCTGCAATATTTTTTCTATCTTCATTAGGTATTTGTATAAAAAGCATACCTAACAGTTCATTTATTTTCAAGCCTTGGTGGTGGCAAAAGCATTTTGAATTTTCATACTACTACGTATTAACTGTTTAATTTCGTTTCTAAAAACCTTTTACATTATTATTGTACAAACGTGTGCTAAAAGCTTTGTTAAAATAAGGTCAACATAGATTATATAAAGTTCTGCACGTGTTATTTGTTTCCTAGAACTAAAATATTCCAAAACGTAACATTATTTTGAACACTTCAATTTTATTTAACTTTGGTCGTTAAAAAATAAACATGTCACACCTGTCATATTCACGGGACCGAATTAATGCGAATGACTACTTTTAAAACAATATTGATATTTCAAAAAAATATCACATTTTGTTATTAATTTTCTTTCTACATTTATAAAAATGCGCCAGTTCAAATTCATTTATTTTACATTTAGGCTTTCAAAAAGCTTTTACACAGTTAGATGGCACTCTGTTATTATGATATGTCATCAAATTGACTCAATATACTCATGTCGCAACTGCATTCGACGTGCATACGAGTATTCCTTGATGCAGGTACTTTAAACCTCATCAAACACGTCCAACTTCCAAACATTTGCGCCATAATTTGTGATGGAACCTTAGATACGCATTATTTCCTTGACGCGTGAAGTGGCCTCTGTTTGGCCAAGCCTCCGACCTGACCCCAATAAATTGGCAAGATAACCCTCAAACTATTAAGGCCTTCTTTAAACACCTGGACGAATGGGCTCGGCTCCACGGAGTCAGCGCGTTGGCTTGGCCAGGCGCCAGGCATCTACCTAAATGGTTCAAGCCATTACACGGCTGTTTGAATTAGCATACGAGTAAGCTTATCTGAGATCTCTATAATTGTTTATTCTAAGCTATTAGCTTCGGTGAGCACTCAAAACGCTCAAAATCTAGAAATAAACGACCTAGATTGCCGATAGTAGCTGGAAAATATATTTCAATTTTATCTATTTAAGTACTTATGTTGATGAAACCTATTAATAAACATCGAACATGACTCGACTTGTTCACGCCTTTCCCAATTTATTAACTGTTTCCTAAATATATTAGGATGTTATTACTTGGGAGAAAACTTGATAAGTCATTGTTTTGATATGGAGCCCTCTACAGGTCTTCACCTTTCGATACCTTTTCTTTATTGGTCTTCGTCTTATGCCTAGAAATTATTACTAAAATAAAAAATTTTAGAAGGAAACTTGAACTCTGTCTGTTAACATTTTTAACATGTTAACATTGTTCAGAAAAGGTGGCGTAGTAGAGTGTTCTCCAATGGATAAAAATATCTGTTTATTTCAAAAAAAAAAGTTGCGACTTTTAAGCTGAATTGCACCATCTTACTTTAATCGTAACTTGACAGTAAGTGGGGTTTTTTGTATGAACTTTGATGATTTGTTAAAGTTAAAGTAAGAAGGTGCAACCTAGCCGTAGTCATGCGTCACGTAATCCTACCACACATCTTACTGCCAAAAACTAATTCCATTAGAAGGCAGCGAGAAAATTCCTTCCCCATTTCCAAACTGGCTCCTTATCAAGTCTAAATATACATTATATAACTCAAAGGTGACTGACTGACTGACATAGTGATCTATCAATGCACAGCCCAAACCACTGGACGTATCGGGCTGAAATTTGGCATGCAGGTAGATGTTATGACATAGGCATCCGGTAAGAAAGGATTTTACGAAACTCCACCCCAAAGGGGGTAAAACGGGATTCACGCGTACGAAGTCGCACTAGACACTAGTCTACTATAAATGTTCCTGTACTAAAATGAATAGTTTATTCCAACCACTAATTAAACCTACTAAATTCAAAGCAGCTTCGCTATTTGCATGCATTGTACCATAATAAGTACTTCATATGCGATACGACAAAAACACATGCCAGATACGAATCTGCAATGTAACTGCAGTGGAATATTTAAGAATTATTTGCATTTAGTTTGGTGGCTTAATTAATACAATCTTGGAAATCTGGTGTTAAAATTACAGTTAAGTTTCTGGTAAACAAAAACTTTTCTTATTATTATTGCAACTACATTATTGTCAAATAGTTTGTTTTTGTTTGATGAGAAATAGCACACGTGTAAAGCTCACATGCAAAAGCTCGGATAAAATAAACTCATCCGAAAGAATCTTAATTGACAGAGTAAAATATTTTAATAAGCTTGATTGAATTTCAACCTCCGCCCAAATAAAACAACAGTATTCCATTTACAATGATAATGACGCATCTAGGAACGGAGAAGTTAATTAAATTACCCACTTCCAATATTGGATCTGTAGTTAATTTAAAATAGGACTTCATGCCCTGATTTCATTTAACTCACAATGGTAATCAAAACTGCATTAATATCATAGGATACTAGCTTTCCGCCTGCGGCTTCGCCCGCGTGATATTTTGTCTGTCACAGAAAAACTTTATCGCGCGCGTCCCTGTTTCAAAAACCGGGATAAAACTATCCTATGTCCTTTCCCGGGATTCAAACTATCTCTATGCCAAATTTTATCAAAATCGGTTCAGTGGTTTAGGCGTGAAAGCAAGACAGACAGAGTTACTTTCGCATTTATAATATTAGTATAGAAGTATAGACAATTGACAACCTTATTCCAATGTAACAAAGATGTGTTGCGAACTTTTTGGCTACTTTGGGTGTCACGAACTATTTGACGCTGACTGTACTCACAATTATTATAAAAGTGCTTAGATATCGGACTATTAATTTACCTATATTCAAAAGATGACGTAGATCCTGAAAGGAAAATGAAATTTTCTATTAACTCGTTTCGCAAGCTTAAATTTTCAAAATCATGCTTTTATATTCAAGTAAAATCCATAGCCCTTTGTTTTATAAGCTCAAAAGCTTTTATCGGAACAGGGACTTGAGGTTATTTATATCAAGTTGGGAATCCGTTTGTTCAACCCTTGATGGTGATTAGATATGCTTCATTGCTTTTCTGCTATCAATTAAAATTGTACAATATTATAAACCAAATTTTAGTTACAAATTACTCTTTCATCTGATTGCACATTGCAATATGTTTTTGGTATACTTGATTTTGTGTGTTTAGCTCTCAAATGCGCAACAATTTCAAATGTACCTACCTATTTCAGTTATAATAATTAAATTTGGCTGACCCTTATATTAATTACAAACTCGCCCGCCTTTTGGATGTTTATAAACATGCTGTATTCATTTCGAGCGAAATCTAAACTTGAATTTGCTTTATTACAACCAAAGTTTTGTCAACAAAAACTAGGCTTTAAGTATTGCCTTTAGCTCACGTGCCACTTACCTCAATTTTTGAAAGGGTTCACTGAAAGCAGATTTTTCGCAGCAAACGCCAATTTACATGAACTACGCAGAATCCAATTCTAATGCAAATGCTTCGCAAACAGCGCACAGCGTCTTTATTCATGACTAAATGCCAGAATTAAACCTCCAAAGTTAACACAGAGTTCCACTTCGTCCCTTTGAATTGGATTAAAGTGGCGACTTCAGGCAGTCTTGCGGGTGATTAGAACTATTCTACAACTTCTAGTGTTCGTCTTGGTTATAATAGTTTGGAACTTTGAGTTAGAAGTCTTTTCTACAGCATTTTCACTTGGGAGTTTCGTCAATTGTCACACAATAATATTCAGTAATTGCGCGTTAAAAAAGTAACCGCTTAAGCAAAGTTAAAAATTATTAGGTAATACGCCTGTATTCACAAACGATGCTTGCATAAGTGAAGCAGCAAATCGAACGCACAGCGTTCAATAGAGCTCTGTAATTGGTTAGTTTGTCACCCTGTGCGTCCACACGCACTGTGGACCTCATAGTAATGTTTGTGAATACGGGCGTTACTTATTAATATTTTTCTAGTATTAAGAGTCGCATCTCAAACTAAATTTTAAATAACTTGAAAAAATCGAATTATCTAAGGTGGGAAATGAACCCACTACCTTTCGCTTGCCGGGCGACCTTATAAAAAATATATTTTCAGGCTGCTACGTCACCAAAAGTGTGTGTTTTAGATTCTCTCACAGAAAGATTTAAAGATTCAGATTTCCTATTTCGCTCAAATTGTTAACAAAACATAACCAAAATAAATATTGGAAACCTCGTAGCTCTAAAGATAAACCTTAAATCATCAGACATCAATGCGTTCTCCCGCTGCTCCCGCGGTCCCTCAGGACCAATGCGTCCCGGTTAGGATAGATAACGGGACGTAAACATGGACGATTGGAGGGATTGTTAGGGAGGAACGATAGCACAATGAAGACTATTCTTTGGCAGACAGTCGACGGATCTGAATGAGAATAGTTTTGAAGCTTTGGCTTTAATTTTTAGACTATAATACTTACTATTAATTTTGTCCCGAATAGTAGTTTAAAGACCAGACTACAATGCTATCTAAAGGTGTCAAATGAGCATGAGCAATCAAAATTAAATATTCGGTGTGATACTTTGTTCGAATATGTGGGGTTAGTAATTAATTCAATCTTGACTGTCTGAACAATATTTGTGTCATTAATCAAAAACTGCTAGAATCTCTCAGCAATTCAAGAATGTAAAACCTCTTTACTGTACTTGACTGTACATTGTTCGATAAATATTTTGGACCTATGCTATTGAAGAAACCTTGATGCCAAATGTTTATTTATCCTTCTTCGCATAGCATAGTATCAAATTAAAAGTTCCAAAAAAGTGTAAGTATCATACACGTTTTTATTTTCTCACATATCGTCTGAGTTAGTGATATACTTTCAGCGAAACAAACAGCGACCGCTTTAATTGAATGTATTATACTCATGTAATTGTACTACATTATTATACAGGGTGGAATTTTGTAATGCCACCTGGAGGGAAAGTACTCTTAATACTGTAGATAGAAAATTTTACTTAAAGAAGACATTCCTTTATTTTTGAAAAGAAATAGAACTGCATTCAAAGATTTCCAAAAAAGACAATGCCGGAAATTGGCGTCTTTTTTTTTCGCGCGGCCATCGACCAAACTTGATTTTACAAAATAGTGTAATAAACCAAACTTACTATGACATGTATACCTCTAAACTCAGTCTGAACTGAGTTACGAGCATTAGAAGTTTGAAGATTTTCATACTAGATTTGCTTTTATCGCGCAAAGTTTTGTAAGAAATTGCAACAAAATAGTGAGATTGTATGTGTAAACCAACAATACCATCCATTAAAGGCTCCAGACATCAATCAGTATGGAGCAGAATCAGCGCAATAAAAAATAGCGCAATATTTTGTTGCAATTTCTTACAAAACTTGCGCACAAAAAGCAAATCTAGTATGAAAATCATCAAACTTCTAATGCTCGTAACTCAGTTCAGACTGAGTTTAGAGGTATACATGCCATAGTAAGTTTGGTTTATTACACTATTTTGCTATCAAAAACAAAGTTTGGTCGAAGGCCGCGCGAAAAAAAAAGACGCCACTTTCCATACAAAATCTGGCATTGCCATTTCCTTGCCACACCCGTGAATCGTACTAACTGCAAAAAATTATACCCTGTATTTTATAGCATCGATCGTTAGGGTCAAGTATAAGGATGAAATCTCTCTAATAAACTTGACAAATCAAATGAAAGGAAAACTATGAAATCTTAAGTTATTTTAATGATTTACAGAAAATTTTATGGTGTGGGTGTGAATTTTCGAAAAAAAATCAGAAATCTTTGAATGCAGTTCTATTTCTTTTCAAAAATGAAGGAATGTTTTCTTTGAGTAAAATTTTCTATCTACAGTATTAAGAGTAGGTACTTTCCCTCCAGGTGGCATTACTACAAAATTTCACCCTGTATCCCAGAAAAGGGGGTCATAGTCTCGCATCTAAGCCCAATTTAAGTTCCCGCACATTAATAGAGTAAGAAACTTCGCGTTAATAGTTTCCATAATACGCGCAAAACACAATTAGCAAGTTTATTTTGCGACGCAAATAGACGGGACTCTCGTGAGATGAAAGTTTGCTATACTGCTAGTTATATTGCAAGGAGGGGGATCGATTCGAAGGTTAATAACTAATTACTCGTAAACACGTAGTAAGTAAACAGTTTATAAAGTTAATTAAACAAAAATGTTACTACAGAGATCTGATATGGGGCTGAATGATTAAAACAGAATAAAAGCAACAAACCAATATGTTAATTATCACTCATGCGTAATTAATAACGGATCGCCATAACAGAGGAACCGCAACCGAGAATGACGGCTAAATTGACTTTATTTATAAATTAACATACTGACGCGCATATTATTCATGCAGTTAATTAAAAAGTAGCATCCAGCCATACGCCTTTTAATCACATTAAAAGTCCCAGCATAATTAACAGTTCATAAATTCCCGACGAAGCAGCATTTTTTGATAAGCTCGCAATCTAGCAAAAATAAACTAATTTCGATCTCGACCGGCCACTAACTGACTAACAAGTCCTCTCTTTGTTCACAGATTTCCGCCTCTAACGCTTGCCGCATGAAAACTTAACAAGAAAGGAATAACGGCTTTTTAACCTGTACCTCTAGTACGAAAAACTTTCGAGTTTGTTTCGTTGCGTATTCAAAGTGTCATCGAAAAATTTTGTATGAAAAATTAAACAGCGCCCCCTATATTATAGCCGCCCTAGGGGGCGCTGTTTAATTTTTCATACAAAATTTTTCGATGACACTTTGAATACGCAACGAAACGAACTCGAAAGTTTTTCGTACTAGAGGTACTGATTACTTCAGTCTTTAACAAAGTACTTTCTCTAAAGTTTAAACTTTAAAAGTGTGAATAATACTAAAAAGTAGTGAAGTGTGGTGAATAGTGATGCATGTGCAATGAGTGTACGTTTAGTGTCAAGTGCAAGGGTGCGGTTCGCTTGAGGAGCGAAGCGTGTAAAGCTGGGTGCGCAACGCCACGGCGTCGCCGGTGGAGGGTCGCGGGGGCGCGGGCGACGCGGACGAGCCCGCGCCCGCGCCCGCGCCCGACGCGGAGGCGCCTGTGCGCCGCCGCCGGCACCGCCCGCTCTACCGCCGGCTCTTCCATTATGTGCGCAGTGCCTGGACCGGCGTCAAGTTTGCACTAGGTACGATCAATGTCGTTGCTCAAATGATTTACACTCGTAGTTGAAGTAGAGACAATTTGAGACTATTAGGTTCATACTTGCCCGCGCCCGACGCGGAGGCGCCTGTGCGCCGCCGCCGGCACCGCCCGCTCTACCGCCGGCTGTTTCACTACGTGCGCAGCGCCTGGACCGGCGTCAAGTTTGCTCTAGGTAATATGGATGTTCAATTCATGGCTCTTAGTAGGACGTCTATGTTATGAATACTAAAGAGAATCGCAGAGAGTCCGAGAGTTTATGTAGAGACAAAATTAAGACGTGCGTATTATAGACAAAACTATTAGGTTCATATTTGCCCGCGCCCGACGCGGAGGCGCCTGAGCGCCGCCGCCGGTACCCGCTCTACCGCCGGCTGTTTCACTACGAGCGCAGCGCCTGGACCGGCGTCAAGTTTGCTCTAGGTACGAGTAATATCGATGCTCAAAACTATTACCCTTGTAGTTTAAGAGACATTTTGAGACGTGTTTATTATAGATAAAACTAGGTTCATACTTACCCGCTCCCGACGAGGCGAAAGGCGTCAAGTTTGCGCTATATCGATGATATTACCTATTAGCAACCTTATCATCTGTTAGTTACTCAGAGCAGGCGAGTATCTGAATGAAAAATCCCTGGGGATGTTCAGTGATTAGAAACTCAGTCTTAAATTGTAGCAAAAGTCTCGACGTCTTAAGTAGAGCGCCTGTGTACCGCCGCTGGCAACGGCTGCTTACGCCGGCTTTTCCACTATGTGCGCAGTTCTTGAACGGCAAGTTAGCAAAAGAATACCATAATAATATAAAAAGGTTAATCTTTCACTCCTTAAAAATCACTAATAGGTAGGAAAACACTTAGAAAATGAGCCTTTTTCGCTTCTTATACACTCCGTATCTACTCCACAAACGGGTATTTTAATTAGCAAAGAGGTTCAACTCGCTAACGACCTCACAAGAAAATGCGGAGGTAAAACAATAAGTCTGGCAAAGAGTTTACTCTTTTTGCGTCGGTACGTCCTCGGAGGCATTGTTACACTTTTTCCTGCTCCCTGCTTGCCAACTTATGCTAACTAGTGAGGGGAAAACGTTGAAGAAATACTCTAGTATGACAAATCACAGAGAATTCACGTAGGTACCCTTATATTTTTATATTATTAACATAGCTATGTCTATA
This sequence comes from Ostrinia furnacalis, assembly GCF_004193835.3. Lineage (NCBI taxonomy): Eukaryota > Metazoa > Arthropoda > Insecta > Lepidoptera > Crambidae > Ostrinia > Ostrinia furnacalis. The sequence goes on from NW_021135293.1 coordinate 134,815, forward strand.
ATAAGTATAAATACCCCTTATGACACACTAATGGGTTTGCAATGTGAGACGACCTCGTATAAAAGATACATGGTTAGTATCAATTACACGCATGTCATAGTGTCATAACTCTTGTTAGGTCATCATAACCTATTAATTTAATGGCTCTTTAATAATACCATTTGTTCCTACCTAAAATCAGTTATTTTCAATATTGATATCGATTAAATGAATGACATAATGATTTGAAGCTAGACAAATAATAATGATAATTTTGCTTTGTTTAATAACTAAAGTCACGGAATACTAGGGAATTTATCACTAGTAAATACTAAGTACTCCAAGCACAGTTCAAGTCTAACTTCACCAGTTCTTACAACAATGTAGAAACACAGCCAAGTATTCAGCAAGGAATTTGCGAACGAATTCCCGACTTAACACATCGCTGAGCTTTTGTTAAGTAAACATCGGTTAAAGAAAATGTTTGATGTTTGAAATGAGAGATCTACTCTAGGTTAACCGAGCACTTGAAGCGTACAATCAAAATCAACTCTGCCATTTATACGTTTAAGTCTATATTTATTTGTCGAATTCAACTCTTAGTTGTGACAAACCAAAGAAAATAATATTTACATTACAATTTATGCTTCATGAGAAATATAATAGAATCAAACTCAGATAATAAATCTACATTCTCATCAATTCTTATGATTTATCACCAAGTCAATTACCTAGGTACATAATCGCTTCATTACTTTTTATACTAAACAAATCATATCATTATTTAATGTTCATAAGGTAAACCATTATTGGTAATTCATCTGACTTCTCTTTTTCTTTTGTAAACGAAAAGGGACCGACTAGTAATGTGGTCTACATTTAATAGTAATCCTGCTTTCATAATTTCTTAGTTAACGAAAGCACCCGGAAAGCCGTAGTCCGCAAAAATTGTAAGATTACGAATAACCAAAATCATATTTTTTTCTGAATGTGCCGTACAAAAAGTTGTAGGTATCAAAATGGGCCGATGCCTATCGAATACAGTAGTGCCGCGACGTCGCCGCAGCAACATAAAATAAAGTGTCCTCCCAAAGTGTTCTCGTAAAGCCGAGTATCGGCATAACACCGGGCATTAAAACGCCTCTATATTCGGGTTCCGTACAACATTTTCATCATTGTTACATTACACCGTAACCGTAAAAAGTTAAGGTGCGGACTAATATAATAAATTTTCAGGTAAGCCACCATATAATTCTGTATGAGCTCATAATTTCCAATATTACTGACCGTTACGTTTACATTAAGGCTGATATTAACTTCATAAAGTTGGAATAATTTAATGCTGTCTCTATAAAGTTGTGGGATGGTAACCCTAGATATTACAGATAACAACTGTCTATAGTATTTTTGCGCACGGGTTATGCATAGCTTATTTTAATTGCTTTAATACCAAGAAATAAGAATAAGCCCCCATAATTTATCTATACATGTATCCCAATGAGAATGTGACGTGCATCTTTAGAGACATTCTACTATGAAGATGGAAAATTCAAATCGCTATAATCTTAAAAAGCAAATATTTTCGATTTGTAATCGCACTTTTTTATATAAATTTGCTTATATAATCAGAATATAACCAGTAAAATCAATGCGAAAAAAAAAATTTTTTTTTGTTGACCTGTGTAATATACGATCTGGTTAGATTTCATAGTTATGCACTGCTGCAATAAAATGAAACAATATCCACATAGAAGAAACTATTCTAGCGGGTAGTTACATAAATATATAAAACTTTTTCTTTATCGATTTTAATAACTGAGTTAACAGCCACAGTATATTCGGAAAACAGGTAAACAAAGTTTCCCTTAGGCTGAGTTGCGGTTAACGGTAACCAGAACGATAATAATCGGTACTTTTTGTTTGGAATTAGACTGATTTTTGACGTTAGTCAAAGTTAAAATAAGATGGTGCAACCCAGCTTTAGTTTTGTCTCACTTGATATCGAATTTATGAGGCGTGTTGACATCTACAAAAGATAAATTTTAATTACGAGGTAGTGACCTCTAGGTGCTTACGTAATGCCTGTTAAAAAAATATCTTACAATATTACTTCAAATAGGCTTCTCTAAGACATTTATAAGCTGTCCTATTGTTCGATATTTTACCGCGCGTAATTGAGCCTAACGAAAATGCCAAAAGCATTTTAATACTATTGTTCGCCTTTTAAAAGGCCTTATTATAAGCCAACGAACTCTCAAGCCATAATTCTGCAATCACACTAATATTATAAAGGCGAAAGTTTGTGAGTGTGTATGTTTGTTACTTCTTCACGTCTAAACGGCTGGAGCGATTTTATTAAAGGCATGGAATTATCTGACACCCTGAATTAACGCCACACGCTACGTTTTACCGTGGGGAACACCGCGGGGCACAGCTAGTTTATTATGTATACGAGAACATACATCATAATGCAGGAGTTCTAAAATAATGAATAATGATTCCATTCCCATAATCTACTTCCAAGAGCCGCAGAAGAGCAGTAACTTTGTGTTATCACTCTATTTAGACTCAGAGTTGCTTTTGTTTATGAGTTATAATTTTGTCCCCCAAATAAACGCCGGGGCATAAATTAAAACTTTCCCGGGAGTTTAGGCACATTCCGCCACCCAGGTGAAAGTTGGGGAGTTCTTGGAAAATGCCTGCTTTGTTCGGCAGGTATTGGAATAGACGTAATTATGTTACAAAATACAGCCCTTTCAGCGTAAAAGTTTATTGGTTCACCAATTAGTAGATTAAAGATTGTTGTTATATTGATTTTTATAAAAATAAGGGGAATTTAAACCTTATTAATACTGCAAAGGCAGAATAAAAGGCAAATTAATAATGGTAGCAGTGGGTGGGGCACATAGCTCGCAGAGCTGATGGCCGCTGGGACAGAAAAGTTCTCGAGAGGACCAACGATCTGGTGAAAGTCGCGGGAAGTGCCTGGATGCTGTGAAAAACCTTAGGGAAGGCCTTTGTCCAGCAGTGGACGTCATTCGGCTGAAACGAATGAACGAAGTGGTTTAGGCAAGAGAGGTACTAACATTTGCAGTTAAATGGACTGGATATTAATTGTGACATGGAGTTTGTAACATCCTACAGGCATTCGAAATTTACTCCAATATTCGCTTCTGAATAGCTTTCCACTGTTTTGAACACGCCAATGGCAAATTAATGGATTAATGTTCAATTTGATTTTAAACCAAATAGATTTGTTGTAGCGTGCTACAATTAGATGCATTCTTGTGGTTTTCATTGTAATAAAACATTACTCATCATCGTCATCATTATTTCAGCCACAGAACGTCCACTGCTGAACATAGGCCTCCCCCAATGATTTCCATCTCACCGGGTTGGTACATTTTACTATTTAAATTGTAAAAGTTAGTAACTACTATTGTAGTTAAAATTCGTTTTTTTATAGTTATCTCTCTTTCACAATTCCAGACGCGTAGATGTGTATCCCAACACTTGTACAAGATAGGACCGGCTACTACGAAAACTTGGATTGGCACCGCATTAGGGTCAGTGTACCGCTGTTGACACAAAAGAAGTTGACTTCTATAGAGACCGATGCAGTTAAGAGTCACGAGAAAGGTTTGCAAAAATTTACCACAGCTCGAATTAAGAACGGATTTCAATTAAAATGAACAAATAAAACGATTGTGTACAAATAAGACCCATCCCGCTTCGTGAGGCGAAAGGACAATGCAATGTTGGTATAATCGCAGTGCAATTAAACGCTGCAATATTATTCCAATAATAACGTTCGGTAAATTTAAAATGAAATAACAAGATTATTTAACTAGTTACTAAGTCAATTTCGATATTAACGAGATAATCTATTGTGTTTATATAGAGTTAACTGAAATGTTCCACGAAGAAAGCCTTTAAAGGTTTGTTTAGGTTTGTTGCGCTAAATTTTCAACACAGACACAGCCACTGAGGCATATAATTAATTAACTTTATAGGATTCATTATCTTCAATTTTCTCTAATTTGGGATGGAACGCATAAAAATATTCCGATGCTTTTCTACGACGAATTTTCATAACTCCATAATGCGGTAAACACGTAGGCTCGCACTATTCATAATTTAAATGTCCAAACTGTAGAGGCGACCGTCCTCGACATAGTTAAACTTATTTTGCTATATAGTCGTAATAAATAAGATTTTTATTGCAACAAAAAAATATAAAATGAAGTAGGTACATGCTTCAAAATTCCAAGATATTTTAAGCGGCCTTTTTAAACCCCTTCCTAAATCGTACTCAATCAATACGCAAGAAACTTTTTAGGTTTTATCAATGGCACAATTCTCACACCCTTTCAAATGCGTAGTGGCGCTCAAGGGGATCTTCTTAAAAGAATAATTCGACCGTAAGAGCCGAAAATGGCCGAAACATTTCACCGTGCGCCGAAAACAGTCGATAGGGGTCGTTAGAGCCGGTTAATTTCCACCCGGGTTGAAGAAAGGAAGGGATTTCGCACCAAATTGTTCATTCCGACTCTACGATAGAGTCTTTATTGTGAGTCAGTGGGAAAAAGTTTTGTAAATGGATTTTTTATCTGCTTAGTCCAATGATGGTGGTTTTTGGGATGCTCCAAACCGAACCCAAGTGAGGAGGAAGTTATTTTCATTAGAACTTTACTTGAGTATAGTTACAGTGTAGACAAAAACTTTTCTTCTTATGAATATCAATATTAATTCATTGCAAACTTTTTAATATGCTAAAGAAATTTCATAGAAGCGAGAGTTCTAATGTTCGAAAAAGTACTTTCTGCGAAACAGGCACAAGTAAACTTTTATTAACTTGGAAATAGCAAGGAATTTTGTTCCACGAGTACGAAGTGGCCCACTGTGCTGCCTCTCAGTAACAATTCCGAGAAAGGTTGCTCCGGTGTCAAATGTACAGGCCTGGCTGAAGAGACCTGAAGTTTAAAAGGTCCCAATAGCCATTTTGTTTTAAACTTCGCCTTAATGAAATTTCGAAAACAACAAAAACACTGTACTTAATTAGAGAACTCCGAGGATCTGAAGGTAAAGTTTAACAAGACCTGCTTTGTAAACATTAGATTTGGCTAAGTAGCTTTGCGTGTACCCTCAGTAAACGGAGATATAAGGCAGGTCTTAAGTCTCGGGCTAAAGTTACGGAAGATGTAGGTGTTTTGAAATTCCTTATCTTTGTTTATTTTTAACCCCCAACGGAAAGGACACGTTTTTTAGAAATATATTTACTTTTGCTGTCTTTCGCGAAGACTATAATCCAGACCTTTTCAAGGCGACTTAGGGAAGGTATGTAGCTTCTTAGACTACATCTCACTTAACACCAATAATTGCGGTCAAATACCTGCCTTGTTCTGCTTAAAAAAATACATTTTTTTACCGGAGGTTTGTGTGACTCTCAGAACCCAGCGGCCGTCATCCTGGCTGGTTTGGCTTGATGTTTTAAATAACAGACTGCACCCCCAGTCAAGGTCTATTTTACCAAAAGTAAGTAATACTTTATACAATTTTACCTATTTTGTGATTGAGAAAAGAAACTGATGGTAGCGGAATAAGAAATCCGCTTTGAGCAATTGTGACGAGCTCAGACGTATAATGATCTGTTCAGGGCTGAAGAAACATCAAATAGCCCGAGCGAAAATAAATCTTAGTAATTCGTTTCGGATCTTGCCAGCTACTGTCACTTGTTTACTGGCAAATTTTCCAATGCGACAAAGTTTAGACAAATTGTGACCTGCTATGTCACAAAATCTATATTAGTTAGTCAGTTCTTAGTCTTGTGACCAATCTATTTTAAGTATTATCACGTTACTACGTTGCGTACGCAGCACGTCATGAATGTGTGAAAATACTTTCAGTAAACTTTGCTTGCTTGTAATGCATTATCCTGAAACCAGTAGTCCAATTTAGGCAAACTTGGAAATAGGTCAAGACTCAAGAAGAAAACACTTCACTTTTCTGTCATACTGACATGTAAAGTTATTTATTTGTTTGTAAGATTATTTCCGTCACTTTCTTTTTATACAGCAATATGTTATGCAATAGTGTCACTTGTGGTCTAAACTGAATAAATATTTTTGATTTTGATTTATTGCCGACCATAATGGGCGTCATATGAGCTGAATTGTTGGCTAGTTTATACCCAACTTTATGGTAAAATAAAGCATATCGGCGGCAAACATTAATCATTAACAAATCCCCTCGAGTGCGTACAAGCACAACGTGTCGGTGTGTTTGCCAAATATTGAATTGCGTCTCACTATTGCACCGCTATCACAATGACTACGTATTCTAAGAGTGTTCTATTCTCATCGAATGATACGTATTTATCACTGTACTTGTGTAAAGTAAGTTTGATTTATGTTTATTTTGTCGTGCTTTCTAATAAAGGCTCTCTAATAAAGAGAGCCGTGGGTTTCATATTGAATTTGAGTCGTCATATTTCAATAAACTTGAACTGTGTGGGTACTTTGGTACGTGACAAACGCAGTCCTTATTTGATCAAATGTTTTCATTATTCTTGTTTATAAATAAAGCTTTTGTTCCGTGGCATGTTAATTATAAAGCATAATTACCATAACATAATCTTGTTACGCTTATAAATTGAATGCAAAACGTAATTATCGTAAATCTCCCAGTCACCGGGATAACATTCACCTAGCAATATACGGGCACCATCTGCGAGGTGAACTAATAAAGTAAACACCGCGAGGATTTCCTTCGAAAATTAATTAAACAAACACTATAATTTGGACTAGTTTACATTTGGATCGTGTCTAAATTGTCGCCTAATAAAAGCTTGGCACCGAACCAAACTTCTTAGTTTTGTTTCTTACGGCTCTCGTATAGTACGACTGTTGTTAAACAAGTGGCATCATAAACAATCTCCGTACTGTCATTTAGTGCTCTTCATTGATTTGTAACGTGTAAATCACATATTTAGGGCGTATTTAAACGTTTTGAAGTCTGATTTGAACATGCGCCAACGTGTCGTGAACTTGTTACAAATCATAATGCAGTCTGAGAGTATTGTTCAGAAACATAACCGCATATAAATAAATGTGTAGTTGCAGCAGCTAAAACGGAGCTGAAAGAGATCGGCGGGATCAAACACAATGTTAAAGAAAGACCGCTTTACGTTAACGATAAACAAATGGTGAAGAATGTAGTGGGTGAGGGATCGAGTGATAGTGAAGTGAGTCGGAGAGTGAGTGTAAAACAAGTGAAGTCGAGTTTAGCGCAATATAAAAAGAACGGCAAAAGAATTAGGGGCAATGCGAAGAAAAGGGTGACATTTTCGGATGATCAGTCTCCGGAAAGGGCCCCGTTTTGGCAGCGTTTCGTCGGATTCTTCCATTTGCTCTGGAGTTGCACGAGAACTTCTGTACAGACCGCATTGCGTAAGTTTATCTTTTTATAATACCTACACTCCGTGTGTTTGCCACCCTTTGACCTTTTTTTTCTCGAGCCGATTTTTTACGCAAGAGTAAACTGCATTATTCACGGCATCTGCCTAAAAGTTGAAAACGTTCGATCTTTTCTAATTTTGCGAGCAACCTTTTCGTTGTTATTTTAGGTAATCCTTGAATATTTTATACGACAGCACAGAGACAATATTGTCAAAGGTTTCTAACCTTTTAGTTTTTAAAAAGCGTTGAATAATTACGACAATACAGTTTTTTGCTAAAGAAGTAGCTGGTTAATAAAACATAAAAAGTAATAATGTTGCCTAAAAAAGTACAATTCATATTATTTTAACGACCTTTAGTATAACAAAACGAAGCTTTAGTAGAACTGAAAGCTGTCTGTCTAGTGAAGGGTAAAGTTAACTAAACTGCGTCAGAGATGACATTCAAGATAATCATAAAATGGGTGTCGTCAATCTAATAATTACTTGTGGCACTAACATTAATTATTCAAAACTTTATGAAGGGCAAACTTGTCACTTAGTTTGTCATTACTGCGAATAATGCGTTTGAAGATTGCGTTAAAACTATGTCACTTGGATAATGATACAACGTTCAACACAGTGAAAATCATAATAAATTCAAACGTCAGTTCTTGTGAGTAAATACTGGCCATCAAAAATTAGAACTCTATATAATTTTCACCATTAATAAATTTATTAGTCTTACAAAAATACTTAAGTAATAGAAGAAATAAATAAAATCTCATACAATAATGCACTTATTCTCGTACAGTGGTGTGCTCATCAAAGTACACATTGCACACACGCAGACATTTATGTTGCAAAAATACAACTGCATAATTTGTTATTATCAGAACGATGAAATCATGAAACCGGTGGTAGGTAAGGGGTTGTATATTTCTCGTGGTCCTTATTATAATGAGATCTCCCAAGAAAATATTCCGGCTGTTATACTGAACAAAATTCATTGAAGTTTGAACAGTTTACACAATTAATTCCGCTCCAAACAGGATCCAATCAAAAACTGATCATCCTAACCGGCGGTAATTTAATAATCATTTTGTCCTTAATCGATTACGACAAAGTCTAGTTTAGGAAGATGTTGAAGGCTTACGGGAGGATGCGCCATTTTGTTTTGAATTCATTTTCTTTGCACTACATACCAAAGTGCCATCCTTTGTTAGTGAATTTTGAAGTTAGGTAGCCTACGCCGCGATCATTATGGGCGACTATTTAATGGCAGTCCCTGACTAATTTCTTTTGACAACTATAATTATTCTACGATGGACACTAGACGGCACTGCCATTCAGACGTCTTGACAAGTAAGATTAGCTAAGAATGATTTATTTTACGCTCTGCAACCGAAAACGCTTAAACTGTCGCTTATGAATTTTTGAAGACACAGCACAGACATAACTGTCACACGAGTTTCGAATATCGATAATATAGCAACAACAAATTCCTAATTACTGCAACCAGTAGGCATATTAATTAACTTAAACATTGAAACCTCAACTAAAGTTGCGTCGAACGCATAGTTCCTTATTTACTCTACATATAACGTACTTCATAGTTTAGTATCTTTGACCAGACAATTTCTGCTAAAACTTTCCTTCCTCTATTGAGTACCCGAATCATCTTGAAGTTCGAAGAGATGTTCATTTTCCTCGAGAAAGTTTTTAAATTAATGAAATAACCCGGCGCACTGTACAAATACCCTGATAATTCCGATGGCAGTAATGAGGGGAACAATTTCATTTAATTAAACAGGTTTATTTTAATAAAATGATCTAAAATGTTTTGGAGAAAATTCTGAGTGAAATAGAACATGAAATTCGTCTGTTTCCTCCCTTTAAAAAGCTAAGCTTTTCTACGACCGAATAGAAACGTATTATATTCGAAGTTATTGGAAAAGATTTAATGTAAATGAAAATATATTGAGTAAGTTTACTCGCATATTAGAATTATGATGTTCAGTCGACTCTACATAAAAATACGTCGACACGACGAGTAAGAAATTATATTGGATTTGGAACTTCATACTTTCAGAGTATCTAAAGGTTCATATCAATTTAATAATGTTGTCATTTTACTGGTGCTAACCAGAATATGTAAACCATGTTAAATCAAAACCACGACCACTGCAACATGATTTATGTCAAACTTCAAATTAGGCTATTTACAGTCAAACGCGAATCGTTCGTTCGTTCGTTTCAGCCAAATGACGTCCACTGCTGGACAAAGGTTTTGCGCAATGCACGGTCCTGCGCTGCCCGCATCCAGGCTCTTCCCGCGAACTTTACCAGATCGTCGGTCCACCTAGTAGGAGGCCTGCCCACGCTACGTCTTCCAGCCCGTGGTCGCCACTCGAGAACTTTTCTGCCCCAACGGCCATCGTCTCTACGAGCTATGTGCCCCGCCCACTGCCACTTGATTTTAGCAATTCTGCGAGATATGTCGGTCGCTTTGGTTCTCGTGCGGATCTCCTCATTTCTGATTCGATTCGATCACGCAGGGAAACTCCAAGCATGGCCCGCTCCATCGCCCTTTGGGTGACCTTGAGCCTTCTTATGAGGCCCATAGTAGGCGACCACGTTTCAGATCCATATATCACTGGCAACACACACTGCTCGAAGACTTTTGTCTTGAGACACTGCGGTATTTGTGACGTGAAACGCGAATATTCAATTAATTTAATAATTCCCGCACCGTGTGCCTACATCACTAGGGCCGGCAAAACCCCGCCGCCAAACTTCACTCTTTGCGGAATTAATGAAATTTCCGATGCGCGGGATCGATTGCGGCACAATTCCGGACTAATGAATAGTTGTCAATCACATCACTATAAGTACCTACCTACTGTTATCAATTTCGCTTAAAATATTCGTGTGGTAGAAAAAACAAAATTCCAGTTCGGCCACGCGTTTTATTATTCATTGGACAAAAGGTTTAATGAAAAATTATTCGCAGCGTAGCGTGGCAAAAAATATTTATCGGAGCCTCCATAATTATTTTTATATTAACAGTAAGTAGAGAATTTATTCTGGTGGAAGTTCAATATTTAATCATAAATATTCAAAAACCTACTCGAACCTGTGTCTGCTTAGATGCCGCTTTACCAATTAATTATGCTGCATTATAATGAACCTGACGAAAATGTATTTTTTACTGTTAGTGATAAATTACAAAGAAATAAAACAACAGTCACATTACTTTTGTGCAAGTCAGTTCTATTGACAGCTTACATTAATATAAACTAGTCCAAATTAGTTCAACAAATCGATTGTAAGATTATTTTATAATGCCTCATAAACCAACTGGAGCAGGCAACCTGTCTAGAGTTACAGTCCAATGGCTTAAACTTAAGTAAATCACGTCTTCGGTTACTGCACTCTACTTACAATCAAACATAGCGGTTACAATTTTATGTGAATGCGATATTTTATGAAATGACATGGTTACAAACTATGTACCTACTGCTCAGTAATGTAACAATGAATTTGATTTTATAAAAATTGTAGATGGAGTATGTCCTGGGACATAATATTACATGCCTACTTATATTTCTGTGGGTAAAGTTATTACTTTGTATTAAACTTTCACTTAAATCTCTGCCTTGTCACGCATCAAAAAAATATTGCATAAAAAAGTTTTACTTACGTCAAAACCGTTAACAGTGTGCCTACCATGAGTTTACGTTAGGTGAGCTCGCTAGCGAATACGTCAAAAAATTCTATGAAGATTTTATTTCTTGAAAGTAGCCGCTAGGGGCGCTGCACAATATGTCATACATTTAAATGTCATTTTTTTACGCAGTCGCTAGCGAGCACACCTAACGTAAACTCATGGTAGGCACACAGAAATCGTATTAAGATGACACTGGGCTCACTAAACATTACTTTTTTTTAGCCAAAGACTGTCTTCTATTGCAAAAAAAATAATTCCGCCATGCATTCCAGACTGCAATGCAATTTGCAATAACTACCTACTCAATTTTCCCGATAATTTTCCCTAACACTGGAAAATTGCGATTGACTAATAATGACCTAAATTTATTTTCTGCCGAATCTAAGTACCGCATCTGTTTCAAATGTCTGTTATTTTCGTCATTGCTTCCAGTGAAAAATGTCTCCATCGTACCAACTTTAATTTACCGCTTAAAGAATTTGAAAGATCCAGCAATTTGTTACACGGTAGAGACTATTTCTTATTGCTGGCTCTAATATTTGCCCGTGCCACTTTTACGATTAATTTACTGGGCGCCTCCGAGGTCTCTACTCGGTTTTCTTTCCAAACATCCTAGAGCTGGATCCCACTTAACACCAGGTGCGATTGTGATCAAATACCTGCCCTATTATGCATTAAAAATGCATGACATGGTATAAGCTGTCTTACTTACTAAGCTGGTGCAGCGACCCAATATGAGTCTTGGTCTTCGACAATAAGGGTCTCTACTTACTCTGCTACTTCGGTCTGTACTGCGTTCTGTTATAAACTGACACAATTCATATTGATTTTATTTACAGTTGACTAGTAACCTTTCTTACCAAGATATGAGTCTAGCTAGACCAATTATGATCACCTTGTAGAATATTCAGATACTTTAAATCGTTTGTTAGTCGTATACCTCGAAATCAAAAAATCCTTGTAGCTTTTCACCTATTCGCATTTCGCCGTGATATCAAAATTTCTGAATAGATTTTTATTCTTGTAATATAATTTTTGATCGCTTATTACAATTGTCTAAAAAAATCATAGTAGATTTACTTTCCTGCCTGTGTCGGCTTAATAAATAGGCTATTGATAATACATGCTACATCAAAATTTGCTACTGTTGTAAAAATCTGTTAAAAATATATGCTAGTAACAAAATATACTACCGATATTACACGCTACAACAAAAAACGCTATCACGGTGAAATGCGAATAGGTGAAAAGCTACAAGGATTTTTTGATTTCGAGGTATACGACTAACAAACGCTTTAAATTGGCAGCGTAGGACGTCCACCCGCAAGGTGGACCATGTTCAACAGTGGATGTCTTTTGTGACTGAAATTATGGTGATACAATTGGCTTTAGATAAGTAAATGAAAATATTCGTCCACTAGTGCTAAAGTTAAAGAATAATTTCGCGTAAAAGTGTAAGCTGTTTTTTGGGTTGTCAAAGTTCTGATCTAGGATAGCAATATGTTTGTGACACTCATGGCTATTTCTCATCGCCACGGTTCTCATCGTCACCTTCGTGGCGAATTTTATTTCTAACTTATTTCAACTTTTTGTAAACAAAAATTGTAGCGCTTGATGTGAAGATTGTATTCTCAGTAAATCAGTCAAATAGTGAGTCTCGTTTGGAAGATTTAACGTTTTGAATTTTTTGATGCCACGAAAGTGATTCTGTACATCACAGCAATAATTTTTTCAAACTTTACTACTGTAAGTGACTCTTAAGTGTTTATAAAACATATATTTTGTCTNGTGACAAACGCAGTTCTTATTTGATCAAATGTTTTCATTATTTTTGTTTATAAATAAAGCTTTTGTTCCGTGGCATGTTAATTATAAAGCATAATTACCATAACATAATCTTGTTACGCTTATAAATTGAATGCAAAACGTAATTATCGTAAATCTCCCAGTCACCGGGATAACATTCGCCTAGCAATATACGGGCACCATCTGCGAGGTGAACTAATAAAGTAAACACCGCGAGGATTTCCTTCGAAAATTAATTAAACAAACACTATAATTTGGACTAGTTTACATTTGGATCGTGTCTAAATTGTCGCCTAATAAAAGCTTGGCACCGAACCAAACTTCTTAGTTTTGTTTCTTACGGCTCTCGTATAGTACGAGTGTTGTTAAACAAGTGGCATCATAAACAATCTCCGTACTGTCATTTAGTGTTCTTCATTGATTTGTAACGTGTAAATCACATATTTAGGGCGTATTTAAACGTTTTGAAGTCTGATTTGAACATGCGCCAACGTGTCGTGAACTTGTTACAAATCATAATGCAGTCTGAGAGTATTGTTCAGAAACACAACCGCATATAAATAAATGTGTAGTTGCAGCAGCTAAAACGGAGCTGAAAGATATCGGTGGGATCAAACACAATGTTAAAGAAAGACCGCTTTACGTTAACGATAAACAAATGGTGAAGAATGTAGTGGGTGAAGGATCGAGTGATAGTGAAGTGAGTCGGAGAGTGAGTGTGAAACAAGTGAAGTCGAGTTTAGCGCAATATAAAAAGAACGGCAAAAGAATTAGGAGCAATGCGAAGAAAAGGGTGACATTTTCGGACGATCAGTCTCCGGAAAGGGTCCCGTTTTGGCAGCGTTTCGTCGGATTCTTCCATTTGCTCTGGAGTTGCACGAGAACTTCTGTACAGACCGCATTGCGTAAGTTTATCTTTTTATAATACCTACACTCCATGTGTTTGCCACCCTTTGACCTTTTTTTTCTCGAGCCGATTTTTTACGCAAGAGTAAACTGCATTATTCACGGCATCTGCCTAAAAGTTGAAAACGTTCGATCTTTTCTAATTTTGCGAGCAACCTTTTCGTTGTTATTTTAGGTAATCCTTGAATATTTTAAACGACAGCACAGAGACACAATATTGTCAAAGGTTTCTAACGTTTTAGTTTTTAAAAAGCGTTGAATTAAGACACTACAGAGTTTTCGCGAAGTAGCTGGTTAATAAAACATAAAAAATAATAATGTTAAGTACCTACCGAAAAAAGTACAATTCATATTATTTTAACGACCTTTAGTATAACAAAACGAAGCTTTAGTAGAACTGAAAGCTGTCTGTCTAGTGAAGGGTAAAGTTAACTAAACTGCGTCAGAGATGACATTCAAGATAATCACAAAATGGGTGTCGTTAATCTAATAATTACTTGTAGCACTAACATTAATTATTCAAAACTTTATGAAGGGCAAACTTGTCACTTAGTTTGTGATTACTGCGAATAATGCGTTTGAAGATTGCGTTAAAACTATGTCACTTGGATAACGTTCAACACAGTGAAAATCATAATAAATTCAAACGTCAGTTCTATAAATAATTTCCACCATTAATTATTAGTCTTACAAAAAAGGATCTATTCACCTACTTAAGTAATAGAAGAAATAAATAAAATCACTAATGCATTTATTCTCGTACAGTGGAGTGGTCATCAAAGTACACATTGCACACACGCAGATATTATGTTGCAATAATACAACTTGTTATCAGAAAGATGAAATCATGAAACTGGTGGTAGGTAAGGGGTTGTATATTTCTCGTAGTCCTCATTATAATGAGATCTTCCAAGAAAATATTCCGGCTGTTATTCTGAACAAAATTCATTGAAGTTTGAACAGTTTACACAATTAATTCCGCTTCAAACAGGATCCAATCAAAAACTGATCATCCTAACCGGCGCGGTAATTTAATCATCATTTTGTCCTTAATCGTTTACGACAAAGTCTAGTTTAGGAAGATGTTGAAGGCTTACGGGAGGATGCGCCATTTTCTTTTCAATTCATTTTCTTTGCACTACATACCAAAGTGCCACCCTTTGTTAGTGAATTTTGAAATTAGGTAGCCTACGCCGCGATCAATATGGGCGACTATTTAATGGCAGTCCCAGGCTAACTTCTTTTGATAATGATTACTCTAGCTAGGTCTTAGACTTCAGACTTTTTGACAAGTAAGATTAGCTAAGACTGTTTTATTTTACGCTCTGCAACTGAAAACTATTAATTTTTGAAGACAAAGCACAGTCATAGAAACTGTCACTCGAGTTTCGATAGAATATCGATAACAGTTTAGCAACAACTAAATCCTAATTTCTGCAACAAGTAGGCATATTAATCAACTTAAACATTGAAACTTCAACTAAAGTTGCATCTAGCGAATAGTTCCTTATTTACTCTACATAGTACGTACTTCATAGTTTAGTATCTTCGCCCAGACAATTCTGCTAAAACTTTCCTTCCTCTATTGAGTACCTACCCGAATCATCTTGAAGTTCGAAGATGTTCATTTTCCTAGAGAAAGTTTTTAAATTAATGAAATAACCCGGCGCACTGTACAAATACCCTGATAATTCCGATGGCAGTAATGAGGGGAACAATTTCATTTAATTAAACAGGTTTATTTTAATAAAATGAACTAAAATGTTTTGGAGAAAATTCTGAGTAAAACAGACCAGGAATTCGTCTGCTTTCTCCCTCTAAAAAGCTAAGGTTCTCTACGACCGAATAGAAACGTATTATATAGAAATTATTTGAAAAGATTTAATGTAAATGAAAATCTATTGAGTAAGTTTACTCGCATATTAGAATTATGATGTTCAGTCGACTCTACATAAAAAAAAATACGTCGACACGATGAGTAAGAAATTATATTAGATTTGGAACTTCATACTTTCAGAGTACCTAAAGGTAATAACATACCTAAAAGTAATATCAATTAAATGATGTTGTCATTTTACTGGTGCTAGCCAGAATATGTAAACCATGTCACGGTAATAATATCATACAGTATTATAACTTCATATAAACCGACGAAACGCGAGCTTTCCTTCGAATTTCAAATCTCGGGACGCGGTCGAAATCCAAAAGTTAGGGTTAGGGGTGTCGCGAATGTGCCGAACGGACGTCGGATGGCCTAGCTAGTGTTGAAAATAACTAAGGTGATTGAATTTGACTACCGTCATTTACGGTCAAATTTGTCAAAAACAAGTTATTAACAGTCAAAAATGGTCATTTTTAGTCAGTTTGATTTGAAATAAAAATTATATTGTATTAAACCAGCTTTTGCCCACGACTTCATCCGCCTGAAATTAAAGTAACAGGTCATTAAGTACTCATTATGATTAGTAGATTCAAAATTATTTTAGTATATTTTTTTAAATTAAATCTACTAACACAAAACAACACGCATTTTTATCCTATTCCATTCACATTTATTTTGTTTGTCTAAATAAAAAAAAATACAATCACAAAACTAGATAGAAATTCTAAGTAGACAGACGTAATTAGAATGGGTACTGTAGGTGGGCAGCCCTATCGCATGTTGTCATACCGTGACGTACCGCGGGGCTATTGACATTTATTTCAAAAATATGGCCGAGTTGGAATACTGTATAGATAGTATTACCGTGACCAAGTAAAATCAAATCCACGACCACTGCAACATGATTTATGTCAAACTTCAAATTAGGCTATTTACAGTCAAACGCGAATATTCAATTAATTTAATAATTCCCGCACCGTGTGCCTACATCACTAGGCCGGCAGAACCCCGCAGCCAAACTTCACTCTTTGCGGAATTAATGAAATTTCCGATGCGCGGAATCGATTGCGGCACAGTTCCGGACTAATGAATAGTTGTCAATCACATCACTATAAGTACCTACCTACTGTTTTCAATTTCGCTCAAAATATACGTGTGGTGGAAAAAACAAAATTCCAGTTCGGCCACGCGTTTTATTATTCATTGGACAAAAGGTTTAATGAAAAATTATTCGCAGCGTAGCGTGGCAAAAAATATTTATCGGAGCTTCCATAATTATTTTTATATTAACAGTAAGTAGAGAATTTATTCTGGTGGAAGTTCAATATTTAATCATAAATATTCAAAAGCCTACTCGGACCTGTGTCTGCTTAGATCATGGGTGCTTTACCAATTGATTATGCTGCATTATAATGAACCTGACAAAAATGTGTTCTTTACTTTTAGTGATAATAAAATAACAGTCACATTACTTTTGTGCAAGTCAATTCCATTGACAGCTGACATTGATATAAACTAGTCCAAATTAGTTCAACAAATCGATTGTAAGATTATTTTATGATGCTTCATAAAACAACTGGAGCAACCTGTCTAGAGTTACAGTCCAATGGCTTAAACTTAAGTAAATCACGTCTTCGGTTACTGCACTGTACTTACAATGTTACATTGCGGTTACAGTTTTATGTGAATGCGATATTTTATGAAATGACATGGTTACAAACTACTGCTCAGTAATGTAGCAATGAATTTGATTTTATTAAAATTGTAGATGGAGTATGTCCTGGGACATAATATTACATGCCTATTTACATTTCTGTGGGTAAAGTTATTACTTTTGTAGTAAACTTTCACTTAAATCTCTGACTTGTTACGCATCAAAAAAATATTGCATAAAAAAGTTTTACTTACGTCAAAACCGTTAACAGAAATCATATTAAGATGACACTGGGCTCACACTAAACATTACTTTTTTTTAGCCAAAGACTGTCTTCAATTGGAAAAAAAACACCCGCCCGCCATGCATTCCAGACTGCAATGCAATTTGCAATAACTACTTACTTAATTTTCCCGATAATTTTCCCTAACACTGAAAATTGCGACTGACTAATAATGACCTAAATTTATTTTCTGCCGAATCTAAGCACCGCATCTGTTTCAAATGTCTGTTATTTTCGTCATTGCTTCCAGTGAAAAATGACTCCATCGTACCAACTTTAATTTACCGCTTAAAGAATTTGAAAGATCCAGCAATTTGTTACACGGTGGAGACTATTTCTTATTGCTGGCTCTAATATCTGCCCGTGCCACTTTTACGATTAATTTACTGGGTGCCTCCGGGGTTTCTTGTTTATTAGTCAGATAAGAACTTTTATCGGTAAGTAAATTAAATATTCGGACACTAGCGCTTATCGGACGGAACGTAAATCACAATATCGTAGTATTTTTCAGTTGCCACAGTTCTGATCTAGGAATGCAATAAGTTCGTATCACCCGTATAGCAGGAGTCATAAATACCTTAGTATTTTTGAGTTGTCACAGTTCTGATCTAGAAATGCAATATGTTCGTGACATGTTCTACACTATTCAGACTTAGTTTCCGCCCTTCTGTGCTGCGACGCGGTGTGGATGCACAATATCCGTTCCTGCACTGTGTAGGTACACATTGCATTTGTGCTAGATTTGTTACTGTCAACGGCATAAAGGTTCGCACGTTAAGGCGTTCCTTTATTGTAAGAACAAAACGTTTTAAACTTATAGGAAAGGTTTTTGAAGAGCTATTTTCCGTAAGTTGGAGGTTAATTCAGTTCAAATGTATAGAAAACAATAGCATTAGATAGTGTGGACTAATCATAGCTAATGGTATCTCTCGTTTCTTCATTTTCTGTATGATAAAAATAAATAACCCAATTAAAGTAAATACTGTACCTTAAGCTCATTTAATCAACCAATCAGATACGGTTAGCCATAGAGTAACTTTGTATAGATGTGATGCTGCTAGCTAGCCAAGATTTATCACATAATCTTTACAATGTTTTGTTTCGTTATGAAACAGGGTGTTAGGTAAATGGGTATATGAGCCGACACTAGCCCATGTTAACATGGGCATATAAATGGTATGGTGAAGTCAGAAATTTGATATCATCATTTTATTTTTTTACATTTTCATACAAAATAAATTTTATAAAATCCGATTTGTATGAAAATTAAAATAATTAAAATGAAGATATCAATTTTCTGACTTCACCATACCATTTATATGCTCATGTTAACATGGGCTAGTGTCGGCTCATATACCCATTTAGCTAACACCCTGTATACATAAAACAGTAGGAAAGGTGTTAATTTATGACACTATACTTTGGAATTAGCCCGGCATAATGTCTGCCATAGATCATTTCCTTCTGTCTTTCTAAATTGCTTCTGTTAATTTATTATTATGGGCATATTTTTAATGGCTATATTTCTTGACACAAATTTCTAAATTAACAACATTTATTTTCATTAACTAGTCATGTTCACACTATTTATTACTGTTAGTTAGTCATTGTATTATAAAATATGTACCTAAGCCCATTAGGTACCGTACTAAACATATTTTTATAAATCAGCAAAGAATACCGATAAATACTTAAAAAAAATTATAAATAAGCTTAAAATATAAATATTAATATAAATATTTATTTCGTCTACAAATAACATGAACGTGTATTGTAAATACTTAAACTATACAAAATAAGCAAATTATTTTATGAATATATTTTTACTGGTTTTACACGTCAACTTGACTTTATTGGACTAAAATTCAACATAATCTATGGTCGATAAAGACCGCGCGCTTTTCCTCGAATTAATTGTGAACAATAATTTAAATTTATNTAATTTATTACTAACGATTACAACTTAAATTACAAATTCCAGCTACAACATAACATTCGCAACAGATTTCTGGAACAATCCAACACAAACAGAAGTTAGCGTCGCATCGGGACAACGGGGGAACTTTTTAATTGTTTCTACACCTGCAATGTTGGGACAACACGTCCCGAGCGTATTGATTTATGGCCAAAGTCCGGGACACTTATTAATGTCACAATTCTGATCCTCGGTTAATACTTCAAGTTTCGTCAATCAACATTGGATAACTTACCGTTTGTTCCCGTTGTGTCACACCATTTTGTGTAACACTGTTACCCATTGGTAAAAAATTACCGATAAGTAACACTGTTACTCAATGCCACATCCCAACTAATATTATAAATGCGAAAGTAACTCTGTCTGTCTGTCTGTCTGTCTGTCTGTCTGTTACGCTTTCCCGCTTAAACCTCCCAACCGATTTTGATGAAATTTGGCATAGAGATAGTTTGAGTCCCGGGAAAGAACATAGGATAGTTTTTATCCCGGTTTTTGAAACAGGGACGCGCGCGATAAAGTTTTTCTGTGACAGACAAAATTCCACGCGGGCGAAGCCGCGGGCGGAAAGCTAGTTTACTATAAAATACAGTGCTTAGCTCGATGCCCCGTTCTCAATACCTACATACCAAGTTTTTCATATTGTTTGTACTTGTGGACAGCTAATGAGCGAAGCTCGAAGGTGTAATCGATTGTTATTCCATTATCTATGGTTTAGTTTGTTGTATGTGATCAATCGTAAGTCATGACTAATGAGTAATGCTTGCCATCGCGAGTCAATTAATCCTGATTAACATTACTTAGAGAAAAGCAGTGTATTCCAATAAAAGCCTCCGTAGTCGATGCTATAAATTCGTACAAAAATTTCACTAAATCAATCAAAGTGATTTTGCACATACATTTAATTACCTACATATGTATACTTACCAATATACATAAGCTTATTATGGCTTATACGTATCCTGAAAAACATGTTAAGTAGATTGCGAAAAGCCTTGTGTTACAATAAGGTATTAGGCAAAGATTAACTCATGTTATGCTAATCAATCATACTATACCGACACCAACATATCGTACTAAAGCTAAAATATCAACTACGGTAACAATAATCTATTTATGACTATAGAAGTTCACTCTCATCCAATTCCGCTAGCCTTAATTAACGCTGCAAACGCATTATTCGAGTGAAACGACGAGATTAGCGTTTCGGAGCGTCGAAACGGTAAGCTTTGACAAACCCGATCACAGTCTGGACAGGCGGACAGGCGTAAGCCGCGCGATCACCGTAGCTGGATTTAATGCGTCGTCAGAAATGGGAGTGATGAAGCGGTCACACGTTGTAGCGCGAGCGAGCATAGCTACGTTGCATCGTAGTACAGTGACATATTGATGAAAGTAGCGCTGAATGTTCGGCTAAATACGCTCTACATTCTTTTGTGTAAGTTTTTGGTGTAATGCTGAATTTTTTAAGTACTGTTTCCACGAGGAGGCATTCAATATGTCTCCTAATATAGTACAAGTGACGCATAATGCGTTATCATGTGGGTTACAGATTATTTTTATTGGAAGCATGTTATACCTAATCATAAAAGACACTCGTATTTCTTACTTATTTGCTGTCATAATTATTATTCAGTCGTTTATTTATTTTTTACTTTAGCACACATCCAGTCTCATAAGAGATTAACTACTTTATCAAACTTCTATGCATAATTAATTTATCCGCAGGCAACGTAACAGGGTGAAACTAATTAGGTAACTTAAGAGGATTTTATGGATTTCAGCGTAACCCTCCTAAATACCTACTAACCTTAATTTCAGCACTAAGCTTTGACAAAATCCGATCACTGGCAATGGACAGCGTAATCCGCGTGATTACCGCGGAATGTGGCAGAATGTGGCAGAATGCGTCGACGCGAGCGCGACGTTGATGAGAATGTGTTACAACGTTCATTTATGTTGCGTTAATGAAGATAAACGCGGTAAAACGCTACCAAAGATTAAACGTTTTACAGCTGGTAAAAATAAGGTTTCGAAATATAAAGAGTTACATGTATTCAAATGTACGAGTTTTTATATTGTAATTAATGCTGTCTTTCTTTATTTTTACCAATGATTAATCAGTTTTGACAGTCCCAAACTAAGCTAAGCCAAGCTGCTGCCGGGATAAAGGAAATAAAAGTACCAAAATGATAATACTAGTTTTACTTATTTAAGTTACTTTTGTACTTACTACAACATTTTCTTTAACTATTACCAGACCAATTAAACCCACGTGATTAAGTAACCACCTGTATTTAAAGTACAAAATGTGTAAACAAGACAGTAATTTACTCTGTTAGCAAGTACGATTGAATGCTCAGTCAGTACCGGGAGTACATCACGACATTGACAAGTGCGTGTTTGGTACATCGCTGATGTATATTGTCGGTAACACCGGACATCAGAACACTGTATCATGTCGGTTACAGATTAGTGTGTTAGTGTGGAGACTGCTAATTAGTAAAGCTTAACTGGACTGGCTAAATGGAATGTATGCTGTTTAGGAATTAACCACGTATGTGATCTTAACATAGAAGTATCTTATAATAAATCTTTTGAGTAGGTAATTTTTATGAAATCAAAGTCAAATAGGGAGTATGAACACAGAATTACCACACATTTAAAACGAAATCCTTTCTTTACTGTCAACATTCATAGTCAAATACTGAATGAATACGCGGGGTGTACCAGTCTTGTTTTACGTAAGAAAGCCATAGAGCTTTTTTTATTGTAAATATTTTTCTGCCAATTAAAATGAGACTGAAAAATAACCTCAGACATTAATACTTACTTGCTTAAAATTATTTATGTTGTTCGTACTCCTTTTAAAAACACTGTTCCTCAAAAGATCAAAATCACGTCGGTCAAATTTTTCCCTTGGAAATTGTTTGAGATTATCAGATCTGAGCTGTGATTGGTCACGTCTGGCCTGGCGGAATGTATTTTCACCTCTAGAGGTGAGTTTCTTAAATTTATATCAAGATCGAGTGTAAAAATTTAAGGGCTAGTTGATTGTGTAATTAAAATAGTAAGATTCTTGTAATGGACCACAAAAATGTTTAGTTATATTATGTTATACATATAAATAATGGTACCTGACCTTATGCATCTTACATCTAGTCTAGCTTTCCATACACTCACACCCGTATTCACTCAGAAACATTGCTATGAGGTCTCACAGTGCGCGTGGACGCACAGGGTGACACATGAACCAATCTGAGAGCTCTATTTAACGCTGTGCGTTCGATTTCATGCTTCACTTAAGCAATTTTAATGTCAAATTCCGTCAACTAAAACTAATAACATTTAAAAATATCTTACCCAAATATATTTACGGCAAATCTATCTCTTTCGAATATAAAGTTTTTGGGGTGACTTACAGGAACCCTCTCGTGCAAATATACGTACGAATATCCGAGATTAAAATATTGTTTGCGTACATTATGTCAGGCAGATTGAGCCTTCAAAGCGGCTCTGTTTGCTTTTTTCGCGGATCTCCTTTTTACGCGAGGATATCCCGAAATATAACGATCCTCAGGCTTTCTGTAAACAAGCGTGAATAATTAACAAATTTAATTACGGCCAGCCGTTTACAAATAAACGGCTGCAAACGTTACGGTCCCTACAAATAGCTTTACAACCCATTAACGTGTGCGATACTTTAATAACATTAGTATCTAAAACGCGATTTCCATTGTTAACACTTCTTGCGTGGCAGTCTAAGCTTTATTGGTTTATAATTAAGTGCCATTTTACAACGTGTGTGTTTTGAGGAACACGTCAAATTAGCTGATTCGGAACGTGAAATTATTTATGCATCGTCTTGCTCAAGGCAGACTCGCTGGCNTTGCTGGCGGTGTTATACATATACCATCAAGCGACAGAAATGTATTCAGTAATCCCATTAAAAACTTTGACTTTGACAAACGTCAAAAATCTGTCGAACTCCATACAAAATACACCGGATTTATTGTTATAGTCAAGGTAAAAGTTAGGTGGTGCAACTCAGCCTAAGTGCAGTAAAAAGTGTACCAATTATGTTAATTACCATCCTTTACGAAGCACCACGAGCCTGAATTTCACTTCAAAATTATTACAGAACATTCAGCCTACATAAATGTCATACAATTTTCATATTTCCTTTCGGGAAAAAGTAATGATGTGATGTTGTAAAATGTATTATAATTTGAATTAACACTTCAAGAGCTTATCAAAACTGTTCACTATCAAACAACGTTGGAATCCTTTTAAAGAAGGTCGAGGGTACCGATTTTATCTAAATAAATACCTACCAAGAGACACAAATCAAACCATAATACATATAAAGCTCTACATACTGTAAAATTAAAGGTAAAAGAGTTTCTAACTGTATCTTTTCCACAAAATCACAAAACGAGCTTTTAACGATTTAAAGTTAATCAAACGACTTCGTAGAAACGAAAATTCACTATGCGTTTGTCGACAACAGAGTGCTAACATTACAGGAATTTAGTGCTTTGTTTTCTACATGGAACTTTGTTGGTCCACGTATGAAAGTTTCCAAATTATTCTGCACTGTTTTAGTACTGCTTGACCAAAAAGTTGATAACACAACCTTATTCCAATGAGGGCTATCGTTTTAGCGCTCACCAGTTAGCGCCACTGTAGAGTAAGGTCCTGTCACTTGCTAGTAGCGAAGACAGTGGCGCCAACTTGTGAGCGCTAAAGTGGTAGGAGGACTATCGCATTTGCACTCATCAAGATGGCGCCACTGTAGAGTAAGGTCCTGTCAATCGCCAGGGGTGCCAACTGTTAAGTATAAAAACGATAGCCCTCATTGCAACAAAGACGTGTTGCGAACTTTTTGGCTACTTTGTGTGTCACGAACTATTTGACAATTATAAAGTGAAATAAAGAAAATTACAAAGAAAATCAATACAGGCCTTTCCCAATTATTAGCAGTCGACATCCAACGGCTGAAACGATAACGTTGATGATGATAATCACTATTCTGGCTCAAATCGTCTTCACCATCATCATTAACCGTTCGAAGTCTACTAATGATGATCTTTCTTTTTAGGAATGCGAGAATCAAGATTGCAATATAAAAGAAAATTGCTTAGCAATATTTATGCGTTCATCATCTAATGAGAATTTTTGCTAATATCAAGAAGAATGAAATTATAGTCTCTTAAGAGGAAAAATCTCTACCCTAATCTTATAAACCTAAAGATAACCATAATTGCAGCATTACTTTTCTGAAATGTGTTTTATCTGTGTACAATCTTTAGGAACACATTGGCTAAATCTTGGTTCGACGGTTCATCAGCTGTTTAGTATACCTTAAATCTTAACTCTCTCATGTAAGCGAATGGGCTTTCGTTGTTGAATTATATTGTTACACATGCGCGAAAACATGTAAATGGTGTATAGTTTCTTAAGCAGTGGTTATTAGTCTGTTGTTGTTTCACTGTATGTTTTCTGAACAAAATAAAACAATTATTACAATATTATATAACAACCAAAGGTCGCAGTGATTGTTAATGAACCTGATTGTATGGCGGGCATCTGCCGCCGGGAATAGAACTTGTTTACCGCACGTCAGCGCTACTCGTTCGCGGTGAAGACCTTAACATGATCAGGTGTTAATGCGCGGGGGAACATGGGAGATGTGGAGTAGACAGCGGAATTACAACATTTCATTATAAATTTTAAATAAACAACTTGGAAAAAACGAACTACCTAAGGCGGGACCTCGAACCCACGACCTTTCGCTTGCCGGGCGAGTGCTGTTCCAGCTGAGCTACTTAGACACCGGATGAACCTGTCGAAATTTTCAGGTGTTTTAAACGTATAATGTAGTAAATAATTCTATGATAACGTGATCCTTCATTCACTCCAAAATTATTACAGAACCAATCCTGCTTATTGACACAGAATAGCTTTAAAAAATAGAATTGCATGCTAAAAATAATGTGAAGTTAATTTTTAAATTACATTTCTTCATTATGCATTATTTGTCACAACTGTGATCCAGACCTCTAAGGCCCAGTTTTTTGATTCTTAGTTAAAATAACCAATAGTCAAATTTGACAGATGTCGAATGTCAAGTGGTTAAATATCAGAAAAAAATGTTTTTCTCTTCTTGACTTTTTTTTAATTATTAGTTTACATTTAGTAATTATATAACCATTAGTAGCAAAATTTAAAAATTAGTTATTTTAACTATGAATAAAAAAACTGGGCCTAAGTAGTAGTTTGTTTTGTTAAACTGTAAGATTCCCAAGGAACTAAACTATGCTATAAATTTTTTAACAGCTTTCTGAAAACAAAAGCCTAGAAGGCTTTTTAGTAAATCAATGCTCTTCATTTTGAGAAAGTACTTACAACCCTTTCATATAGGAAGGTATGAATAAAAGTAATAAAATTGAGCGCGGAATCCTCTCCACGCATTCTCCTATTCGTTTTGAAGAGTTCTGATTTTCGTACAAGGAGTCAAGGACTGTTCTGATATGCATTTACACGCAGTATGTTCCCGAACGTCGAACAATAGACGGGCTCTTATAAAAACCGACCGTGATCCTATAGTGTCCGACCGTGATCTTTCTAGAAACCGACCGTGATTTAAAGGAAACCAATCACTATGAAAAAAGCCGAAAGTACCACGTCAGTGAATATAGACATGCAGAACTTTTCTTCTTCCGCTAAGAAGAATCTACGTCGGCGGACGTTGAATACATTGAAATCTGCTGTCACAGCGCTAAAACAGATTGCTAGTAAGTTACTTTGATACTTTGTCGTTGTAGATAACATACGAGTACTACGAGTAATACTATACAACTTTGAGTTTCGCGTAAAATTATATTATGAGTCACAAAATATTCAATTCAGTAAGTACATAAAGTAAAATATTTCGGATATCTTCGAGCCCACGTTCACTTGCAAACAAAGTTGAATTAGCACTAATGATTAAAACAAAGTTGTAGGTTTTGACAATTCGCTGAAAAATTCCCAATTATAATATAATAAATGTATAGCCAGGCACAAAATATTTTTTGACGATTAGGTACTCACAACCTTTTCTCTTGGTTGTTACGTTTCAATAAGAGTTTATTTCCGTATGATTGAAATAATGCGACAGTCGATGCTTGGCTGACATATCGCTTGATGACTTCCCGCAGAGTGCAAGAACAACTTTGACAACTTTGCCGCTTTCCGTGCAGAGGTAGGGCTGTGGTTTGACTGATATCGAAGCTGTTTCTTACCTTATTTAATATTTTAGATCATATTGACTTAGTATCTAAGTAGATTTAGCAACGTGACAAAAAAAATGTTCAACCATCCTGAAATAATAAGGCAGTGACCTAGAGATATTGACTCGTCTAATTACAGAAAAATATACCTATTATAATTAATTGGTTCAATCATTTATACTCGTACTACTTTGAGTCAAAAGGCAAAGTCTCACTAAAACGTTAATACTGAGACAAATTAGCTTTATCAAATTGTAAATTAAAAGGTTAATTTAGCAACAGAGACATTGGAATGTGCCTTCCTTTCGCAACAATGAAACAAATTTAACAGAACCCAATTTTCTTGGAAGCCGCCTTCCTAAAGTACCTAATTATAGGTCTTCTCTCAATTTATTGTCTCGAGTAACTTGTATACTTAGAGGACACTTAAACCCTCGCCCGCCAGCATTTGTATTTCGCGCCACATTTCCAAACAATTCGCCAAGTATTTTAGAAACGTCAGCGCCTATAATGAAGGTGTCATTCAGGGCTTACGAAAGCCATTGTGTTTGTCGCGGCGAAAACAAGCCTCGTCACTCCAGACTGGTTTTGGAGACGATCATTTGTATCGACCTTGAGGACACTTGGTTACCTTTTATCTGGCGTCTTTTGTTCGTGATTGAACCGCGGCGTCTACCTCAGGTTGACGCTTATTAATGACCACTGCCTCTATCCCGGCCTGAGGCTTATGGGAATTTCAAAAGTCGTTTCAATGAGATTGTCGAGTTTGCAATGGAAAATCTCAGAGCATTAAACAAAGGCGGATGAGTTGAATAAACGAGTAGGTACCTACATTCTACGATTGTGGAAGTAGGTATTATGTATTACTTTTTATAGGTTTTCTTTATTGTATTAAAAATCAGTTTCAAGAATGGAAGAATGATTGCTTATACATAGAGATAGTAAGAATATAATAGAGAATCATCCCTCTTAATAGCCACTTTCACCAATAGTAGGTACCTAATTTACGTACGTGTATAATCATTATGTAGGTACCTATCTACTTCAATAATACCTAAAGAGTTACAGCCAACTAACTTATTCACCAACACATAATTTCCATCGTAAGTGACCCCTAAAACTTAATTAAAGACGATCCATTTGCCGGAGCCATTGATCTGAGAATTGTGTAGAGTCACCTTTTAAATGAAATTCGCATTTGCATAAATGGATTCAGGCTAAAAGCTTTATCCGAATGGCGCTGCATAAATAAAACAATCCATGGACTCCGACTGTCGATTCCTTTGCTGTCAATTCAACTGAAAAAATATTGTGAACTACGAGTACTTTGCGGGAATTACTGTACCAGCCTTTGTTCTTGTTATGTTTTTGTATAGTTGGGAGACTGATGATATTATATGGAAACAAAATATTTGTTACTGCATTTTTTACATCGACATTCGAAACATATTTGGAAGTGTTTTATTTTAAAATGTACCTATCATAATGTAAAAGTAGATACTTCTAACTATAGACAATGTAATGTAATTTAATTTCTGTGACGGGTCTGGGTGTTTTCTATGTATAATATGTATGTATTTACAAAAAAAAAAGAAAAAAAAAGTATATAAGTATGTTTATCCCGTCGTCTAGTACCCATAGTACAAGCTTTGCTTAGTTTGGGACTAGAGGCGCAGTGTAAAATGTCCAAAGATATTTATTTATTTATTATTTATTATTGTTATTATTGAGATTCTTTACGTCTACACTTGTGTACCTAACCTAAAACCTTTTCTAATGGTGGTATGCAAGCTCTGCTGGGAGGTGTAAATGCCCTGAAAATAGAAATGCCTATAAGCTATTAAGAATTTAAATTGTCTCCTAATATTTTTGCCTGAGCCAAGGTTTAAATTGTTTTCTATTATTGTCGTGCCAAAGCAGAGACAGCGGCTAGACTAATAAAGCAGCCATATTTGCCACGTGCAAACAATTAAAAGCGTGCTTTCTTGTAAATCAAGTTCCCAACAATCACAAGAGCAAACCCCGCGGTCGGGATTCAACCGCTCGCAAACTTCATTCGGCAAACACTGAATGGGGGCACGGTAGTGCGCCGGCCAAGTTGGCTCATTTTATTTGTTTATTTATACTTTTTTATTTGGTACCTAAGGTGAACTTAACGCCATTCGGCATTCTCTTCCAGTCAACAATTGAAAATACGCAGATAATAATAGAAGGTTAAATCTGAGCTTCCGAAATTGTTGCCATGTCAGACATTTTGTAAAACTGCGTAGAAAACTGTTTCCTGCTTGTTAAAAGTCCTTAAAACGCGAGAAGTATTTACTGAGTGTCGTAGACATCATCATCACTTACCATCACGTGTGATTGATCAAAGTCTAACGCAGGTCTACATAATATGAATGTATGAAATTAAATAATACTAGGCCTACTTTCAAATAATTTATTACACTTTCAAGCAAAAACTACTTGGTAGATTTTGATGATTCTTTAAAATAATTAGTAAGGTTATCACTTAACAAGGGTTTTCATTTAAATGTAAATCAATAACAGGTACCTAAGTAAAATGTTTTAAGATTTTATGAATCTTGGCTCTTTTTACCTTTGTTTGACAGAACTTTGTTTGGTGTACTCATATACAATTACACTTTGAAATTGCATAAATATTCATGACTGTCGACGCATTTATAAGTACTCGTATATAAACAGCAATAAACGTTCTTGTATTGTATTATTATTTCAATAATTAGATAATTTTGAATTAGGCAGTGCAGTGCTGAAAAACAGCACACTTAAACTAAATTTTAGGAAACTCGGGACTGAATGAAGAGCTATTAACATTCTATTTATTGTGTTAAACATTCAAGACTATAATAATGCTTGAAGGGTTAAAATCCTTCAAAATATTCATCGATCGGGTCCTCTATTAGGGACTCCATATATGCGTAAGTATACCACCTACTTATAATACTCTTCTTCATAGATCCCGGCTCCGTCCCTTACTTTTGTAACGTTCTTTTATGTTCCCAAATCACTTCCTGACGAAATCTTTTCACACGATTCAGCATTTCTGTTGTATTGAAGGTTTTAGTCGATAATATTGCGTTTAATGGCACGTTATGTATAATCACGTTGATTGATGACATACCTACCATGGCTTATAGGTACTGTCTGGGCTCAGACAACGTACTATACCGAGTAAATAAACGGCGTAGCTCTATCGATTGACATGCGTCCCGAGCCTCAATCCCATCTGATAAACAGTAAACCAATCAAACTAAAACTCTCTTTCTGTACTCTGTATATACCCGAGTATACATGAGTGAAAGTAACATATTGCAGATGCGCACAGTTTGCTTCAAAAANAAAAAAAAAAAAAAAAAAAAAAAAAAACATACGGGTCGAATTGAGAACCTCCTCCTTTTTTGAAGTCGGTTGAAAATACGGAATGTGCATAGCTATTGTGAATTGAAACTTGCCGATATTCTTGAAAACAATCCACGCCTACGCCTGTATAAAAATTAATCCCCAAATAATATTAAGATTTATGTGTATTGTAAACCAACGAGTGCTATTTTACGTGCCCGTTAAAATGTTCATTAAAAAAATTCTTATGCTCAATAACGCTCTCATAGTTTACGTGAGCAAAACAGCTTAGCCAGTATCATGAATAATTAAATATTAGTGGATTCATAATTTCAGTTTAATGTCTGATGCAAACATAAAATAGAATTAATGCTGTGCTTCATTTAGTTTTACTGACCATAAAGTCCTCGCTGGAGAGGAGAAAACAGACTTTGGATAATCGTATTAGCTGAATAATGTATTTAAAAAATAATAAAGCTTTAATATGCATAGGTCAAAACACTACCGAGATAGCTGGGTCATAATGATATAATTTTATAATCGCAACGTATCGAGTTAGGGCCACTTTGATTCATGTTTGTGGTCTAGCTAAACTTTATAATGCCACGTTATGATTGTAATTATATTAAAGTACCTATCATTAACGCTAGAAGGGCTAGTAATTATTTAGAACTTAGGTCACATTATAATAACATAGTTGTAAGTTATGTGCCGCAATATAATCAAGTCGTTCGTATTATTGCGCGTTAACTTAGGTTACCTAATAATTTTAGGCATTATGTGCTTAAACAATTTAATCATAAATGTAGATTTGAATTAATTTGAGGCCATCTTTTGACATTTGCACATTCATCTAAGCCCACAGTCTGTGCTTTTAATAAAACAGTGCAGCCACAAAAAAGGCGCGAACTAGCCTTTAGCCTTTTAGCTTCCACCTCGTTTCTTTCCGCGAAATGAATATTCTGGAAACGTTCGTCTATTTCGACGCCAGATGGCGTTTTGAAAACGCGTCGCTACGGACCGAGCCAATTAAAGGGGCATAGGGGCCAATTTTCGTGCACCCCGTTTTTGTTGCACGTTCGGCTGGCAAGGGCGTTTCAATTACGGGTGAGCGGAATTTGACATTAGACAATTTTGGCTATTTTCAACTTGACTTGCTCTGGGCAGCCTCTTCAGAGGCAGTGATGTGTAAAGGAAGACGCAAGACTTGAACACCTTCATAAATTATGTTTTTAAGTCAGTAACGATTAAAGATACTCATGGACCTTAGTACCTTCGCATAACTATAGAATTTAGGTGTTTATATGTCATTTTTTCAGTTAGTAATGCATAAAGGTAGTATCTTTAGTACAGAGGGAGGATATACCTAATAGAAATAGGGATAGCATAAAAAAAACAAACGACCAAATCAAATATTTCTTATACGTATTTGACTTTGTCACTTCTGTGGTCACTTCATAATTAATGTAAATGTTACATTGAGGATAATCGCTGGTCAGACTGGTCAACCCTGATGGCAGGTCTAATTCTGGAACTGTCTCTCAAGCGAGCGACAGTGCCCACGGCTGTCATGCTCGCCCGCTAGCCGATCGCTTCCAGAATTGCAACAGCGAAGATGAATTCACCGTTTGATTAATGTAGTTTCGTGTGTAGCCGACT
Source organism: Ostrinia furnacalis (assembly GCF_004193835.3). Lineage (NCBI taxonomy): Eukaryota > Metazoa > Arthropoda > Insecta > Lepidoptera > Crambidae > Ostrinia > Ostrinia furnacalis. The sequence continues at coordinate 166,755 of NW_021135293.1, forward strand.
GAATGGGTTAGGTGAATAATTTAGTTCATTAATATTACTTAGTTTAGACCAGTATATAGGCCANCTATGCCAAAAGATTTTTATACACGATAATTTCATAATATAAGTCAAGTGATAAAAAATCACTGAGGTTTATTCATCGATAAAACGCATGTCCCCCACCAAAGCATTGCGCATTGTTTAAAACAATCACAATCTTCCATGTATTCTTTTCCCTTTGATACGTTTCTAATCACTTAGAGAAATTTTATTTTGAATGCGTCACTAAATTTATTTCTGCTGATGAATATCAGTCTGATCCACGGCTTTGTATTACAGCAAGTAGCTTTGCATATAAATCAGTCGCGTAATTTGAAAATACTGTATAAACCCACGAGGACTTTTATTCCCGAAAGTACAGACGACATGGCAGCAACACATTATACTATATTTTTTGCAAAACCACCCCTATTACAAGTACAAAAGAGCGAGTGATTTGCCGTCGTCGGTCCATTTTATTCACAGTGGAGAGCCGTCATCCCACGCACCGCACTTGACTGTAAGCTATAGGCATGCAGACCACGTGAAACGCCCACGTTTAAAAGAACTCCACAAAGAATCATCTCAGCTCACTATCGACATTAAAAACATTCGAAAAACAAACGTGCGTTATTCATTCTGTAAATTCATCATCATCATTAATTTCAGCCATAGGACGTCCACTGCTGAACATTGGCCTCCCCCAATGATTTCCACAATGGCCGGTTGGTGGCGGGCCTGCATCCAGCGCCTTCCCACTACCTTTATGTATGAGGACGTCGGTCCACCTTGTGGGTGGACGTCCTAAGCTGCGCTTTCCGGTACGTAGCCTCTAGAACCTTGCTGCCCCATCGGCTGTCAGTTCTGTATATTTTATTGTATATTTTTTTTTTTTATCCACAACGAGGAAGCTCTTGGCCTGTATCTCACCTGATGGTAAGTGACGATCAGGCCGAAGGTGTTGTCTAATTTCATTTAAAAGGTTAATTGTTAATTCGAGTCGTACGATTATTTACACAGTCCCACCTGAGCATAAATAAGCCCGCCAAAATCCTGGCATTTATCTCTTTGGAGCACCTTCAAAACGCGTAATGAATCGCACAACATCCTCGCGAAGGATTAACCCGGTGCGCGTTACGGAATCACAAATCAGGTGACGTATGGCGCCTTGGAGGGAACGTAATGCGTTGCCTAAAAGGCGTATTTTGATTTTATGGTGTTTGCAGCTACAGCGTGTGTTTTTATAATAATGGGAAATTGGGACGTGTTTAAGTGCCTTGGAAAGGGCCTATGTACTGAATAAAGTATTTGAATTTGAATGATATATAAATAGTTCTTTAATACAAATTAGGTACTCGGTGATGAAAACAAAAAGTAAAATGTACATTTAAAATAAGTATGCGTGTCAACAACATAATTCTATACAAAATATCCAAAGGTTATTTTTCTATTATTGCATATGAAATGTATGGTTTTAAATGAATATTCAGTAAAAAAAATATTCAACATTCTCATAGCGCTTAAAAGTTAGGCGACTCGGCCTATCAAAAGTAAGCGGTGTTTTAAATTAGACAACTTTCGCACCCTCAATTAGCGTGCGAATTTTTGCTGGTTTCGTTTCATCATCGACGATAAAATTCATTTTATTTCAATATCATTTTTCGTAAATTCCTCCATCGAAGAAGATTCGATTAATTTCCAACGGCGGTTAACGTGTAACGTTATTGTCTGAGATGCGATCAAGACGCGAGCGATCGATCGTGTCGTGTGGAACTAAAAATAGACTCGATAGCGATGTGCAAGTGTCGAGAATCGATATAGTAGTGCGATTGTTACTCGTGGAATCGGCATAGTTTTTCATCATCATCATCTCAGCCATAGGACGTCCACTGCTGAACATAGGTCTCCCCCAATGCTTTCCATGTTGCCCGGCTGGTAGCGGTCTGCGTCCAGCGCCTTCCTGCTACCTTTATGATGTCGTCGGTCCACCTTGTGGGTGGACGTCCCACGTTGCGTTTTCCGGTACGCGGTTTTTGTATTTATTTTTTTTTATATTTGTCTCACTGAGAAGTTTTTGAAGAGAATAAAGTTCTAAGTTAGTATTATGTGATTTATTACAACTGAATGGTTAAACGACAAGATAGAGAAGTAATGTTATAAGTCATATGAGTTGCAGTCCACTGCAACAAGCTTCTCCTAAGGACCGTCTAAGTTTCATAAGTTCTCTAGTGCAGCGGTTCCCGAATGGTGGTCCGTGGAACCCTGGGGTTCCGTGGAAACGCCGCAAGGGTTCCGTAAAAAATATTATCCCACGTTTCGTGACCGACGTTGTTCGCTCGCACCGACTTGTTTACGCACAAGGGAGAGGCAGGGCGTGCGGGCGGAGTAGTACGGGGGTTCCGCTAGGAAAAGTATAATCAATTAGGGTTCCTTGGCAAAAAAAATTGGGAAACCCTGCTCTAGTGGATACCATATCACACCACACTACACTACACAGGCAATCGTATACAGCTCCTCTTGCAGCTTGAGTTTTGCTAAGTTAAGAAAAAGACAGCTAGCTGAACAAACATTCAAAAAGCAAACTGAAAAAATGTCTTTCACGCCATAATTTACGCCATCATAAATTCAACTTCTCCCCTTCCATTTCCCTTTAAACATCACCCGGGCCGTACTCGAGTATCCATTGTAAGTATCCCGAAAATAAAACGCCCGCCCATCACTACGTCTGGGCGGATTACGTCAAAATGTTTTGTATCGCTCATCAGTTTGATGGCGGGCCATCACCTTGAAAGGCCAACAAAGGAACCTTTATAGTTACGCATTTGATCGCGATAATGCTGCCACGACTTTTCCAAAAAAGCTCTTAAGATTAAAAGTATTGAAAATAAAAAATAAAACCTTTTTATTTGAACTGAAATGTTTTTTAATAATGTAAGTAATACAACACTAAAAATTAACCCACACGTACAATAAAATAAAGGTAGGTAGGTATACCTATGATCGTGTTTTAGTAGATATTACTCGTATACGAATTATTATACGAGTATGTCACGTACAGACACAAAGTTACCAAATTGATATTTATTATTCGAATTGGTCTTTCGTTTCAATGTAAAACCATTTTACGAGTATAAAAATAAACGTACTTATTTATTAACTTTCTCAATTATTGTAAAGGATTTTTCTTGTCACAGCTAATCTTCTGAAGCAATTTTAATTAATTACTTCTAGAGTATAAAGGACTTCTTAGAAGGAAATAAGCTTTCACAAAATGGAGTACTTACGAGAATTTGTATAAGGAAGTCATTATTTCTTAAAGTTATGAAAATTAATACTTTTGGAAAGAAAGAAATCGCCATAATCGCGGATCTAGTCATAAAGTAAAAGGGCCTTGAAACAAATTCAGTTGCGCTGTACCAGATCAAAATTCTCGTAAGCAAAGCCACAAGACAAAACTAGTGTCAACCCATAAAACTAGCATACTACCCTCGTCCAATTCCCAAACAATATCAGTGCCGTGTGTATCGATGGGCCCCNCCTACGACTTTTTCAAAATCCGAGTTGGCAACACTGATCGATGGGCCCCATCGCTCGCCCAAGTTGTATGAGTTGCTGCGAAACTGCATTACAGCAGCGCCTCGAAGGAAATTCAATAACGGCACTCAGCCGAAACTGTGTCACAGCTATCCTGTACGGCTAGCACGAAAAACTTTCGAGTTCGAATTGTTTGCATATTCGAATCATCCAACAGCAATCGGCAATCAGCCATCAAAAGATTTAGTACGAAAACTACAACGGCGCCCTTGTGAACGTGTCGTAAAGTGAACTAAATATGAGAAATGGTTGCACGAAATTTATTTTGAGAAGAGAATTGTCACGTTATTGTTTAATTCGAAGGTTGAGTATCGAATTTTGTCGAATACGCAAACGATTCGATGACGAAAGTTGTTCATGCTAGAGGTACTGTAGTGTACAGCTATCCTGTGTACACTATTGCGCTAACAGCCTAGTTTTATCTAGCTTTGTGTCTGTTATCAGAGGATACATTCCGAAATAGCGGACCCTATTTTGGGTTCTGGCTAAAATAGTTTCGAAATCCGTGTGAAAATTTCGTCCTGGATACGTTTATTCAGAGTGCTTAGATTGTAGTTTAAAATGAAGTTTGGTTGTGTTTTGCAACAATCTAGACTTTGTTTTGTATAATATGACTCCGTGGTTCATCAATTAGAAATGAAACGTATGTTTTAATACTTATAGTGATTAATCTAATTGTTAGGTAAAGTGTTACTTTGATTTCGTATAAGATATCATAGATATAGATGAATTCATCTACGTTAAAAAGCACGAACAGTAGTAGGTATATTTGAGTACATGCCTAATAAGCTTATCTTTAAAAGAGTACATAAAACATCCCAAACAGACATTTATTTCATTTCACTGTGTGCTTAAAAATCTGCCCGCAGGCAAGCTTTGTCCGAGTAGGATTTCGATTAAAAAAGTCTTTAACATTAGCATTTAGGCTTAACTAGGGCTTTTGTAGCATTACCCTCTAACTGAATGTGGCGTTTACTAACACAAATTTGGTTTTTCCTACAAAAAAACTCTTTATACGAGTAGGTATACAGAGTGTTTAAATTATTCACATCCTTTTAAGACTCTACACATAATACATAGTACCTTCCCCAAATATGAGACAAATCCAGTACGTATACCATACCATGAGTAGTCTTATTTAGTCATCCTGTATATCTAAAATCAACTTATTCGAACTATAACTACTCCGCCACAATAAATAAATACCAACTTCCAATCCTAATCTCAGTCCCGTATTATCTGTTAAACTTGCTCCATTGTTCCTTGGCATTGGCTACAACTAGTCTAACTATGGACAATGGCGGGAACTTGGCAAACATTTGATCTACGCAATGTACCAACTTTATCACTCCTTTGGAGCCAATGTTGTTGAGTTTATTCGACTGTTATTATATCGGGTTTTGGGATATGTTCTCATGGGATTTAATAAATTGATATTAAAATTTATGGAAGTGCGAAATTCGCTATTCGATTTTAAGTGAAGTAGAGTCTAGAATCGTTCTTAAGTAACTCTTAAGCACTACTCGTATTTATTATCAACTAGCTTTTGCCCGCGGCTTCACTCGCGTGAAATTTAGTTTGTCACAGATGTCATAAATCATAGCCTATATGTTATTCTGGGTTATAAACAATAATACTGTAAAGTTTCATCAGAATCCGTTCAGTAGTTTTTGCGTGAAAGAGTAACAAACATCTAAACATCCATACAAACATTCGCATTTATAATATTAGTAAGATACCTTGGTGTACCACTAAGGTCACAACTCACAAACCTTTATGTTAGATTTTATAAGCCGCCCTAGGCGTCTGAGATGCAGGCAAAATATGATAAGATATCAATTATCATGCCGTCTGAAGTACAGAATCCTATTTCTTTTCGTTTTATCACTTTTAAGTCTGCAATGTCTTAAACATAGGTAAACATATCTATTATATCAAAACTCCCTCCTAAGAATCGAATCCAGGACTCTAGTCAACTTTCTAACCACTAGACTGTGGCGTCACCCTGCTAATCGTAGACTTAACATTCCGCGACTAAGTGATTCTCGTCCCATCGACGGCATTTAAACGGACCCCTGATGGCTCTATCGGATTTTTACACGTCATCAGTTTTCGAGCACCCTTCATTTGCCACTGAATGGAAATTTCTTCAATGCGCACATTGGCCCCTCTTCCCTTATATCTGCTGACCACGCTTATTGCTTCAGCGAAAATACAGCTGAAAGTTTCAGGAATTAATTATGTATGTAGGTTACTTAGCATTTTTGGAGCAGCTATCCATCTAGCATAATTAACTTTTGATCAGAAACGACTAAATGCGTACGTAATTCAGCTGAAGTTTCAGCATCGTTTTGGAAAAATGTTTATTTCTTTATTATGCTTCGATGTTTGACAAAAAAAATAATAAGCATGCTAGAAGTGACTACATGACTCTATTTTTCAATGTACCTAAATTATACATATCATGACCGGTCATATCAAAAATCACGTCTTGCATGACGCTTAAAGCGGTATTATAAAGCAGTAAATTGAAACTTGTTTCTGAAGTAGGTAGAAGACCAACGCCCGTATTCACAAACGATGCTTGCTTAAGTGAAGCAGCAAATCAAACGCACAGCGTTGAATCGAACGAAGCAAATCAAATGCACAGCACATAGAGCTCTATGATTGGTTCATGTGTCACCCTGTGCGTCCACGCCCACTGTGAGATATCATAGTAGTAGTTGACATTCTAAATAATTCTTCCTTTTAAAGTTACAAATGACATCTTTCGTGCTCCAACAACAAACCGTTATTGGTCCAAAATACGTCGCCGTAAAACAAAACTAATTAAGTGTACGCTTAGTAACGCTCTCAATATTCTCGACGGCCTAATGGCGATGCCATTTGTTAGCGGTTTTATTGTAAGAACAACTTTAATTAAACGCACAACCCGTATTGATAAATTGTAGCTTGTTTAAGTATTATCTGGGAGTAAACTAAATTATAATGTAAGTGATAGCGTTCGCTAAAGAAACCAGCAAGATTTTTCTATATCATTCAAATGCACGTCATCTCCAAACACTTGATAAATCCGATGGAAGAAAGAAGTATAACACAATAATATTTAATTTATAGACAGACTCCATAAAGATCAAGTTTGTGAAAGAATTATTGGTCCATAAGCGCATAAGACGAAATAAAATGTTGCAATAAAAATATAAACAGCATTTCGAATTACTACCACCTTGGGCGTAGCTATTAGTGCTCACGTAAGTGCACTTACACTACTATTACTGGCTGGATCGTATATCGTATTCGCCATAATAGCTTACGACCCGTGGAGTTATTACGTTAATGCAATCGTCACCAGTTGAGCGGTGTTTGCGATGCCGCTTCTGTGATAATTTAATTTATGCTCTTTGACAATTATGTTACGTTCTTTGACAATAGATACATTTTCTGTTTGGTGTTTCGCTGGGAAATTCAATGGGACATTCGTATGAGTATTCTCATTCTGCTTGCAAAGGACTAAGCATTGAGGGAGGCCTATGTTCAGCAGTGGACGTCCTATCCTATGGCTGAGATTATGATGATGATGATGATGATGAAAGGACTATGCCTTGGCTTTTTAGTAACAAGGTAATTTTTGTTAGATGAGAAATATAGGTTAAAAAATCTCTCATAGCGGCACAACAGGACAAAAATTTTGGCATTTAGTCGACTTGAAATAAGTACGACTTCGCAATAAAAAAAATAGTTCGTTGTTATAGAAAACTTATAGACCAAAGCCTTATAAATATGACAATAAAAGCAGTCTTCCTTTATTTTTACAGCCAATTCCAGGAAAGGTGTGATAAAAATTACGCAACAAAATACGGTTAATAACTTTGTTTTTGAGCCAGCTCCTTTTTTGCTGTCGGTGCAAACGTAAAAGTGGGTACATGGCGAAATCATTGCCCTATAAACCGAATAATAAAAACGTTGTTTGTGTAAAATTTACAGCCTTGCGTGCCCTGGTCACTTTGTTATTGCAGGTCGGACGAGTCTGTGGAAGACACACGAGTTACTAAGCTTCGTTTTAGCTAAGAAAAACCAACTTGAAATGATATAATTACTTGCTGTTAACCAACAATTTATTAATAACAATAGCTAAGAATCAATAACGTTTATCTCAATTATTGGAATTTTCCGACGCACTAGACGTTACTCAAGTTATTTCAGTTAATATCTTAGGCTGATTTGCACCACCTTACTTTAACGGTAACTATAACAACAACCGGTCCTTTTTGTATGGAGTTTCACAGATTTTTGACGTTTATTCAAGTTAAATTATCAGCCTTAATGTAAGCTTACTAACCATTATCCAACAAGTTTAACTTCTAGGTAGTCTTTATCTCCTCTAAAGTACAGAAAAGAGACATTTTATCCGCACATATAATTTAAACGTTCCCATTATTCAAAATTAAATATACTGTAAAATAACACTGAATCATATTTTTAATTAAGAGCTTCAATTTGTAACCAATTAACCCCAGATTAAAACCCCGAGCATTAAAACTGCCCACCATGAATAATAATCTGAAAGGTCACATAATGTGTAGCTGCGTAATTTAATGAGGTACCTGCTTAATTACAAGGAAGAAGGCCATGGCCTATGTCCCATTAGTCCCTTCCGTGAACGGTACATGGCCCATATGAAACGGTTTATTAACTTAACTATATGTTCAAAGTCAATGTTATGTTCAAAGTTCATTAATAAATTGGTTAATTTTTTTTAAATATTATTTATTTAAGTATTCAAGCATCTGCAGTGTAATTGATACCCATTAAAATAGCCATTGTAAATTGTTTGTGCCCTTTCGTAGAATCTCTTTTTTGTCCCAATTCCTATTTTCAGTAAGGTCTAAAACTTTTTTATTATTTATTTTATTTATTTAACTCTCTTAATTAGTTCTTCATTATCATCACACAAGCTACTGCAACTTGTAGAGGGATTTCAAATTAAAACTAATTGGAGTCAATTATTAATTTTCTGCATTACCTAGATAATCAGTAATTTATTACTCTAAGGCTGAGTTGCACCACCTAACTTTGACCGTAATTATAACCGGTGCTTTTAGTATGGAGTTTGACAGATTTTTGAAGTTTGTCAAAGTTAAAGTAAGATGGTGCAACCCAGCCTAAGGCTGAGTTGCAACCTTATTTAACCGTGACTACAACCATAACCGGTGTTTTTTGTATGGACTTAGACAGACTTCTGACGTTTGTTTAAGTTACATTAGTTGACAATCGTACACTGCAATCGCTAAATGGTATTTGGGTTTACTTGCTGTTCTATTTCGACTGCAACAGTAACCAACCCGTTTGATCATCTACTCAGTCGGATTTAATTAATAACAGAAAGGGATTCAAATTCTTGCCTTTAAAGCCATCTCAGCCGTTACCGGGAATTTATTTCCCGTATTTTGCTTTTCTTGACTTTTTTCCCGTTTTCCTAATTCCTTTTCTAAGGAAATTTGATCGGTTTATTAAAATTTTAGCACGTGCTACTTTTTGTGGATTAAATTGCAACTGGGTTCTTATTTAATTGTTTTTAAGAAATAACGATTAAGTATAATTATTTATGACTAAATTAAGCGTTTAAAATATCTTTTCAGATAATCTTTGTAAGTTTTTATTTAGTATCTAGGAATGAACAGGTAATTAATAGTTAAATAGGTAATGTAGGTATCTTTTATAAGAGTATATCTTTGAAAAGTCACTTGTAATTCGGGAAAAACATCTCAGCGACATCCATTCCGTAAGTACTCGCAGTAAAAAACATACAAATGTTGAAAAATATGTTTTTCCCAAACATTCAAATGAAACGAGTAACTGCATCCAGACAGTAGAGATATTACCTACTCGAGTGGGTTTCTTCTTGCGTAGCGGTCGGGACACCTTATTTTTCTGGAGGACTCGTGAAATCCTCTGACGTATGTTCAGATAACGCCGTCTAGTGTAACAGATGATGAAGTTTTCATAAAAAGGTTCCTGTTATAACTAAAAACTATTATTGAAGTGTATAGCCATAATATTGTCATGTATTATTGAAAATCATGTAGAAAAAGATATTCTAATATCCAGGCTGACTTTGCAATCAGTATCCAAATTTTTCCACCTACAAGGTCGACCGACGACATCGTAAAGGTAGCAGGGAAGCGCTGGACGCAGGCCGCTACCAATCGATCAACATGGAAAGCATTCAATTGGGGGAGGCCTATACTTATTCAGCAGTAGACGTCCTATGGCTGAAATGATGATGATGATCCAAATTTTTATGAGCGACTCAGAGTCAGTCTATTATTTAAACTTGATCGAATTATTTAAAAAAAAAACATATATTTTTTTTCATGTTTAATTATTTTTATCAGCTGCGCGCGTTTTCAAAATTGGCATACGTGGATAATTTACTTCGTTCATAGAAAAATACGTACACATAATAGACATAATGGTGCCTGAAAATAAGCCTTAACCTTAAAAATTAAGATATGGGCACCCGCGAGTTAGATTTTCAATATTCTTTTCTCAAAAAATAATATCACGAATTAAAATAATTAAGATAAAGTTTTATTGTTAAATTGTTCTATAGAGCTTAAAGAAAATGGATACTGANCCCGCTTGGTACCCCGATCTTCTTGCGTCAGAGGCGAACTTCAAACGGCTCAAGGCGTTTGCGTACAAGTGGCATGCGAGGAGGACAGCACCGAACAGTTCGGCGCTATAGGGTGCCACCCGTTGTTGTGACAGTCGCAGCCCCAGAACGGGAAGAGTAGCGCATAGGAACAAGGAAATAGATCAAAGAATTTGTAGGGAGTCAAGCGTTGCGCGCGGCAGAGTGCAACCTGCTACGGCAGACGCAGTTCCGCGCGCATCTCCCGCGATTCGGCCAGTTATAACCGCAAGGTTGGCATGGCCATGGGTGGTGGTGGGTGTCCCCCGGCAGTGGTGACGGTGCGCAAAGCATTTCCTCCGCGACAAAAAAAGGGGGGCCCAAAACGAGCTGTGCCTAGGGGCCCCGAGAAGGTTAATCCGGCCCTGAGTACTCGCAGTAAAAAACATACAAATGTTCGATGAAATTTTTCCTTTTCGGGAAAAATATGTTTTTCCCAAACATTCAAATGAAACGAGTAACTGCATCCAGACAGTTGAGATATTACCTACTCGAGTGGGTTTCTCTCTTCTTGCGTAGCGGCCGGGACACCTTATTTTTCTGGAGGACTCGTGAAATCCTCTGACGTATATTCAGATAACGCCGTCTAGTGTAACATGATGTTTCCATAAAAAGGTTCCTGTTATAACTAAAAACTATTATTTAAGTCTATAGCTATAATATTGTCATGTAGGTATTATTGAAAATCATTTAGGAGAGGATTTTCTAATATCCAGGGTGATTTTGCAATCAGTATCCAAATTTTTAGGATCGACTCAGAGTCAGTCTTATGCCCGTTTTCACCATCAATCCCTAATTCTTAAGTGACCCCCTATCTATGGTGACGAATAACAGGCATTTTGTTGTCATAGGGGTCACTTAAAAATTAGGGATTAATGGTAATTTATTATTTAAACTTAATCGATTTATGTAAAAAAAAATATTTTTTCCTTTTCAATTATTTTTATCAGCTGCGCGCGTGTTTAATTTACTTCATTCATAGAAAAATACGTACACACAGTTAACTGCAAAGCTTAATAGACATAATGGTGCGCAAAAATAAGCCATAGACCTTTAAAAATTAAGATGATATCACAAATTAAAATAATTAAAATAAAGTTTTATTGTTAAATTGTTCTATAGAGCTTATTAAATACAAATAGATACTGATTACAAAGTCAATAATAGCTTTGACGTTGTTAAGAGCAACATAATTAAGTAAATTAATTAAGATTCTTTAGAGAAAAATACTTTTTGTTAATTAAGTAGGTATATCACGACTCAAAATACGTATTAAGGACGTTTGAATATGATTGAAATGCTACTGCTCTTTTAGTAACGAAACGTTGAAACGTGAATTACATTGTGTTAACTCAGCGGAAAATTCCCGTTTCCTCTGTTTACAGAAATATGAACATTTTGACCGTTCCCGTTTCAGTTCAAGCTTCGTTTACTTATATTACTTGTTTTATACGTTACCGAAATTGTTTATTATTTTACTTGTCAGAAGTTATGGCTTTAGTTTGATTGTTTGTGACTCTTGGCTTCAAGGAATTGCTATGGTGAAACGAATGGTGGGCGTGCCCTGACTATTGTGGGAACCGTAAAAACGAAAGCTATTTTGTATGTGAAGGGTTTTACTATTTTATCGTGCACTCGTCATTGAGAGTAATAAAGTTAATAGATGCTAGTCGTTTGAAGTTGGTTTTAGAGCATCGTTAATTGCAAAATAAAGTAACAAATTCATGAGTTCATAGGTCGTAATAAGTAAGAAATGTAAACCTCTTTGCTTGTATTTGTGTCTGTCTTGTTGATTGTCCTAAATAGGCTAGATGACAAAATTTCAATTATTTGTCCGTCAGACATAATTAGAAAATATTAGACTCATATTTCTTATTTTCTTTCATAATTAATAGATAACAGTGATACATCGAGTTGAAATGGCGCGTTACGTCACGCTTGAGTAGACTTTTGACTCAAAAGTGACGTCACGCGAAATTTCAACTCAATATAATACTGTAATTATTCGATTATGAAAAAAATTAAAAAATATGTGTTCAAAATTTTTTTATTATCTGTCTGATGACTAAATAGAATTTCAATTTCATTACCCAGTCATCATCCTTATTATGAATAACTGCTAGTCTTCATGTCTCAAAGTCTAAAAGCTAAATCATTGTCTCGTATGTACATTTTTCCAGACATCAATTTTATTGCTAATCAACGTGACCAGTAAGTCAAAAATGATGGATGTAGTCAAACCGTCTAACTACAAAAGGCTCCTGTCGCCGGACCTCCTAAATCATGGTGTTCACAACTCGTGCCCACATCTCTATGTGCCCTTCATATATTAAACGCCTTTACTTCTCGTAAATCTGAGGATTACAAAGAAAACGAAAATGGATTTACGAAGGCAAAATGCGATAAGTCAGGCCAGGGATGTCAACCACCAGAAAACTCAGCGAAGCTTTTATTTACAAGAAATTAGGGCAAACCATCAAATAAAATTTCTGCTTTAAACTAGTACTACTTTAGTAGAAAGAAGTCTTAAAAGCCACAACTTTAAATAAAATAAGTACTTGTGCTCATCACAGTAGCTTTTGTCCTATGGGATTTGATCAACCTGCCGTTAGCGTTGAAGACGTAGCGTAAGCAGGCCTCCCACTAGGTGGACCGACGATCTGGTGAAGGTCACGGAAGGCGCCTGGATGCGAACGGCGCAGGACCGGTCTTTGTGGAAATCCTTGGGGAAGGCCTTTGTCCAGCAGTGGACGTCTTTCGGCTGAAACGAACGAACGAACCGTTAGCGTTGTAGTCTGGTAAGCATTACCGGGTTTGTCGATCATTTTAACTTACACTACAATCACTACAAATTATAAATATTTAGCCTTGACGATTTGATTAAATTATAAACTGGCAACCCTAAAGCGCGCTGGCCTACAAAAGTGGGCCCTACAAGAGAGGACTTTTGACATATTGCTTTGATAATACAGTTATTTACAGAGAACCCGTCAACTCAAGGCGGCCCGCCGGCCCATTTAGAAATCACTAAATATTAGACTCTTTCAATCATTTTATCTTTACTTCAGACTTCCTTAGACGACAGACGCTATTTGAATATTTTTTCTTTGAAATAAGTATTATGTTTTAACTATTGCGAAACGAGTGTTCTTACTCTACTTTCCACTATCTTTTAAGGTTCTTTTGTATTGTATAAAGAACAATGTAATTAAAACTTTTTATTAAAAAACAAAGAATTGAAATTACTAGCCGACTACAGATTTTGTAACAGTTGCCAACTTAAGCTTCGGCCAAACCAACGCGTGCAGCTCGCGTCGGCGATGGCGATCACTACGCGTGCATAGATCGCCGCGACCAATGACAGGACGCGTTGTTGTGAACTCATCGCTACAAATTCATACACGACATCCGATCGCCATCGCGCACGTAGGCTGCACGCGTGGGTTTGGCCGAACCTTTAGGCGGGTTAGAATCGCGCTGACCGCTCGCTGATCGTCGGCGCTGACAAATCAATATGTATGTAATTGAAGGGAACGTTCCTAAGTGACGCTGATCGCTCGGCGCCGACGCTTCATACATTTCGGCTGTCAGCGCTGACGGTCAGCGAGCGTCAGCGTGACTCTAAAACCAGCCTTATATTATACAATTCCCCTGCCGTGGCTCGTAACAAATAACTCCAGGCATTTACCGTAACGCAGATGACACATTTCAGCACATCCGCAGGTACAGGCTGTACCTGTACCGTACAGCACATAAACATTAACCGTGAAATACGATAATTACAGCGAGTGCCCGCCATTAATTCCTCCGTGTCGTTCGCAAAATGTTTAAAGTCACACAACGGGCGAATTTGGATGACCCGTCATTTTGGATTGACTCGTGCTGGCTCGTGGTTTTGCGTGAGATATCGCTTTATTAATGTACACTACGCTATTTGACTGATTTCAATAACCTCTGAACTCTGCTGACGCAATGTAACGGCAGTTGGGGGAAGCCTATGATCGGCAGCAGTGATAATCGTAGGTATGTCAGAAGAATTGAATCTTCTCTAATCTTCATGTAATGCTAAAATTACCTTACTTTAAAAAGATTGTAGAGTAGCTCTACAAAAATCAGGGAAATAACATTGGTCATTATTTTAAGTAGAGGGACGTTCGAATTTTTATTATAAATGTTTTGGTCATTTTCGTAAAATACTAACACCAAAACCAAACCAAACCAAAAAAAACACATTATAATCTGAGACTACCAAGTATGTAAATGAAAATGGCTCAAGCTATAGGTATTCCTGGTACAATGTCATCTGGTAAACTGAATTTTAAGCCAAAATTTAAGTAAGAAATGAAGGTATTTTTCTCAAACCCAGACTCTAGACAGGCACCTATAATTGAGTTTTACATATGTCTAAGTCGGAGTTAGCAGTATCTATGATTACAAATCTCACGTGAAAGCATCTTGGGTTTATCTTCAGCTTATTTGAAGCAGCCAAATTGCAGTGCCTCATGTGGAACGATGCCCCAGGGACAAATATGAATTCTTATCAAAACTTCGCTGTTCCTTTTCTGCAGCTAATATTTCCATGGGGCGTGAAATTAAGGGTCGGATGTAAAAATAAGACTTTATATTTTTTCTGTTATATATTTTTATTGCTACATTTTCAGGGCGACGTCAAGGTAGCATAACTTTCTTAATATGATTAAATCAGTCATCGTTCAAATAATAAAATCTAGAGTCAAACCTCATCAGGTACCTACGAAAGCCCAGCCTTATATTCCAACAACTACCTCATTTCAAAGTTTTCAGTGCTATGTATGTACCTATACTTCATCAGAGAACGGATTAGGTTTGAATTTCTGAAAAGCCATTTTTTTCAGGGATGCGTTGGTACTATCGCAATACAGATACTTAGGGTGGGTTGCACCATCTTACTTTGACAGTAAATATGACGATAACCGGTGCTTTTTGTATAGAGTTTGACAGATTTTTGACGTTTGCCAAAGTTAAAGTAAGATGGTGCAACCAAGCCTTACTGTGTAATACACCTGCCCCCCTAGACAAAACGCACTTTTTGATGGAATCGAAAATCGAATCCGTCAAAATCCATATAAAAAAGGGGCTTTTCGACCACTTTTCGACTGGTTTGCGATAATAATTTGCACTTTGTCTAGACCCACTGTTCTTACTTGGAGCTATACAGTAGTTAGTACTACGTTATTTTCATTATTTTTAGGCATTACATACTTCGAGCACCTATAGAAATTGCCAAGAAACAAAAATTTAGGGCTTTCAACTACAAAAACTATTATTTACTTTCACCCAATGCAAAAAACAAGCAATAATCCCCTTAATTAATCTATATCATTTCCTTTTCATTATCATGCCATACATGGCAGACCGCGGCCGTTGATTGATCGTGCGCATATCCTCGATATATTTTATCCCGTTGTGCGCGGTTGCCGGACTACTCTGACGAATGTGCCTAATAAATATATGAGTCTTCTCCCTTTACTTGAATCAGACTGGTTTTTACACATAATGTTATCTTAAGGGTATACGAAGAAGTTTATATAAAGGTAATGGCTTTTAGGTATGGGATAGCTATTGTTATAATTGTAGGATTTAGTGTCTAAGTTAATTATAATACTATAAATAAAGGGTAAAGTACGTACAGTATAGGGTCAGTGTAAACTCAAAACACAAAGGTTGTGTATTGTTTCTGAAAAATGTCTACTCTGTTTCCGACCATGGTTTTCCATTCACATCATTCTTACGATATTGAAATGGAAATTTTTATATGAGTCTCGATAAAAGTTGTTCTCAAAGCACGAAAACGTCACATCTCTTATTTTCAGGAATTATACGAAGTGTACTATTTACATTGTATACTAGCTACTACCCGCTAAATTATGCTAACTATCTCGTATTACGACCCCTGAAACCCCCTATAACCTTTACCCAGTATATAGAGCTAACTGTATTATGTATTTCCCAGGTCTAACAACGCAGTCAGAAAGTAAGCGCCGATTTAACACTAAGCATGACCCTAGTACCAAAATCCATGTAAAATCATCAATACTTAATATACATTTTTACCCCCATTAGACCCATTGTACGTAGATAATTATACCCCTTCGACTAGTACACATTTCTGAACACACACTCCATTTTATTCTAAATACACTTAGTTGCAGAGAATTATTCAGAAAAACGCTTTCAATTTAAACATGTCGATAGGAAGAATACAAACTGCAACTAAGTGTATTTAACTTTTAAAACTTTTCTCTCTTCGACGCCCGCTGCAAACATTTAGCATGTACCCAGTGAATAAAGAAACTGTTTTAACGCAATCTGTTATCGCTAGCTGATCGAACACTGATTTAAAACGGATTCTGTTCGGATAAATGTATGAATTTGTCGGCGAAATCCAAATTTCGACGAGAGCAGAATATATTTTCTGCAAGATATATATTATTCTTATTTTAGAGTTGTTAAGTGAAGGAATATGCTGGCAGCAGCAGAGTTACGAGTTAACTAAGTCTCTCGTAAAAAGGTAAATCAGTGTTCAAGCCGTGAAGTTAGATAAGAAGCTGGCGCTCTCTGCTCTTCGGAACATTATTATGAACTAAAATGTAAAATATAATTTGTTTTCAAACAACATTGTTGCCTTTGACAGTGATAATAATAAAACTACTTCTTATGAACATAAAACTACTCCGTAAAGAACTTTCAGCTCAAATAAAAAGGTAATTCAGCTAGATATTAATATTGCCACTTATAATACTTTATGTCTGTTAAACTATGACTTAGTTTAATATCTCTGTATAAAATGGCATGTGGTGAATTGAAACTACGATTATATTCGAGTCAGAGGGCGCCAACAGTTTCACGGTTTCAGCTATTATCTCAGACAAACTCTCAGAAAACATTCGCTAATGTGCTGAATGTCTGAGTCGGTTTTATGAACTGTACTCGTGTTCGCACTAGACACTTAGAACGTTCGCATGACGTAGTTTGATTACGAGTAGGGTTGCCATTTGTGTCCTCATTTCTCTTGGGTGTCCAATGTAATGTAATTTTCACAGTATTATCTTAGATGTATTATTGTAGACTTAAGTTTGGATAATTTTACTGCCTGTCTTAAAATTAAAGAGTTTCGAGTATTAGATTAAGAATACGTAAAGTATGTACATTTGGAGGATGCATTTCAAAACAATATTATTATCTGTTTTTGGTAAACTCAACAAAAAGTCTCAATGAATTATGTTATGTTCATGTCATGATTTTGTCATCAAAAAGATTTACAAATAACATTAATAATTGCATAATTAACTATTGACAAAAACTTTCTTCTTTCTTTTTGTTGTGCACCTTTCAATTGTTTTTTATGCAAGTACTAATATGATATTTTATAAGTTTTGACAACCTTGTCGATCGATGGCGCCAACCACAGTTCACACCGATCGTTTCCCTGCCACCACTACACATAAAAATATTATACTTAGTCGTGATTGTGTTAGTAACGCCCGTATTCACAAACGATGCTTGCTTAAGTGAAGCAGCAAATCGAACGCACAGCGTTTAATAGAGCTCTGTGATTGGTTCATGTGTCACCCTGTGCGTCCACGCGCACTGTGAGACCTCATAGTAATGTTTATGAACACGGGCGTAAGTTTTACTATAGTGTCTTATTTACAGCGCTACGTGAGGGAAATAATGCTCGAGACTTTAGTGTAAGTACTAGAATAGTTTATCTAATGTACTTAAAATACTTAACTGTTAACAAGTTTACCTAAGAAAAAGTTAGTAGTCGCTTTCAATCGTATTAAGTTACACAATAACCAAACATTAATAAATGACTCTATTTCCATTAAAATAAAATCCATTTTAACTTTATTACCGTTGACTGTTCTATACAAATAAGCCTAAATGAAGATTTCTCTGGAAACTTTTCCAAAGCCGTCACAGCTTATATGTATTTCGTGAAGTTTTTCTTGAAAGAGCCGTTAAAAGAAACAGAGTAAACTCGGCCGTGGACAAAATGGACTTGTTGGGACCCATTGAATTACATTTGCTGAGGATAATTTCAAGGGTTTCTAAAATATTTTTTCTCAATGTAATTAAATCATCTTGCAAAAAACTTAGAATGACTAGAAATGTCGTATTAAATCAATTTTGTAAAATATTACAAATGAAAATAAATAATCATGAAAAAGAAAAGAGATGAGTGGATAATAAATTCCACATCAAAAGAGTAAAAAGAACGTTTCAGTCGCTTTCTATATACAGAGGTATCGACTATCGTTTTGTCTTTTAAACTTTTGTAGCTTTACGTGGCGTGAGGCAATGAATGTCAAATCTTTGGAACTAGCTACAGCGCTTACCCAGCGTATTTTCACGCTTCTGAAAACTCCTAAAATTTATGAAAGCACGGTGCATGGTTCGTTTGTCACAAAAAAAGTCCCAAGTTTATGTCACTACCGGATTTTAGTACCAGACGTGACGACCGGATTAAACAAACTACCGGCCCCATGCACGAATAACTTCTACGCCCGTCCGCTTGACGATTGCCGCAAAATAAACTGAAATGGTAAATAAAAGAGGCATAATCCCGCTTTTCGTCGGTAAAGTAATAAGTATGAGTACTATGTCATAGTACCTACCTACGTTACGAAATAAAAAAGGACGCAAAATGTTGCCATTTCAGCTGGCCTGGCGTCAGAAAATTACATTAAATTAATTCGGGGTCGGCTGTAGCTTCGTATTTGAAATAATAATTATGAATACAGTTCCCATGATGTAACAACAGATGGCGTCTGAACGTTGGTCCCTGTTTACTAACCGCTTGCAAAAACGCATTTTGGGAGCAAGCTTGCCATTACAGTAATTATTAATAACTAGCTGACCCGGCGAACTTTGTACCGCCTTAGCGTAGAGATTTTCTTAATATTTTTTTCCGTAAGAACCATCCTTGGACTTCCACAAACATTTAAAAAAAAGAATTATCGAAATCGGTTCAGCCGTTCACACGTGATGCCGTGACAACGCGAAACGGGTTTCATTTTTATATATATATAGATTCATTTGATTTATCTCTCTCGAATAAACCGAAATTATCAATGAAGATTTTGTTAATGTTTTAGCTTTCGACTTTTTCATAACTACTTAAGCACTGAAAACACAACCAGAAAGACTATAGCATTTTTGCAACAAAAATATTGTGCCTAATGTGCTGTCGCTTAATATGTAGGTATACAAAAAAATGACAATTTTATGAATCTAAACATGTACCGATTATTTAGATATCATCAAAACAGGAAAAGATTTCAGCTTCTAATAAATAAAATGGTAGAACAAACCAAATAAACGTAAATGACACTGCCACGGCTACGTTTCAAATGCAAAAAGAATGACTGGCCATTTTCCAAAACGTTATAATGAATTTAAAAAGCTAATGACGGCGCTTTCCCTCCAACGTTGTTGTTTGAAACAGAAATTACACGTTTGCGACGCTTCCTTTGTAGTCCAGTCAATAAAGCATTATAGATGGAAAACTGTAGAACACAATTTCTGACTTCAGGACTTTATTTAGACTAGTTAGGAGGTGAACATAGCAAAAGTCCCCGTCCTTAGCCATTGAGCCGGCGGGGAGAGGGGGGTTGAAAGGTGCCACTTTTCGGTTTTTCGCTTAATCCTCGGAAACTATGCGTCCTAGTGACATGACTACTATGAACCAAAAAAAGCATATTCAATTTGCTACAGGTGAGATAGTCAACTTTTTTGATAAATTGTATAGTTTTCGCGGCATCTGCTCTAGAAGGTCTGTAATATTGGAAATTTTATTTTTGTCTTACGTGTTCCCATCAGGAGAAAATCGACTAAATCAACATTGAGCAATCATTCTAGACATGCGGGAGCATGTTAAGCCTAGTTCCAGGGAGGGGACTGCATCGTGCGTATATTTAGACGAACCACTTTGAGCCACTATTGACTCCTCATCACTCAAAAACTACTGTGCATTAACACTTCAAATTTGGCTCATGTGTTGAGACTTGCAAGATATACATCAGCTTCAAATTTCATTAATATGCCTCAAACGGTTCTTTAGGTATTGACGTCTAAAAATCTACATGTCTGACCTATATACCAAATTCTAACCACTTCCAGATGACCTCGAAGGTTCAAATTTGGCATCCAGAAAGGTAGTTATGTAAATACAAAGGAACAAATAAAAAACCAATAAATTTTAACATTTCACAGGTGATAGATAGATTTTAGTGTTCTAAATGTCGATTTTTGAACGTCAATACCTAAATAACCGTTTGAGGTATATTTATGAAATTTAAAGCTGATGTATATCTTGCAAGTCTCAATACATGAGCCAAATTTGAAGAGTTAATGCACAGTAGTTTTTGAATGATGAGGAGTGAAAAGTGGCTACAATTGGTTCGTATAAATATACGCACGGTGCAGTCCCCTCCCTAGAACTAGNATTTTGCCATAGTACAAACTTGTTTAAAAACTTTTGAGTATTTTTTTACATATTTTATAAAGTCCGGGTCGCTACTATAGGCTTTTCTACCATATAATTCAAACATTTTTTTCCTACTAATATAAATACCTACTGTAGCCCAGTCACTGAATTTAGTTTTATTGTTTTTAATAATAATTGTTTTCTTAGGAAAAATTTTATTGAACTCATTTTTAATTAATTCAAATAATTGCTCATATAAAATATTTATACTACAGTTAAAGTAATGCAAAAGTGGGACCTTATTAGATATTTGAGATTTAAATTTGTCTTTCTGGGATGCAGTGACTGGTCGACGCTACGTCTTCCAGCTCGTGGTCGCCACTCAAGAACTTTCCTGCCCCAGCGGCCATCAGCTCTTCGAGCTATGTGCCCCGCCCACTGCCACTTGATTTTAGCGATTCTGCGGGTGCGGATTCTGTGCCTAATGTGCTGTCGCTTAATAGGTATGTAGGTATACAAAAAAATGACAATTTTATGAATCTAAATGTTACAAAACATGTACCGATTATTTAAATATCATCAAAACAGGAAAAGATTTCAGCTTGTAATAAATAAAATGGTAGAACAAACCAAATAAACGTAAATACCACTGTCACGGCTACGTTTCAAATGCAAAAAGAATGACTGGCCATTTTCCAAAACGTTATAATGAATTTAAAAAGCTAATGACGGCGCTTTCCCTGCAACTTTGTTGTTGTTTGAAACAGAAATTACACGTTTGCGACGCTTCCTTTGTCTCGAGACGAGGAAAACATGGCATGAATATGATTATTGAAGAGAATTTAAAAAGCGAATAAGTATAACATTTATTCAGTTATTATTCAGTTCTTGAGTGGCGACCACGAGCTGGAAGACGTAGCGTGGGCAGGCCTCCCACTAGGTGGACCGACGATCTGGTGAAGGTCGCGGGAAGTACCTGGATGCAAGCGGCGCAGGACCGGTCTTTGTAGAAATCCTTGGGGGAGGCCTTTGTCCAGCAGTGGACGTCTTTCGGCTGAAACGACGACGATAACATTTAACAGAGTCTAATGATTAATATTATCTAATAGGCATTTGGTTTTTGCACTTTTAGTAAACCGTCACATGAAGTTAACTAAGTATGCTGCTAATGCAAAAATGTTTAATAATCCAACATTAGCAATGGAAACTGCTGAATAAAATATTCGTAGAAAGCTATCCTTAAATCAGCTGCGAAGCCATTAAAACCTACATTAAACTCTAATACCTACCTTCATAAGTAGGGCTCCACGTACATAAAACTTTGAATTTTTTTTTCTTGTAGGAAATTAAAGATTCAGAAGTACCTATATCCCGGCCGGTGAATTACTCAATTGACTCATCATTTTGGCGCTCGTGAAGTTTTATTATTACTAGACATACTGTTCTAAATTATTCCTTACGGTAAGTAGTAGAGTTTTTCTATGTAACGTTCTTGCGAATGCGGGTGATACACTAGACATTTCATAAAGCGACTCGTTGTAATGTTACAAGTAAATGCTATAGTAGGTACTCACCTTTACCTTACCTGTGATGGTTACTTTGATGCGGTGCATCGCGGCGTGTAATTACAGAATTATTATGATCCAGAGAAATCCAGTTTTAAACTACTGTGTAAGGCTATAAACATTTACGTTTTTCCACGTACAAGTTTATTTAACAAGTTCAATCTTGCAACATTTTATATTTTCTAAAATGAAAAGAACGTTTATTAAAAGAAACTTGTTATTTCTCATCATAAAATGTTTTCAAAGGCAAAACTTATTACACTTTCCCCGATACATTTACTTCGTTGCTATCGTCTATTTGCTTTTGTTTTCGTATCTTTTAATACCTAAGCTGGGGGGTTTGATAACACCAGGGATCTCCTCACTTAGCCTCGACATTTTATATGAATTCCCTTTTATCTCAACCTGCAAGCAAATGAAGAGGAATATTAATTTTGCATAATCCATGTTATTAAGCAAGTGACATAAACAACTGAAAAGCATTTTAATGGAAAACTCGAGAACGCAGGTCTTTCTGAAGAATAACTGAAAGTACTTAAGTATTGATACCTACTAATGATGGAATATTTAACTTAATAATGCAAGATCGTAATGTTAAACGCTGTTGAGTTATGAAAATCAAAGCAAAACGAATAATATAGAGCGTAAAAATTATATGCGAAATATTTGGAATATTTTAAATAGGTAGATACCGTGAAAAATCTTTCGTATAATCAGTCAATCAAAGAGTAAAAGCTCTGAAAATCCATCTCAAAAATGCTTTAAAACACTCGACGGCTTTACACCTACTCCTGCATAATTCAGCGTCGACTGCAGAACTATACAGAAACACGGCGATGAAATATTTATCGGCATCATTATCAATTCCCAATGGTGGAGATTAATACTCGATATTTGCGAGGCTAGTTAAAATTCATAAATGATAATGACGTTCCCATTGGCAAGGTATCATGCGCGATAATCGAAAAACAAAAGGTTCTCGCTTTATCAGGAAATCACGATGTAATTTTGCATTATCCGATCCGTTTTTCACGTCGTAAACGTCCATCAATATGAGTCGCCTCGTATACTTTCTTTACGGATTATTTACTAGTTACTGCATTTGGTTTCACCTGCAACATTCATTCTGCAACTGTTTCCTTCTTCTACCGATTATTTTACTAGTTTTTGCCTGTAGTTTCACCTGAAGCATTTAGCCTATGTCCTTCTTCTAGGTATGTCAAATTACTTATTTGGCTTAAAGTAAAGAATATAACAAACAAACAAAAAGACTATTTCAAAAATTAAATCTGTCGTTTACGGTGTTCTTCTTTAAATTGAGTATTTTAAGCCAAACAATGAAAGTTTGATGTAATTTGAAAATTTCAAAACAGCGTTACACATTACAAAATAATGTAATTCTAATGTCTTTTGTATTCACACAATCGTTAGATTTCATTAATTATTCAGGCTCTTAAGGATCCACGACATCTAGACTATTTTTTAAGCTAAATCGCTCTTATTACAGTGCCATAAGATGCACAATATGTAGCTTGATAAGCCGTCGTATGGCAAGTGGTATGGTGATGAATGATGACCGGCCCGACGAGTCCCATTCTTGCACACTCGTATGAGAACAATAAATCAAGTAAGAATGAAGGCATTGTCCGATCACATAAAGGTATATTTCCTATTTGTGTCATTTTCATTTATGTATTGGATTCATTTTCTTCTATATAATTTTATTGAATATATAATACCATTTAAGTCCATAATATTATGATAAAACAATTCTCAAAACTCGTTTCAATCTTCTTTCTAGATTCTGTCCTATGATTGCTCTAAATATGTATTGAAAGTCAACCAGGGATGTTATGAATATCTGTAACCGTAACCGAAACTTTCGGATATCCGAAATAAAAAAATATCCGTAACCGTAACCGTTACCGGTATAATATTATTCCTATATCCGTAACCGTATCCATAACCGAAACTACATATCCATAACATCCCTAAAGTCAACCAATCAAATGCTTCATTCAATGTATTCATGAAATTAAAGCTAGTTTTGAGCTCCGTTATGTACGCATCAGACAATAAGTACTAACTTATTTTTTTTTGCTGTATATTAATTTATTGTTCATAATATTGCACTGAGTAACAGTTCACTTAAAATTATTAATAAATTCTTAGCTTTATACAAAAAGAAACAGTATCTACTGAAATGAGATAATATATAAACACCTTGCAGAATTCATAAAGCCCAATGCGGGTTGAAGGGAAGGTTGAGTGTTAAAGTTAAAGTGACTAACTTAAAGCCTCTGACTGCCTCGTCCTCTTAATAATAAACGAGAGGACCCGATACGGTATTATCGATTAAAGAATTTTGGCGCTGCGAAATAAATACTGCAAAAATTCAAATTCTTTATTTACTCGTAGTAAATGTAGGCCGTTTTCAGGGCACATTTAAAATGTCCTAAATAAAGCCCTTTACTAAATTATACGAACCCTTATAAAATGACTTTTTTCCATATGTCTGTCATGGCCTTTTTTCCACCATGGTTTTGAATACATCATCATCATTATCATTTCAGCCATAGGACGTCCACTGCTGAACATAGACCTCCCCCAATGATTTCCACAAAGGCCGGTTGGCACCCAGCGCCTTCCATCTTGTGGGTGGACTTCCTACGCTGCAATTTGAATACAACTTGAATAAAAATATCTGAAAGTTCTGAAAAGGGAGAGTGGGTGAAAACAGACGTATGAAGAGGTGAGATTGAGACCGCTTCGTGCCTGGCCGTATTTTTTTCCATTTTTACTATAAAATAAAGTTCATTATAAACTNGTTGGCCTTATTTTACGTTGCAGTAACAAGCACCTCAGTGGGGGTTAATTTTTCAATGGCGACAATCTCGGCCGCGCTGCAGACAGCTAAATTATTTACACGACATTTCCTACTTAGCTCACCGTTTGGTTTAGCGGGATTTTGTTGGCACATCCCAGACGTAATTTCAGGGGAAATTAAACCATTTGTAAGAGCGATTCAGAAATCAAATACCTGCATCTGTTTACCAGGACGTTGCTATGCTTCCTTGTCTGTAGTCTATAAACTTATTTATTGCTAATTTTTGCCCAAGAATGTTTGTAGGTACTCCTTAGATTTTAAGAAAGAAACATTGATAAATAATTGATTACTGACTTTGTAGTAATTCTACATAGATTGTAGAATAATAAAACCTGACGAAAACAATGAAACGTGTCGCAGTAAATAAATTGAATTCATATTTATCCACATGCTAACCATGAGAGATTTAAAACTAATGACGTTAGTTTCAGCAAGTTGCTTTTTGATTTTCAATGTGAAAACAAATTACAACCTTAGCTCAGGTCAAGTCGTTTCCCAGGCAACACTTTATAATTAAACAAAGGACACCTTCAAATTTAGTTGGAAGTAAATAACAGATTTCTAGGAAAACTCCGTCTCTGAAGTAATTTTCGCTCTAGTTTAATGCTTTGAAGGAGGTAGTTGGTAGGTAGTTTGGTCCAGAGCAATTAATTCATCATGGTAGTTAATTGTAGTTGAACGACTACTTATACAAAAACGCGCATACAGAGTAGGGCTGCCAGATTATAATATTGTTATTTGAAGAGGACTGAGCAAAATTTTTTATTGTTACAACCACATGCAATCACGATAATCTAAGTAGTATAACATTCTACGTACTACATTACATTTTTGGAAATTAAATTCATTAAATTGAGGTAGAGCACTGATTGTATGTCAATGTCTTAAAAAACTTGCTCGCATTAATTTTACGCATAATCAAGTATGTGAACCCCATATTACGATTGTAGCTAAGCAAGAAATGTATCATTCATTACAAACTACAAACATTTCCCCCATAGCATTTCTCTCTTTACTTTGACTTACAAATCAAAAATGCTCTTCAAATTCACAACCATCGAACTCTTTACAACGAGGATAACCTACTTTCCCGAGCCATGCCTCACCAAGCGGAAAACCTTTTACAGATTAATGTAAACAATGCTTAATTGAATTGCATAAAATGCAAATGGCGGCAGCCCTAGGGACGAATAGTTGACGGGAAACTTCCTTCATTCATCTTTTATACGAAGTCGGTTCGTATAATTGTCTGCTAATGACCCAAGACCGAACTTCGTCCCGAACTTTGCATATTATGATTTGTAAAAATCTGCAAAGAGTTTTTTACAGTCATCAATCTTGCTGCAGTGGACCTGAATGTATTGTTATTGCAACAATTCTTTGCATTTTTCACAATAGAGTTACCCGCTTTGTTAGAATATAATGCGGGAAAAGAAACCTATTTCACGGTATCTTTCGAGTAGGTAAGAATTTATATCTTAGAAGTGCGCGAGACAATTTACTATTCCAAAAGTGTAAGTAGGTAGATTTTAAATCTCTGACAAAATCCAATTTGATGGCCTCGTCTACCCAATTATTTATTTTGAATACATAAACAGAAGACTCGGCTTTAGGCTTTTCATTATACGAGAACATAAACCTTAGAATCTAGCATGGTCTAGCTAGGCTACCTTTTCGCTATTTACTTCATCATTACCATCACAACTAAGATCCCTTGGATTTTCTACGCCCTTCTCATTTTGTACTGAAAATTTTATAAAAATGTCATCAAAATGTCAATTTAAACACAAAGTCCAAGTTATTGAAAACTGATTTCGCCATTTTGTAAACGGCCAAATGAAATCGCAAACCGACCAAAGTAGACATAACCATATGCCGCTAGAACTCATGATGAAGATTGGAACCCCGCAATTTCCCATTTGATCCCCACTGGCGGCGGGTTCCGGACTAAAAACCGTATTCCATCTTCTGGAAAATTGAATTCCACTCCATTTTAAATAAATCTCAAATTCGCACGGCCACTGGTGCACGGAATGTAAACAACGAATTGTAACATTGTAGGTAGAGTCCCACCTAGTCTGCTCTGCGTGCTTTTATTTCATACGGGGAGATTGATTTTCTAGCTCTGGCTTTTACTTATATCAAATAGGAATGTTTACCTTTGCTTTCAGGGAAGGTGTTTAATATATTTATAAAAGCGAAAGGTCACTGACTGACTGACTCATTTACACATCACGAAATCTCAGAAACTACAAGTGCTAGGAGTCTCAAATTTCGCATGGGGTTCCTTTTAGAACGTAGGTGCTCACTAAGAACGGATTTTACGAAACTCCACCCCTATAGGGGTAAAGCGGGATCCACGCGTCGACCGCTAGTTGGTAAATATACCTACCTATTTTGTGTGTTTCAATTATTTGGAATGATATTGTTAAATTACTTGAATTGTATTCCAAACTTAAAGTCTTACCTCAAGAAAACGGATTAACGTATTTTTTCTGTCGTAAATTGAATGAAGAGCCTAACTGCGTTTCAATTCGAAAAGTTTACACAAACTCAGTACTTTCCAACAGAACCTTTGATTTCTTGTTCAATCATTGTTCCGGGGCCCTATTAAAACTCGAAAGCAATCCATTGTGAGTTCGGACAAGCCTAAGTTGGGCCTGAAATGTTCAGGCCAGGCATTGTTTCGCCACTCCACTTCCGCTTCCGATCGCAGGACAAAAGATGGGGCTGTCTCTTTCGCTCTGACGTTGTTTTGAATTCCGAATGTGACGATCCATATTGACAAGTATTGAAGCAGGCGACAAAATATAAAATGCTTAAAAAGTACTTAAAAATTGGCTAACAAACTCTGTTGTTAGGGAAAACAAAATAATTTAGTCAAAATGAAAAAATTACGGCCATGTTTGCCTAATGAGCGAAAAGCGCCAAAATTTTTGTATATTAGCGACATGTGAAAATGTCCCACCTGAAACGACAATTTATTCCTGTAAAAATATACTTTCACGCTTCAATAGGTTAACATACCTTCTAACATTAGTTCCGAAATTCCGGTTTACCTATTTGTCAACCTAGTTTGGTCAAAATTTGCTTCACAACATCCACAATGCTGGGAACAAGAACTCTAGAGCACAAACTGAACTGATGGTACAGCAGAGTTAAATAACACAGCGATGTTTGCGTACGGGTGCTTCCGTCGCCCCGCAACGCATAGCATTGCATCTCGTATACGAGTATTAGTGATGGCCTGAAACTTTATCGAAAGTTTGAAAAGAAAGGTAAAAAATAGACATACGTGTATTACAAAATGTCGTAAACCAGTCCCAGAGAATTATAAAATGATAAGATGGCGAGCACATGACGCGATCTATCAAAGGTCGTCATGGAAAAAATGTTGATATGGAAAGTCGCCTTGGACTTGAACATAAAAATCTATAATTTACAGTTTAACGGTCCCTGTGGCGCGTGGCGTAATGTGTATCGTGTCAAGCTAGCTAAAGATAATGAACTGTCACACAACGGGAAAGCAATAACAGAATAATTTTTCACTATCGATATCCACCGTGTCCCACCACTACCCTACGTACCAGTAGATGTTTAATGCACGAGCTCGTGTACAAGCAAAGAACCGATAACTCGGCTTGCACCATTTTTGATTCTGTTCTCAGTTCCGTTACTGTTACGCCACTTGACTTTGCAATTTATCAGGCACTTGTTTGATTTTCATGAGAAGCTTTGCGAATGCTTTTAGAGCTACTCTGGCTAAGATTTTTCATGTCACGGTTAGTATAAGCTGTGATTTTATTTTTGTTTGCTTTATACATTTTATTGGCAATCGTTTAAATAATTTCCAGCTTATGGAATTATTTTTCTTTGTGTTGTTTTTCCCGCTGCTTCGTGCAAATTTCCAATCTGACATTTTCACGGGTTTTTTGCACGAATAGCTTTGTTTTTCTTCTTCTGATACCGACCAAAACTTATCCCACATTTTCGGCCTGCCACGGAATTTGTTCACTTTTCAGGCAAAACACATTTTTTTTCTAAAATATGAGAAACCTTGTATCTTCGTCAGCTATCCGCCAATAAATTTAATTCTACATTATTGTCAATTTAGATGCAAATACTCGTAGATATCGAACAAAAATCGAATAAAAGATACAAATAGTCGATGTAGAGTTCTTATAAAGTTTGCCATATCAACTACGAAAGTATGGAAACGTCGAAAGGTCCTTTATTCACATATCAAATACTTGAAGAGTCGCGCCGGGTGCCAGAACACACATGTTTTATTCACAAGCGAGTGCACAAGTGAGGCCGACAAGTCGGTGCGACAGATGGCGCATTGTCGCAGTTTCGCCAGCCGAGTATTTTAATACTTCCCTTTGGCAAAGTAAAATGATTTTAGATCGAGCCACATGCATACACGTTCATACTAGAAATAATATTGCAGAGTCTAGTGTCTTAAACTAACATACTTACCTACATCATCCTTTTCTGATAGGTACACAAAACACACATGTCCAGCTTATAGCATCGCTCCTTAGGGTGGAAGTTATAAGGCACTTGTTGAATAACAAAACATAACAGGAATTACCTCGTAGCGATTCGAAATTGGCTAAAATAACTATAAAAGACGATTAATAATTCTAACTGCAATTAAAGACACGCCCATATTCACAAACAATGCTTGCTTAAATAAAGCAGCAAATCGAACGCATAGCGTTGAATAGAGCTCTGTGATTGGTTCGTGTGTCACCCTGTGCGTCCACACGCACTGTGAGACTTCATAGCAATGTTTGTACCGTTTGTATGTTATGTTTGTAACGCCCGTATGGGCGTTATTTAATTTCAAAATTTCAATAATTAAAAAAATAATTAAAAATCAAAATTGTAAGTGCATTACGTGCAATTTGCACTTTGTTGCTTGACTCATATTCATTTCAAATCCAAATAACAAGATTCCTTAATCCAATTTCATTACAAACCTTAATCTCAAAGATCTCAAAATTGAGTTCAGTTTATCGATGCCGGTCCTTCCCCAGTGCAAGCGCACTAAGCCGAGGATTTGCTCACTGCCGCTGGATATTAAATAACAGCGGAGATAAAAGTGCGGGGATTCCCTTGGAATTTGCTGCTTTTTACTTCTACCCCCGTTTATTATGCTATTAGCGATCTCTTGAGCTGTTATGATGGCTGGACGTTTGTTTACTTTACACCAGCGCAGGGATCAGCAATGCATTGGGGATATCAGCAAATTGGAAAGCTGGATCAAGGCATTGTTTATTCAGATTCAATTAGGATTTGTACTGAAATTAACAAAAGTAGCCGCATTTTGTTGCTTTTGTTAATTGCAAGTGCTGCGCCATTTGTAAAGCTACTCTATGTATCAAAATGCTCTCTTTTTTCAACCAACAATAATCTAAAAAACTGCAATACTCGTACATTTTTGAAGAATTAAATTAAGTAAAAGTTCCTGGAAATATATTTGAGCGAGTGTTTCGAAGTTTAGCAAGCAGCTAAAACTACTCTACTAAAATCCGGCAAATGTTCGAGGAGTAAACAGATTTTATAAACTTAGCGGTTTCACTATGACTAAGTATTTTAGCCGAGAGCGTTCTCCGTAATTCGCCTAGACGCTATTAAGCCTTTTAGCTAAACTTGTGTGGCACTAGACTTTCTTTTACATTACTTTCTAGAGTCTTTATAAACTAATATCTTCTAAAAGGAAGGAAAAGAAGCCAGTACTTTTTGTATTATGTCGTTTTTACAAGAAAAATTCTGGTAGAACTTTTTCGTGAGGAGTTCGATTCGTTCTTCCACATGAGGAGGTTGTCAAGACTGTACACACAACTTTTGTATCAGACCAAGAACAGAATTAGAATCATATTTCTTTTAAATCTGCAACTTCTTAACAACGACTGATGGCTAGATCATTTGAAAGTGTAGTCGACAGCACATCAGACTAAGGCTGAGTTGTACCACCTAATTTTGACCGTAACTTAACAATAACCGGTGTTTTGGTACGGAGTTTGAAAGATTTTTGGCATTTGTTAAAGTAACATGGTGCAACCCAGCCTTAATATAGGTACATTTTTGTTGCAAGATCGCCTATAATACCTACAACGAGATAAGATGCCACTTTGTTAAGCTTGATGTGCTGTTTTCCGTACTAATTGGCTAGGCCTCAGCTATTTAAATAATTTGATATGATACCTGTGTATGAATAAACCTGTTTCCCTTTGCACCGCCATTCCCAAACAAAACCTTACGTCACCGCTACAAAAAAACCGCCATTAATTTTCGCTGACAAATCACAATGGACGCCGCGCGTTGCGTCGAATTTCATTACGCGTGTAAACCGATTCCATGGATCCGCTGAAACCCACAAAATGACCATGGGTGCTTTATTTCGGCACTTGCCAAATGTTGGTTTAGGGTGCCTACAAATTAGAAGCGTGAAGAAGCCCTGCAGTGGCGTCACTGTGGCGCAATAGACCTTTTGCGTTTGTCACGGTAGTGGCACTGCAACTACACTTCTAGAAATTGTATGAAAACTAGCATTAGTAACTAACGCCCTTAAGATGCTAAGTACTGCTAGTAGGGCAAAGAGATTATGAGACATGTAAGAGTTCTACAAAGTATCTAAAGAAATGTATGAAAACTCTTAAGTCGTTTTCAAGTTATGACGTCGTGACCATGGGAATATCTATAATATCATCATCATAAAGGTATGTATATATTACCTATCCATAATGATCGATAACAGATACATAACTTCACGTTCTTTATCTCTAAATTGAATTTCTAGAACAAACGATTTATTAACAAACGGCTTACTCGAGGGAAATCAAATGGCTTAGAAATTGTGTGTTTACTAGTCAG
Organism: Ostrinia furnacalis; assembly: GCF_004193835.3. Lineage (NCBI taxonomy): Eukaryota > Metazoa > Arthropoda > Insecta > Lepidoptera > Crambidae > Ostrinia > Ostrinia furnacalis. Next base: position 198,866 of record NW_021135293.1, read on the forward strand.
CTAGCGAACTATATTACTGAATTAGAACACGCCGTTATTACAAATATAAATTTTATTCGATACTAATATGTATTACGATTCCAATCGCGGCACGATTACACACGATACATCGATTTATCTTAAATTGTATGCCTCTCAAAATGAGATATTACAATCGAATGGCCCCATAGATACCCATTCGAATCAGCTTTTTCCATTCGCTCCAATTTCATGTCGAACACAAGATTACGAATTCAAAAGGATGTCGTCCAATTTTATCAGGTGGTTTTAATCTTTATATCAATTGACTCCGTTTTATATCTCGCACGCGATGAATAAGTTCGTTACAGTTTTTATTACTTTCATGCAAATTTCTTATCGCAGAAGAAAATTGTATAAACTGTTTTTATTTGTATTTCACTGTAAAGTATTTTTATTCAAAATGTTTTTCTATTTACATATCAAGATGATTCCTTATTCGTATTACATACACCTAATCAGACACCGTCAGTCATTATTAAACAGCAATTCCAATGCGTAGGTATACTTTTCTAAAGTGTTCAATGAACTGTTTAAAAATTTTAGCAGTTTTGGCATCAATAAATAATTAATAAATACAGGGTGGAATTTTGTAATGCCACCTATAATTAGGGAAAGTACTCTTAATACTGTAGATAGAAAATTATACACAAAGGAAACACCGGCGAAAAATGTATTTCATAGCTTTTTCTCTGACATGATCTTTGAATGATTGGAGATCACTTTAAAGAACATTCCCTCAAAGATCATGAAATGTAATCGAAAGACTTACATTACAGCCCTAACTATCACAGAGTTCGCCTCAAGAATTTCACGAATAGATAACTAAGTACAACTACTTGGACCCTGAAAAGCGATAACACAAATAACCTTTGTGGCGAGCTCGTTACCCGCTGCATTATCTGGCATGGCATTGTACCTGATTGTAAGCTGGCCCAAGGCAATCCAGTGATATTACTAAAAGAATTTACGTGGTAGTAACTGAAGCTACGTGATATGCATTTTAAAGTAACTGACTACTGAGTTATAATAATTATGTAAAGGGCTTCTTAAAATGCAATCCTCAGTATGATATAAGATTTTAATCTCTATTTTAGCAGGGTTGCTTGTGTCTTTAGATCTTAGTAAAAAAATGGCAAATTGTCAGCTCAATTCGACGACGATAACGATTCCTTGCTTGTGATGTCGTGAATACATAACAGCAATATTATTGAACAGGCTTTAATATTACATCGAGAATCGGAAATATCGATACTGGTTTATTACGTGAGCAAATATCCATTGTTCCTATCATAATATCTAGTAGGTTTCGATTATGTGCATTGAACAAAACCACGCTCTGGATTTACGATTCCCCGTAGTACGTTCGGAGCCATTTCATTAGTGGTTTCGAAAACTGAAATTCCGCTTCGTTTGCCATCAGATCTATATCAGCGTTGTACAAATGATTTGAATGGGCCCGTTACACCGCGGGCAAAAAGTGCAGGAAAAATCGGGCGAGTTGCCGCATGAGCGCGCCCTCACAGTCCGATGCACCGGCAGTGCCGTCGAGTAGCCATGTTTTTTTTGGTTTTTTAAACTCACCTTTTATGTTCACTAATCGAATCATGTAAGTTTAATTTAAATGTTTGACAAAACGATTTCATTTTAGCAACACTTCCCAACTTTATTTGACTAAAGGTAAAGCGGGTCATAAAGGTAGCAGGAAGGCGCTGGATGCAGGCCGCTACTAACCGGGTGATATGGAAATCATTGGGGGAGGCCTATGTTCAGCAGTCAGTTCTGTGGCGGAGATGTTGATGATGATGATGATGAAAGTAGAGAGAGTCGTCCTCCGGCAGTGGAGACTAAATCTGATGGTGATGATGACACTACACTCGCTCTAATGCCATCCTCACAACTTTACACTATCGTACCTTTTATTTTCATATAGAATATTTTAGCAGTAGCACAAATCAAATTAACAGAAGTCAGTAACTTTTCAAATAACATCTCGCCGTTAATTGGTACTCTCAGTAATTAATCAAGAACGTCTCCAAAACTAAGATTACGTTTTATTCTCTCGGAGTAAATACTTAACTGTGAGTACTTAACTAGTCGTAACTTGTTTACGTTTGACCTTCTCCACTCTATTAATTTTGTTCTCAAACTCTTAAGAGTGCATTAAAACAAGCAGTGAAAATTAAAACTGTAATAAAATTAACTAGCTGTAAGTAAACTTGCTTTATGCGAATTGCCTTTAAGTTTACATAGGTGGTGATTTAAGTTTAGGTTTAGGATATAGTAAAAGCTCTGCTTAGCTTCAGTGTTGGTTTTTGGGACAATAAGTCGCTTAAAAAAATTCAGTCTTATAAAACCACAAACGAAATTCACGAATATTTTGCCAAATATCCAGACATCCCTTTCGTTTCCTTATCGTTTGCAGAACGTACTGCACAAATTGGAACTCAGCTTTATTCATATCCTTGGTTTATTGACTGGAAGCATAAGTACTCATTATCATACTATGGTATTATTGTATTATTTAAGTACTATACCTATTGAAATTATAAACCCTGCTAAGTTGTACCACTTGAAACCATACTAAATTATTCAATGAATTAATCATTTTTATCCATTTTATACATAACACAAATGAACATTATTATGGATTACTAATCCACCGTATAAAAATACCCATTAAAGTTACAGGCACAGCTCTTTAGAAGATGGACGAAAACAAAATAACGTCCTGCCTTCCAACGTCGGTATTTGACAACAGAAATGGAGGGAAGATTATTAAAATGCAGATTTTCATTTGCCCCATTTAATTCGGGTCGCCAGAGCTCGGGAAAACCCCGTGAATTCCCCGTGAATACCCCAAGGAGTGAATTATTACACAACTGTGAATTACCCAACTAAACTGTGTGCTAGCTAATTCAGTTATCCGACAAGGGCGTAGGGATAAGTTAGCCCTTAGGACTAATTTGGGAACTTTTAATTAGTGACGTTAAGCCGAAGAAACGAAAGCCCCACTGAAGTGTTAATTTTCCTGAAACGCGCTTTTCTTTACTAAAGAGGCTTTCAATTGGAATTTTAAGAGAAGTTTTGGATCTTTAAGGTATATTAATATCCGCTGAAACGTGTAGATTTTTATTCATAATCTTATACCAAAAGGCTCAGGTAATGTAATAAAACCGACGTGTTTTATCTCAACTAGAAATCTCATTTAGAATCAAGTCTTTAGCATTGTTTAGTATATAACTCCTCTTTCAAAGTTCTTCGAAACTTTAGGATAAGTTAAACTAGCACTGGCGATTAAGTAAATGACTTTGCCGATCGCCTCGGACAGAGCTCATTAGTGAACGAAAATAACATAGAAACTATAACAAAACTTTAGCTACGACGACGACCGAAATATACCTAAAACCTGAGGTACCATCGTCTGAAGATGATGTGACATATTGTGAACTCAATATTACGTGATTTACTATGATATTTTTCTTATTTGCGAGTGGAAAGGTTTCTTTAATTACTGTTCGAGCCGTCAATCAGTCAATGACGTATTTGCTCGAATTTTTCTGACCCAAAAACTCCTTCTATAATTTCTTCGTTGGTTGTGCTCATCGCTCGATGCTTGCAGGTCTTGTTGCCAAGTTATTAAAAAACTTCCAAGTATTATCGAAGGCTTAATGGTTGTTAGTAGTATAAGTTTCTTAACTTTGGAAAGTTCATATAAAAACACTTTATTAAAATTCATGAAGCCGTTACAAAAGTATCTGATAATAAGTAGCGAAAACATCGTACTTTGAAAATGTAAGCTGAATTTGATTTTGAATTTTCTTCCAGATTGTATATGTACAGTCGCGGAATGAAAAGGTTCGTCACCTTAGTGGCGGTTTTCGCTTGCACTAGGTACTGTAAGAGTCAAACCTGCCAACATAACCGTACAAGAAACAGTGCTGCTAACATTTAAATAAATATGACGTTTGCTAACAAATAAGGTTTTGCTTGTTTATTTTTCCATCCCATCAGTGCAATGTTACAAAATGTAGTGTTTTTTATTTAATAGATAATGGCAGGTTGAACCAACAAGAAGGTTTTAGTTTATCAATCATAATAATTTTCTTGACAAGTTAAATCGTCAAACAACTTTGATCTGAATAATTTTGAACTTAACTGGCGAACAGTTAAAGATTATTTTCTCTAACTCGAGATTATTCTGTAACATAGTTTCAAAAGGTAATATGTGCTCGCGATTCGTTGAAGGAATCAATTTGAAAACTGACGAACTTTTTCATTCCGTGACTGTACATAATGTATTGTGACAACGTAGTAAGAGTACCTTCTGTAGGGCCTTAACAATACAATTACTTTCAAAATGTACGACTTGTGAGAGTCATTTTAATAACTACCCACATAACAATGAAACCACTTCTTGATACAAACTTTATGTGCCGTAATACTTGGTCGTAAACAACCTTCATTATTGTTCCTCTATCACGATTGTTGTTTCCATGTGTCTCAACTTATTCAAATAGGTACGTTCTTAATTACACAAGTTTTTATAGTACTCGTGTAAGCACCTACTAGGTATTACAAAGTCGTATATTTATTTATGTCGTAAATATTAAGCGCCTCTTCTCGATTGACTGACGACCTCTAGAAGAATGCTAGCAACGACTGGGTGAAGAAAACTTTAGAAAAGCTTTGGTCAGGAATGAAGTGCCGTATACTAAAATAGTGATGATGTTCAGTACCGTACATGCCACATTTGGTAAGAAATATTATAAGCGATATCAACAACGGAATCATAATCATCATCATTTCAGCCACAAAACGTCCACTGCTAAACATAGACCTCCCCCAATGATTTCCATAATGACCGTTTGGTAGCGGCCTGCATCCAGCGCCTTCCTGCTACCTTTCTGCATCAACGGAATATATCTTTAGAATACTGAGTAAGAATAAAGGTGAAAGTGAAACCTGCACGATCTCATACAGGCGTCAGTTTTGAGGGCTTTTCACGTTGTCGTTACGTTTGAGCGAATACATAAAGTTGAAGTCTTAAACGTAGATCCGGACTTGTTCCGCCGACGTCGGAACACAATAAAACTAAATCCAAGACGCTTCAACTAGGGTCGCCACGTTGAGATCAACGTGTAGGTAGGGATGTTAATTCAAGTTAGACAGCTGGAAATCATTAAGTCCTAGAGTCTTGCATTTTTAAATGCGACTTTAGGCATCCTACGCGTTATATCTCGCTGGTCTTTGTGGAAATCCTTGGGGGAGGCCTTTGTCCAGCAGTGGACGTCTTTCGGCTGAAACGAACGAACGAACGATGCCATAGACATAGACAGCGTTCTTCGCATATTTCCGAAGTGCTGCGCTTAGCTAATATGTCAAATTCGCAAGAAATATTTGGCTAACCTAAGGCATATAGCACTTGTACTCATATATTTTACATTTTATGAACATATTATGTTAATACTTATTAAGTATTGTCTTGTAAATTCCTACCAATGTACAAAGTTCTAAATAGGTACTATTTCTTGTGAAATCCTACCAATCTAGAAAGCTCGCAGCAGCCCTAGACCCACATGGGAGGTAGCTATTGCTTTGTTCAGTCTCAGCTTAGACGATAATGCCGAAGTAAGGACCACACTGCGCCATGCGGGCTAGGGCTCCATCCAGCGCTTATGTAAATTCAGCCAGCTCTTTCGCAGGTCCCCGACATGATACAGGGATTTGTTCATACAATAAAGATACCGCATTGGCATCCGANACCACTTCTTGATACGAGTACAAACTTTATGTGCCGTAATACTTGGTCGTAAACAACCTTCATTATTGTTCCTCTATCACGATTGTTGTTTCCATGTGTCTCAACTTATTCAAATAGGTAGGTACGTTCTTAATTACACAAGTTTCTATAGTACTCGTATAAGTAGGTATTGCGAAGTATTTATTTATTTGTATCGTAAATAGGACGCCCCTCTCTTCGATTGACTGACGACTTCTAGAAGAATGCTAGCAATGACTGGATGAAGAAAACTTTTAAGAAAAATTTGGTTCATGTGTGAAGTGCCATGTGACTAAAATAGTGATGAAGTTCAGTAACGCACTACATAGCACATTTGATCAGAAATATTATAAGCGATATCAACAACGGAATTATTATCAACATCATTTTAGCCAAATGACGACCACTGCTGAACATAGGCCTCCCCCAATGATTTTCATAATGACCGGTTGGTAGCGGCCTTTATCCAGCGCCTTTCTGCTACCTTTATGCATCAACGGAAATCTTTAGAATACTGAATAAGAGTAAAGGTGAAAGTTAAACCTGCACCATCTCATACAGGCGTCAGTTTTGAGGGCTTTTCACGTTGTCGTTACGTTTGAGCGAATACATAAAGTGGAAGTCTTAAACGTAGATCCGGACTTGTTCCGCCGACGTCGGAACACAATAAAACTAAATCCAAGACGCTTCTCTAGGGTCGCCACGTTGAGATCAAGGCTTAGGTGTTTTAATTCAATTTATTTACACATACAAGTTAGATAGTTGGAAATCATTATATGCTAGAGTCTTGCATTTTTAAATTCGATTTTACGCATCCTACGCGTTATATCTCGCTCTATCTAATTGTGTTTCCGCGTAAAAAGTCAACATAGAATACTTAGGAGAGTTCCACGAAATGACGTTAATTTTGTTTTTCGGTTCACAATTAATTAGTATATTATGAGCAATGAAAACCTAATTAATATAATTAATTTATTATGACATTTTTAAAATAATGTAATTTATGCCATAGACATAGACAGCGTTTTCTTAGCATATGTGCTGTATTTAAATTTAATAATAGAAAAAACAACCCCCAAGGGTGGAAAATTGGGGATGAACTTTTTTATACGCAATATCTCCGCCGATTATAAATCAATTTGAACGATTATTGTTTTGTTAAATAGGTATTATCAAAAGGGTGGTTTCATGCGAATTTGAAGAAAATATTTCACCCCCAAGGGTGGAAAATTGGAAATTCCTACCAATGTACAAAGTTCTAAATAGGTACTATTTCTTGTGAAATCCTACCAATCTAGAAAGTTCGCAGCAGCCCTAGACCCACATGGGAGGTAGCTATTGCTTGGTTCAGTCTCAGCTCGACGATAATGCCGAAGTAAGGACCACACTGCGCCATGCGGGCTAGGGCTCCATCCAGCGCTTATGTAAATTCAGCCAGCTCTTTCGCAGGTCCCCGACATGATACAGGGATTTGTTCATACAATAAAGATACCGCATTTGCATCCGAATTGAAAATCCACGCTCTTAGCTTCCATATCGTGGTAGTATGGAACATTCATACTGGCTAAACCTCCATTAGGTGACGTAAGCTTAAGTAAATGCCAGATGTCAAGAGGAAAACATTCATTTTGAAAGAAATTAAGCAGCTTAACGTCAAGAACTGGTATCCGCTAAGAGGACTCTTTTGAATCTACCAGCATTTTGAGACTACAAATAGGTATATCAAGTGCTGAAAAGAAGACGTCAGAACCAACAGTCACTACTAGTTGAGAATTTTGTAAAAATATAAATTGAGTTCTTCCTGCACACGGCGCGAACCAATGTGAATGCATCTTTGCTTGCAAAATAACTATTACACTGTAGCACCACGCTTTATTGTGGCTATTGTAACAGAAAACCATGCTTTGTTTCACTAACATAACATAATCTAACACGCAGAGCATTTTAGAGCACCTAAAACAATTTTAAGTAGCAGTGTAACTAATTCTATTGGCTCTACTTTTTGGTGTGTTCTTTGTTTTGTTAAATTAACATTGGTTTTCACCGAAGAAAAAACAATAGTTTCGGATTAACATCATTCCAATTAAGCAAAAACAATCCTTTTACTATTAAAACTCGCTTGTTCGTCAATATCAAGACTCCTCATAGCAAGATGAAAAAGTACACTATACTCGTATTGTGATAAAAATTCTGTTATAATTAACAGACAATATACATAATAGTTACCGTGGAAGTTTAAATCAAATAAACACACAATCAAATTGTAAACCCTTTTTCTTTTGAAGTCAGTTCATCATCATCATTTCAGCCATAGGATGTCCACTGCTGAACATAGGCCTCCCCCAATGCTTTCCACGTTGATCGAGCGGCCTGCGTCCAGCGCTTCCCTGCTATCTTTATGATGTCGTCGGTCCACCTTGTGGGTGGACGACTGGACGTCCCACGCTACGTTTTTAGTCAGTTAAATATTACAATATCTTAATTCTTACACGTTAAACCTGACATCGTTAACGCTTAATAGGGTCTTTCCCCTAAATATTTCTCGCAAATCATATTGTTTGAATAAGACAATACGGTTTTAAACGGGAAAATTTAAATTAATTAGTAAACATCCAAATAAATGATGATTAAAAACGATTAAACGACCAAAATTGCGATGAACTTTGTCATTTGCGCGGTACATTAGGGCAATTTCAATTAAATGTCATTAAAAATGATTGTTTCATTTACCCAGCAGGTTTACTGGGACAATAGGGCTACCATCTTTATTAAAAAGTAGGTTCATACCTAAATGATTTCTTTTTCTCTCTTTATTTGGGACAACAAACAGTTACATTGAGGGCTTATGTACTGAATCTTAATAGCTTAAAAATTGAGTAACAATGCAATCAGCACCATTGTCCACAGATAGGATCAAAAGTGGTTTAATGCAGAGCTAGACAATTTAACAAAATCAAAAAAAATATTTAAACAATACTAATTTGTAAATGATGTTAGGGCTGCGGCAAAGTTTTACTGTACAGTACAATACGGCAAGCTACAAAATGCAAAAGAAAAACGATTATTGCAACCTATATACTTATTTTATGTACATACTATTGATAGTCTTTAAGTCATATTATATGAACGTATAGCCACAAGTCTTATACTACAGAGTTACTAGAGAGATAATAGTTTTTATTAATCCTATGCCTAGTGTTTTGAGGTTCAAAAAAATATAACAAAAGATGAGTTTATTTTAAATCAGCTCAAACTACCGCCAGCTTTGACAACCCTAATTAACACAAACACGTTTGTTATGATTTTAATTAGGATAAAGGTTCCTATTATACGGGGTATTTAATAAATGTCTGTTTCAGACCAGCTAGGTTCATAATAATATGTTTTAGTCTACCTAATCGAAATAAACAACAATAGTAGAGCATGTAGCCCAAAGAATTATTGACAAAAGATAGCAATGGAAAATGTATATTTTATTAAGAAAACATACAAATTACAAAAAAATAGTCTTACATAAGTCTAGAAGTTTTTACTGATAATTTAAAATTGAAATTAAATAATTTGATAACACAGTGCCTACCATCTCCATCTAAATATCGGTAGCTGCTAGCTCCTTTTTAGTTTTATATCACGTAACCAAACAGTTTGGTCCGCGGAATATAATTAGTTTATTCAGTCAAATGAAAAAAGTCGTAACAACAACCGAATAAAGTTGCCAAGGGAAACAAATAATGTTTTATTGTTAAAACTTTGAACAATGTAACCAGTGGAAGAAAGTTGCAACTTTCTGCTCAAGTAAAAACCTTTCCACAGGCCGCGCAATTATGTAGTTTGAAAATAAACAGGCTTCCTGTGCCAAAGAGAGGAGCAATGGCGGCTTGGCATTTTATTGCTAACATAAAGTTTCACCAGTTGCTACAGTTCACCCTTAACCAGGTTAAAAAAAATGGTTTTCAACCGTATCTTCACAGCATAAAGTTCAATTTGATGAAATTGGGTTTTAAAGTTAACCCTTAACCAGAGCCTGGTTAAGGGTTAACTTTAAAAATAACTTAACCACCATTCCGTTGCCATGTTGTTATCTTTATGATTAGTTTATGGCAGCTTTGACAGTCCATTCATTAGTAAGACACACACTAACTACTGTCGTAACTCGTTACTTAGTTACCGACTATTTTGATGTCATCAAAGACATGGTTTTTTTTCTTTATTATATTTTTTCCAATATAGTTGACTTGACGAAAATTATCGCCCGTATTCACAAACATTAATGAGGTCTCAGAGTGCGCGTGGACGCACAGGGTGACACGAACCAATCACAGAGCTCTATTCAACGCAGTGCGTTCCATTTGCTGCTTCACTTAAGCAAGCATCGTTTGTGAATATGGGTGTTTAGTTATTAACTACTCCAATTGATGTCATCAAAATCACGGTGACTTGACGAAAATTATATTATATGACCCTTAAATCGTAACTTTGTTGTTTTAATAAGGTACACTTTTGAATTGGCTGAAACGAACGAACGAACGAACGAACTCTTTTGAATAAAAAAAGTAATAAAATGTAATAATATCACAAAAATCGATTAACTGTTAATTTAAATGACAAAGGGTATACAAATGAGCAGTACCAACATAAATGTATTCGTATAGTACCTACTCGTATAATGTCTAAAAGTTGTTTCAGCGTCTCCGACTGCATTTGTGAACACTGTGAGGCTTGTTTTTATCTTTTTAGTCCATTTTTACGCAGTTGGGTTTTTGTTTATTCAGTAATAATTTTATTTTGTACTTTTGTAGCACTTTGCGTGACCAAAGTTTGAACATTTTCAACTACAAACCTTAATGTTTTTGTGATAAAGTCTACTTCGTTTTAAAGCATTATAAACGAGGCTATTCAATTTAATTTTAATCGATATCATCCTCTAATAAAAAGAGTGAATAGACGACAGAGTGATCGAGCGGGAGGATCAAGAGGGACCCTCGTCAGTCCTTCGAGTGTCACTTTGTTTTTGATGATCTGGTATAAACCTATCTTTTGGGTAAAATACATTTTTTAAAAATGTAACACGATACTCTTCTAATTACTGCTTTTACATTTTTAATTTAACATTGAAACACTAGCGACGGTGACAGACAAACAAAGAGTTACCTTTTAAAATTACTTCTGTAAAAGATATTGTTTTGGATTAGATAATACGTAGTTAAATGTGGCCTTCTATGCAAAGAATTAAAAAATAAAGGACTGTAAAGATTGTTTAATAATTTCCCATAAATACGAGTAGGTTATGTCTAAGAAAAACATAAATAAAGCACGGTCAAAACTGAAAAACAAAAAAGCTACGTAATGTGATTTCTAAATATAGTATGAACTCGCCCTTGATTACAGTTATCCTTGGCATTTGTAGTTGCATTGGTCTGAGTGTTTAAACGTTTAATACATATTTATGTTTATATTGTTTATATCAGACACTCAGTGCGAACTTACCCAGATGATTCCTATTTACTCTATGCTTAAAGGTAACCTATACTTAGCTACAATACTGATGAGCTATGTAGTACCTAATATAAAGTCCTTACATACATATGTAGTCAAAGATGTAACTCACATAGGTCCAAGATATGTACTTATTGTGTACTAGCTTTTGCCCGCGGCTTCACCCGCGTGAAATGTAGTTTGTCACAGATCGTCATAAATTATAGCCTTTAAGTTATTCTGGGTTATAAACATTAATACTGTAAAGTTTCGTCAAAATCCCTTTAGTAGTTTTTGCGTGAAAGAGTAACAAACATCCAGACATGCAAACTTTCGCATTTATAATATTAGTAGGAAGTACGTATCGAGGGGTTCAATCAGAAGGGAACCCTCGTCACGTTGCGCCTTCAAGGGTGCCACTTTGTTTTTTGCTGACGCGGAACCTTTTAAATTAATTTAATAGACACCCCGCTTTATGGACAGAATAAGCTTTTAATCTATAGAAAATCCATAGGCTCATAGTATCATACTATAAGGCTTTTGTTGAGGAAGTTTCATGACTGACATGGAATAGATACACACCATCATTTTTGTAGAGTCATGTAAGTAGTTCTATGGCTATGATTTTGCTAGTCAATTTTGTGTTGTGATATTTGATATAGCTATATTCAAACTAGTAATAATAAGACACAATATTTCATAACAGCTGTTGAATATGTCAGAAAAAATACCCTTATCAACGTTAGACAGAATTTTTATGTACCCACTTTTAGCCTAGCTTAGAAAGAAAGGTCCCGGTTACTATCTTTTCTGTTAGACCTAAATTCAGTGAACCGTTATTTTTACTCTATCGACCGTGAGATATTTCAAAATTAGGTATACAGCCTTCACGTATATTCCAAATATCCTCCCGAAAAAAAAATGCACTTATAATTAACTTTGACACTGGTCGTGTACAATCCGCACGAAGCCATAATAAGAAGAAAAAAATCGCGCCATAAAACGTTCCTATTTCAAATTAAGCGCTGTCCATTTGCACGTACAGCGCAATATTTAAGCGATCCCAAGCCTGATACAATTAGAATCAGCGCCTTCATTGCTGCAGGTTGTTGCTCACTTTAACTTTGACACTGGCCATTTACAATCCACACGAAGCCATTATAAGAAGAAAAAAATTTGCGCCATAAAACGTTCCTATTTCAAATTAAGCGCTGTCCATTTGCACGTACAGCACAATATTTAAGCGATCCCAAGCCTGATACAATTAGAATCGCGCCTTCATTGCTGCAGGTTGTTGCTCACATTAACTTTGACACTGGCCATGTACAATCCACACGAAGCCATAATAAGAAGAAAACAATTCGCGCCATAAAACGTTCCTATTTCAAATTAAGCGCTGTCCATTAGCACGTACAGCGCAATATTTAATCGATCCCAAGCCTGATACAATTAGAATCAGCGCCTTCATTGCTGCAGGTTGTTACTCACGTTAACTTTGACACTGGCCATTACAATCCGCACGAAGCTATAATTAAGAGGAAAAAAATCGCGCCATAAAACGTTCCTATTTCAAATTAAGAGCTGTCCATTTGCACGTACAGCGCAATATTTAAGCGATCCCAAGCCTGATACAATTAGAATCAGCGCCTTCATTGCTGCAGGTTGTTGCTCACGTGCCCGAAACGCTCGCGACGTGACCGGCATGCGCGCGCCACTCTGGATTAACGTCATGTGACGGCAAATGGAACGAATATGAATTATTTCGCTTCTTGTTCCTCTGAGATGTGCGTTTTTGCGGCCAGTAATGATAAAAGATAATGTTTCATACGTGAAAGCAGCTCTTATGTCATGGGATGCTGCCTGGCAGTCATTAAAAAAACGCATTTTTTTTTTGTTGAATGATGCGAGGAATTAGCCACATTGAATTATTTGAAACCCGTAAAACGAATACCTACTTACAAAAAAAAACTTTAACTAATAAGTGTAAAATAAATTTTAATTTATTAGAAAGGTCAGATGTCATTAAGATTTAATAAAAGACAACGTCGGGAGACAATCGCTTAGTCTTAATAACAAACTCTAATAGCCAAACTTGGCATATTCTTCGTTCACTTCATTTGCATGGATATTACAACCCGTAAATAGAAAATCCTATCAATAGTCTTGGACGTGCCTTTTAAAATCCCTTCTTGTTCATTCATTCATTCATTCACGAGTTCGACTCGTTTCCGACCTGCCGACTCATTCATTCTAAAACATTTCCGCAAGTTCGAGAGATTTCCTCGCACTTGACTTAAACATTTGTATTTTGACCGAAGGACTTTTCACGAAAGGATTTTTAAGAAGTTGTTAGTTAGTGAGCTCTACCGCTAGAGCTTTTTACCCACTTAAAAAGTTGATCTATCCTGTACTGCTAATACAATGAACTTGTAAATATTTATTGTTTGTATCCTACGCTGCATGTATTAAGTCTTAATGTAAATAATAAAAGCATACAAAATAATTCGTTCATCCACAAAGAAAAAATAAACTTTTTTTTTTCGTAAAAGTTTTAACAGAATTGCCACCACAATTGGAAATTAACTAATAACTTCAGCAACAGTCCAAAGCGAGAAACTATACAAGAATTTAAAAGCATTTTGTTTCCACAGAAACTAATATCAGGCTTTCAAGTCAAACAATTTGTACCGTTCGTAGAATCGATTTACCCGTAGAAGGCTTTGATAAAAGCTATCAAACTTTAGCAATACCCTTGGTTGTGTGTATTATCATTACAAGCAGTTTATTTGTGTTAGAGTCAATTTGGACTGGTGAATGGTGTGGTGTTTGTAGCTACTAGAACTTCTGTATACTTAGATCCATTCCATTATTAATATAATTAATGATTAATATACCTTGTCTGTGTGCCTAGTGCGAGTTTACACCAAACGTCATCGCTAGCGACTGCGTAAAAAAACATGAAATGTATGACAGATTATACAGCGTCTCTAGCGAATACTTTCAACAACTAAAATCTTCATAGATTTTTGACGCACTCGCTAGCGACGACGTTCAATGCAAACTCGCACTAAGCACTCTGGTGAGCTGATGGAACTATTTGTTCACTGTTTGATTAAACGTGGCGCATACCTGAAGTTTAAAGGTTTTTAATGTCTTTGTTACATGTATTTACCAAAAAAGGTGGTGAGTATTATAACATTTGATGGTCATTGGTCATTATGCGACATCTTAAGAAGTCATCAAGCTATATCAATGTATTAAGTGTTATTTATTTAGATAGATACCTACATCGTAACTACTTGTTGTAATAATTTTTCATATTAAATACGATTGCATTTTTGCTTTGCACCGCATTGCAACGATTTGTTGTACCTATCGAAAATCAATACTGTCACTGAAAACTTGAATCGAAAATCTCGACTAACATTTTGTTGCGTGTGTCAAAATGCCTCGCAGCTCACGCGTCATCACGCGCGCTGAGGAATGTTTACAGAATGCCGAATCAATATCATTTTTAACCGACTTCATGTAGTTAATTAATGTGAAGGGAGGCTGGATATTGATGGGAGATGGGAGTTTTTGTCCGAATTTTATAGAATCGACAGACTGGTTTTTCTAGACCAACTTTAGATCATTGTATGTAATATGTGTGTCAATAAACATTTGGTTACGTTCTATTTTTAACATAGAAACAAATAGTTGCGGCAGTTTGACATATCTGCAGCTCACTCTTCGCTTCAATATTCATTCACATTCAACATTGGAGCCGGTTATTTGACGTAAGACAATGGCTGCCGTATAGTCTGCAGCCTTAGGGAATCCAATTTATGCATTATTTGTCACACCATGCACTATATTCTAAACTGATCCATATGCCGTCTAGAATTTTATTCCTGATATTCTTTTTCGTCGAGCATTTTTCTTTTTCGGCCAGTACACTAAGCAGCACATAAAAACGTTACATAATGCGACATTACCCGGTTCAAGATATTGCTAGGCCCATCGACTATAGGACCATTGTAGTGAACCCAGTCCTTAAGTCGTGACATAAACATATTTTATTTAGCTCAGCTGGAGGGGTGGACGAGATCTTAGGCCATCAACTAAGCAAGGTCTGTCGCACAGATGTTTACTGTAAGCCTAATTTGATTCGTCATAAAATCAAACTATGTATGTAATATTCGTTCAGGAAGAATTCAGGTTTCAGACCTGAAACCATGTTAGTCTAAGCATGATGATACTTTCTTTTAACGCAAAGTCTGCGCCTGCAGAGTGACAGATTCTCCAAGGATGAGGTCCACGGATTAAGTTAAAATGGAAATTATGGACAACTAGCTTTCCGCCCGCGGCTTTGCCCACGTGGAATTTTGTCTGTTACAGAATAACTTTATCGCGCGCGTCCCTGTTTCAAAAACCGGGATAAAAACTATCCTATGTCCTTTCTCGGAACTCAAACTATCTCTATGCCAAATTTCATCAAAATCGGTTCAGTGGTTTAGGCGTGAAAGCAAGACAGACACAGACAGACAGAGTTTCTTTCGCATTTATAATATTAGTATAGATAATAAGAAGTCAATAAAATTACCAACCGGTCTAAAGTGTCTTGCTCTTTGTTACCAAATGAGCAAAATATGACCTTCCTCATCTTTTAAGCATTAGCTGCCTGAATTTTGAGATTTATTACCAACACCAGTCCCTAAAGGCCTTCTGTCCCGGTTTTTGTTAGCTCTAAAACAGAACAATACTGTATTTATAACGGCTAATGTTAAATAAGCCGATTCTCAGTGAATTATTTGTTGAATTAATTATCACGAGTATCGTCTACTGTTTATCTTCCAATTAAGAACTCGCTCTACTACATTAGTTATTTAACTCAGGCCTTCCAACTTTGTAGACTAAAAAAGAATTAAATTATTATTTAGAACCTACGTAAAAATATACTTTCTAGACTGCATATCTACATTTAACGTGAGGAAAGATTGAAATCGAATCGTCTTTTTAAACACTTTTTTTGAATAAACACTACCAGAATATAACGAATTATATGCGAAAGAATCGGTGGATCGACAATCTGGTGAAGGTCGCGGGAAGCACCTGAATAAAGGCAACCCAGGAGCGGTTGTTGTAGAATCCTTGGGAGAGACCGTTGTCGCCCGAAAATCTTTTTGTCGAAACAGAACAGTGTGCTTACTATGAGTTTACGCTAGGTGTGCTCGCTAGCGAGAACGTGAAAAAAATCAATGACGATTTTATTTCTTGAAAGTAGCTGCTAGGGGCGCTGCACAATATGTGATACATTTAATGTCATTTTTTTACGCAGTCGCTAGCAAGCACGTAACGTAAACTCATAGTAAGCACAGTGAATGGTATATGAGTGATAGCTTTACAATATTATTATGTTCTCGCAAGTTATAACGTTCAGTTTAATCAGAATTCAGCGGTTCAACATCTGTTAAACGCGAAATCAATTCGCTGGCAGTCGAATTGTTCCATCGATATATGATATCGTTTGCGGGCGGACGTCCGACAATTACCAGCTTGCAGTTATCGACGACCTGTTGCAGGCCTGCAGTTGACACGTGGACATTGGATATGTCGTGATAGACTTCAAATTATTTTATTAAACACAGTAACAAATAGGACACCTATAAATATATTGGACGACAAAGCGTGATAACGCTAATGTAAGATCCATAGTCCGAGTACCTATCTGTACTATCCGTTCGCTTTAGGCCTCAGCCTCGAACTTAGCGGGCAGCGGGGCGGCGGCGGCGGCGGCGCGGGAGCGGCAGGATCTTATGCGTAAAATCAAATAGACCGGTTCTCGAAAACAGCGGCGCGGCAGCGGGGCGGCAGCGGGCAACGAGCGGGCAGCGGCGAGGGAGCGGGCAACGAGCGGGCAGCGCACTCCTTCTTTTGCCCACAATAATTCGAGCGTTAGGAATAAATTTGAATCGAAATAAAATTGTCGCCGTTGTTCAGACGTTTCGTTTGCGAATAAAAACAAATATCTCGACAACACAACCCCGAACACAACACTTCGCCGCTAAAGCGCCGCGCGAGCTGCCCGCTTGTTTCGAGAACGGGTCTGCGTTGCCCGCCCCGCTCCAGCGCCGCCGCCGCTCCCGCCCCGCTGCCCGCTAAGTTCGAGGCTGAGGCCTTAAGTTTGCCGCTGGCGATATGACGTCACTCGAAATGAAGCGTCTATAACTTTAACAAACTATATTTAAAATATTTTTTAATGATTATTATTGATAAAAATTGTGTATTTGCGTAAAATAACACATTTAATCACTAACTAATTGCTAATTCTCTATAGGTTGTCTGGAAGAGATCGCTTCATAGCGATAAGACCGCCTAATTGTACCTTATGTGTTTCTTTTTGTGTGGTGTGCAATAAAGAGTATTTATTATTATTATTATTATTAATTGCGTTTAATCACGGTTGGGAGAGGGGACCCACATTCCACGGACCGGCAAACTTAGCGCGAACGGGCAGTAATCGTGCAAAGCACGCTGCTGCTACGAGAATTATTCTCGTAGCACATGGTATGATTATTAATACGTGTGTTACAAGATTTTCATATAAGTAATATTAATAGCTATTGCCCGCGACTTCGTCTACTTATACTTAGTTAAAAACTACAGCCTATTCGCTATTCTAAGCTACAAAATTTATTCTTCAAAATTCGTAAAGTACTTTATCCGTAACAAACTCCAACCTTATTAAATTCTACATTAAAAATATTATTAGTAACTTAAATCTATGTATTTATATCTAACTAATAATATATTTGTGAACTGATAAAGATAGGTACGTACGAGTCATCAATAACGGCTTAAGTAAGGCAAACGTAACTTTTAACGTTCACTCGTGAAAATTACCATCACAAGTTTGAAGTGCAATTAGTCGGATCTCACAGACGAGATTTATTAACGACATCAAATCATAATAAGCAAGTTGGCACTTGTTACCTGTTGCGGTGCTCTACAGTCGAATTCTACGTCACCAAGAGCAATAAGGCACCATAGAGACCGCATTTTTGTTAGTAATATTGATGAAAGCGAAAAGATTGATGCCATGATTTCATTGTGTACTGCATTCTCCTGTAGCCTAAACAACTAGCAGATTAATGATTTCATTATAAGAGGTGCTTTTACAAATGAAATCAATAAAATTACGTTTACACATTGCGTCATCAAAGGACATCCAGAGATGGGTAATTAAAATTTTCTGTTATAAGATTATGATTGGTTTAAGAGCGTTTACGTCTAGCGTGGCATGTCAAGTTTAGGTAATTTCGATGCTATTTTTATTCACACTAAAATAATTGTGACTGTGTGCGTGTTCTCACGCTCTATAGTCAAACCAAAATACTTTGATCCACCATCGTAAAAGTGTGCCAGGCTGTCAAGTGACAGCTCAAGGAAACTATAAAATCTTCAAATCTTCCAACACCGACTCCATAATTATAAATCATGGTAGGTATACATTAGTCCTAATAAACAATAAATACGTAAATTCTTTATCAAATAGTAAATTATCAAAGGTTTTTTACTATTTTGAGAATATTTTATCTGTGAAAGAACACTTTCACAGAAAGTAAGCACACTATACCATAAGATTATTTGTCTCATCCCAACTAATATTATAAATGCGAAAGTAACTGTCTGTCTGTCTGTCTGTCTGTCTGTTACGCTTTCCCGCTTAAACCTCGCAACCGATTTTGATGAAATTTGGCATAGAGATAGTTTGAGTCCCGGGAAAGAACATAGGATAGTTTTTATCCCGGTTTTTGAAACAGGGACGCGCGCGATAAAGTTTTTCTGTGACAGACAAAATTCCACGCGGGCGAAGCCGCGGGCGGAAAGCTAGTAAGAATATATTTTATACTAATGTAGATATTGTTTCCGAAAGCGAGCGGGTTCATTCCGTACTTGTACGCTTCATGCGTTCTCTAGCAAAAGCTGAAAATCAGTGTTCTGCCCTTTTGAGGGTAGTGTTTATACTGAGCCCTTTGCTTTTTGCATCGCTGCGGCACACATCACTCTAACGCAGGGAACTATTTGAAACGCTAGTCATCTTTATCTTCTGTTGTTTTGTCACTTTTGTTATGTTGCAACTGTTGAAATTATTACTAACCTGTGTAACAAAATACCAGTGGTGTCACCTAGTATGTTTCTTGATTAACTAACTTTATTTCAATATTGAATTGAATTTCAATAGCAACTATACATAATGTGTGTGTTAAAAGCATTAAAAAAAGTGTGTGTTACAACAAATCAACAATTTATCTATCTATCTCACGCCTCTTCCCGATTGGTAGGGAGAGGTCTTTTCCAACCGCCGCTCGTTCGCTTAGGCTGGGCACTGTTGAAGCGTGTCAGTCTGCTGCGGTAACTCACGTGCCAAGACTGCAGTGTTAATTGACAACCATCTACAGGCTCTCGGCCTATACGGTGGAAGAATGGCCCGAAGCACCCATGGCCCGGTAGAACCTGGGTCGCCCTATGTGTGAGCGATCATGCCGTCGCACCCACTCCTCTAATACAGGCAGAACTGCCTCTATGGTGCGACGTAAAATTTGGCTGACGGCGTACCTACCCTTCAGCACTCTAGGGCCTAGATCCTCAAGCCTCTACCTTTTGGTTTCCACCTCTCGTGGTGCACGTACACGTACATTTCCCCTTGGGACCTATGGTCACCTCGCAACTAGCGCCTATTCTCGGTTGTCGACACTAGCTTTGTCGCCACTGAGGATATATGGCATAAATAATATCGATTGTCACCAGTGGCGACACATACTTTCCCAGTTGTAGCTACAGGCTTTTTCACAACTTATGACAAATTAGAAAAATACATCCCAATTATGCCTAGTGGGGACATATTGACGCAAATGTNTATATTAAGCTATTTTTGTATTAAATAAAGGAAGAATATTGGTGAAAAAATCACTTTGATTTTTGGGTATTTCACGTTCTTTTAAAATGTGATTTCTTATTGTAAAATGCTTAAATCTAAAAATTTTCTCAGATAACTATTTGCCCAAGGATCTATGCTATAGGATATAAATGTTTGTTAAATCGTTTTCACAGTATTTTTATAAAAATTTCAGCTTGTAAACTGACGCTAAAGTGGAAATTTACAAAACCTGTGTGGACTTATCTTGATATAATTCTTAAATACTAAACTAATCGAAATATTTTCTCAATTAACTATTTAGACGACGAAATTGCCTAACTATTTATGCCTATAACATATTTGTAATATTACTGGTTAATGATTGTAACGAGTTGAAAAAGTACCGTTTTTGCGCCAAACGGCGTAAACGCTCTTAATTAAGCGCGCGGTTTCTGGGTATTTTTCATTGGCGATGCATTGAGACCTAGGTACCCAGCAACCGCTCGATTACTTATGTTATGGCTGCGTGTACTTAAAGCAGGCCTAAACGTTTATGGTGCAGAATAACAAATAAAACGTACAGTTAAGCGAAGGTTCCCCTGTAGTGGAGGTTTATCGAATATTTGCGTCGGCCGTTTGGTGTAGTGGTTCAGAACGGACTACTATGCCGAGAGGTCCCGGGTTCGATTCCCGGCCGGGCAGAAATTGAAATGATGAATTTTAATTTCTGTGACGGGTCTGGGTGTGACTATGTATAATATGTACTTATATATTAAAAAAAAAGTATACAAGTAGTATATCCGTTATGCTAGCACCCATAACACAAGCATTAAGTTGCTTACTTTGGGGCTAGCTGGCGCTGTGTGAAATTGTCCAAAGATTTATAAAGATTTATTTTCTTTGCAGCGTCGATCCGCAGCCTCAGTTGTCTGGCCCTGATCACCGCCCGCACGCCATTAGGCCGAATGATTTGCATAATAACCGCCTCGCGCCATTTCCCACTGATTGCAGATTATTGTTCTGATTATTATTAATAGCACACGCGCGGAACTGCGTTAATAATTAATATTATTACGAATGGAAAGCTTTCACGGTGCGGATTCGCACAGCGAACATGCCTCTTTAGAATTTAATAACTAATGGAATGGCAAGCGCTTGAAGTGCTGAAAAGTTTACTTGTAAGAGGATGAACCAGTTTATTATTGTAATTTCGTATTACGAAAATTTGAATTAATGTACATATTTTATTTTGCAAGCTTTTTATTTTTATGTCAAGTAGCCGTGAAGCGTAAACAACTTACGAACTAAAGCTTATGTTTATACTGACTGCTGATAAAAAACAACCAGTGAAGGTCAAGTTTGTCCCTTTATGAAATGAAAATATACCCTGCTAAGTTCATTCATCATCATCATCATCATTCAATTGAATTTGAAGTTACTTGAATGTTCGAGAAACTTATTGAACTGCGCGTGAATGCTATTTCACCCGTTCCCACTCTACGTCACGGGACCGACACGTCGTGCCGTAACGGGTTAACGTGAGGACGCGTCGACGTGACGCCACCGACACCGATGACAGCACGTGTCACGTCGACCCGCATCGAGAATATCTGCTCGGAAATTAAATCACATGTTTTTTGCGAAACACGATCTGTTTTTAATTGATCGTCCATTTTATAGTTTGTAACTTTCTTTGTTTGCGCAAAGGTATAAAAAAACTATTCCCATTTCACTGTATTCATCATCCATTTTAGTTTTATTATGCACGAAATCGTGTCATATTTCAGCAATATTCTATTTAGGTTGAAATTGTCATTTTCAAAACACGTTGCAGCTTTTTATTTGCTTAGATGGCAATGTTTTATAGTTATGTAAACTTGTATCTCAACATGCGTTCAGCAAAGTGTGCAAATGAGCGTTTTACTAGAGTTATATTTATATAAAGTGTACTAACTGTGTATGGACTGTCGCCAAGCCGGAGCCTGTCGTAAAGTTAGTAAGCCAGGGCGACTCTGCGGGAAAACTCCGTGGTTTTGACTTTGGTCCATGACCGATAATATTAACATGGCTTTTGAGAACATTCCTTTACTCTGTGTATTTTCTGTTATCAAACCAATCAATTTTTCTTTTCAAAACGCATCTTGATTAATAATTTTAAAATGTAAAATTGAAAGTTATAAGAATCATAATAAGCATTATATTTTGAAATGAAACGAATTATAAGCACCTCTGTCACTGTGTGATATAAGTACCTACTTTGTCACACGTTTTTTGAAACCATGAAAATACATTTAATGTTTAGGATTGTAAATTAAAAGCAAGCGGCCATTTAAAAAAGTTAATGACCCTAAAAAATAAAATACTGCACGCGTTCGCCCGTAACGCTGTATTTTAAGCAAAGTANCGGCGGCGGGCTTTACTCGGTGCGTATGAACAGTGGCGGCGTCGTGTGCAGGAGCACTTACTGGAAATATGTACTTTTGGGTTCTACCAAACCTGCTTGAAATCTACATTCTACACTTAAATGTCGGTTATCCAGTAGGACTCAATAGTAATGTTCTATTCTGATAAGGTGAATTGACTCGTAAACTCATTGTTTAACTTTATACACGTGTCAAGCCGCAAGTGAGAGGCTGCAAACAGTGAAAGCTAGACGTAATTATAGTTTTCAGAATATTGTTCAATTAATAACCTATTATTAATAATACACATACAATAATACAATATCTACTTAGTGACAGAGACAAATTTCCTAAACTACAAAGTTTACTCTATATCACTCCCACCAGGTGTATTCATTGTTTTTTATTACCAAACATACTCCTGGTTTTCGGATTCCCCTCCGTATTTTTTGCCCTGTTAGTATGCGGGAAGCATTGCCCAAATAATATGAAACGTAAGACTCCCATATTGTAATCAAATGCCCGACAGGGCCGGACTATGAAACAGCGTGTTTACGGTCCACACTTGCGTGCAGGCGGGTCGGCAATGAAATAAATGTCAATACGTTGCGAGAGCTCCGGATTTACGGATTTAGGGCTGCCTAGTCATCGATTATCGATAGATCAACGTAGTGATTCAAAACTTTATCGACATAAATATTGCATTGAGCTTTTACGAGTACCTTTAGACATAGGACTCTTTTAAAAAACCTATTACTTAACTTAGAAATATGGCTGTAATAAACATTATTAATCAAAAGATTTTGTTTTTGCAACTTGTTCTCTACCAAGACTTTAGTATCTAACCAACTTTATATTCTTTCATTGGAGGTGCAAAGATTGTTTAATAAATCTATAGACAAATTTTCGGAGCTGGACATACTTTTGATACAAAACTTATAAGCTAAATATAAATATCTCAAATTCAAGGGTGGAACAGATAACTCACACTCCATAACATGTATTGGTGTGCTCTTAACAAATCCTCCAATAATTCTTAATGCCTGATTTTGTAATCTATCCAACTAGCAAAAAATTAAAAAACCATTACTTATGATAGTATTCAAAGATTGTAAAGATTGCAATGTACATAACTCGAAACCCATTGAAATGTTTAAGCTAGATATGTGGACGAGTCATATACAGATAAATGAAATTATTTCCATAAATTTAGAATGTATCAAGGGTACTAAGAAGAACCAACAAATTTCTGTGTACTTAAATTTAATTGAAGAATTGTCCAATAAATACCCAGGCTACCTTAAAATATTTATTGATGGTTCTAAAAGTAGAGATGGTTTAGGAGCTGCCTTTTGTGACCTTAAAAAGGGTTCCATCTCATCTGGGCCTAAGAGGAAACGAGGANTATAGGATACTTTTTATCCCGTTCGAAATAAAAAAAAAGTCTGCTTATTTATTGCCATTAAGGCGGAACAAAGTTCGCCGGGTCAGCTAGTTATTGATAAAAATTGTGTATTTGCGTAAAATAAGACATTTAATCACTAACTAATTGCGTTTAATCGCGGTTGGGAGAGGGGACCCACATTCCACGGACCGGCAAACTTAGCGCGAAAGGGCAGTAATCGTGCAATGCACGCTGAGCTACGAGAATTATTCTCGTAGCACATGGTATGATTATTAATACGTGTGTTACAAGATTTTCATATAAGTAATATTTATATAGCTATTGCCCGCGACTTCGTCTACTTATACTTAGTTAAAAACTACAGCCTATACGCTATTCTAAGCTACAAAATTTATTCTTCAAAATTCGTCAAGTACTTCATCCGTAACAAACTCCATCTTTATAAACTTCTACATTGAAAATATTATTAGTAACTTAAATCTATGTATTTATATCTAACTAATAATATATTTGTGAACTGATAAAGATATGCCTACGAGTCATCAATAACGGCTTAAGTAAGGCAAACGTAACTTTTAACGTTCACTCGTGAAAATTACCAAGTTTGAAGTGCAATTAGTCGGATCTCACAGACGAGATTTATTAACGACATCAAATCATAATAAGCAAGTTGGCACTTGTTACCTGTTGCAGTGCTCACAGTCGAATTCTACGTCACCAAGAGCAATATGGCTCTATAGAAGCCGCATTATCTTAATCATATCTCCTCAAAAGAGAGAATTTATGGCTTTATTGTATAATAGCTGTAATTTCATTGGAAACCGACTTTACATCCTGGTTTAAACTCCGCTCTTTTAACGTGTTCTAATGTCATTGGAAGATAATTTCCAACTTCATGCAAAAACTAGGTGGGACATCAGTACCTAATGGTTTATAGTACAGAATAGCAAATAGCTTGTATAGCTGAGCAAAGGTTCCTCTGTGATAGAGATTGGTCGAATATTTTCTTTGCGAACTCTGTCAAACTAGACTCGGTTGTTTGACGCTACTAATAAACATTTACCTACAGTGTAGAAAACCAACAAGACTGTATGGCTAGACGAAACTTCCCCTGTGTTGGAAGTTTATCGAATATTTAGTTGCTTGACGCTATTAGTAAACGTTTAAAGCGCAGAATAGTAAATAGACTGTAAAGTGAAACTTTTATATCTGCGTTGGAGATTCATTGAATATTTTCTTTGCGGCGTCGATCCGCAGCCTCAGTGGTCTGGCCCTGATCACCGCCCGCACGCCATTAGGCCGAATGATTTGCATAATAACCGCCTCGCGCCATTTCCCGCTGATTGCAGATTATTGTTCTGATTATTATTAATAGCACACGCGCGGAACTGCGTTAATAATTAATATTATTACGAATGGAAAGCTTTCACGGTGCGAATTCATAACGAACATGTCTCTTTAGAATTTAGTAACTAATGGAATGGCAAGCGCTTGAAGTGCTGAAAAGTTTACTGGTAAGAGGATGAACCAGTTTATTATTGTAATTTCGTATTATGAAAATTTGAATTAATGTACATATTTTATTTTGCAAGCTTTTTATTTTTATTTCAAGTAGCCGTGAAGCGTAAACAACTTACGAACTAAAGCTTATAATTTATGCTGACTGCTGACAGGCCTCCGTCACTCGCCTATGCCGGCCGAGATAATTACCTACAGCGCGCGACAACTTCAAGTTGCAAATCAGTCAGGGCTGCCACGCGCCTTTGAGCACACGCGTATTTCTACACGCTCGGTCGATCATCGTCGCAATCAAGGTTTATTGTTCCAACAGCACTGTTTTTTTCTTTAATGGAAAATCGTGATATTTAGGAATAATAATTAACTGCAGTGATTTAAATAATTTTGAAATACTTATGACAAAAAATTGTTGCAAAAAAATTATTTTAGCTAATAACAACATTAACTTTACTCACGGTTTATATTTTCCGACACTACACCTTTTAAAACTGTTTGTCCAATTTCGAATTATCGCAACACTGAAGTTTATCAATGGGTACTTTAGAGATGGTACGATTATACAAACACCACTAGATTAAAGTTTACCAATCGTAAATACAATAAATGCTTCCTAAAATTAAGTTTTTATTTATTTTACTTTGCTTATACAACCCTGACGCTTGAGCTATGAGGTAGATCAATTTCTGAACACAAAAAAAAAGCGCTGTTGTGAGCGTAGTAGTAAGGTGCGATTTCGAATGCACCATGTGCGTTGGATATTTTGCATTATTATTATTACTGTTAAAATGTCGGCATCTGATCCTACACAAAGGAGTGCAATTTCTGTTGCTACTATTATGTATTCTGTGCTGCTGATAAAAAAACAACCAGTGAAGGTCAAGTTTGTCCCTTTATGAAATGAAAATATACCCTGCTATGTTCGTTCATTCATCATCATCATCATCATTCAATTGAATTTGAAGTTACTTGAATGTTCGAGAAACTTATTGAACTGCGCGTGAAGGCTATTTCACCCGTTCCCACTCTACGTCACGGGACCGACACGTCGTGCCGTAACGGGTTAACGTGAGGACGCGTCGACGTGACGCCACCGACATGCGACACCGATGACAGCACGTGTCACATCGGCCCGCATCGAGAAAATCTGCTCGGAAATTAAATCACGATTTTTGCGAAAAACGAAGTGTTTTAAAAAAATTGATCGTCAATTTTATAGTATGTAACTTACCTTGTTTGCACAAAGGTGTAAAAAAACATTTCCCATTTTTCCGTTTCACTGTACCTATTCATCATCCATTTTAGTTTTATTATGCACGAAATCGAGTCATATTTCAGCGATATTCTATTTAGGTTGAAATTGTCAGTTTCAAAACACGTTGCAGCTTTTTTTTGGCTTAGTTGGCAATGTTTTTAGTTATGTAAACTTGTATTTCAACATGCGTTCAGCAAAGTGTGCAAATGAGCGTTTCACTAGAGTTATATTTATATAAATCTGTGTACTAACTGTGTATGGATATTCGCCAAGCCAGAGCCTGTCGTAAAGTTAGTAAGCCATGACGACTCTGCGGAAAAACTCCGTGGTTTTGACCACTTTTGACCTTGGTCCATGACCGATAATATTAACATGGCTTTTGAGAACATTCCTTTACTCTGTGTATTTTCTGTTATCAAACCAATCAATTTTTCTTTCCAAAACGTATCCTGATTAATAGTTTCAGAATGTAAAATTAAAAGTTATAAGAATCATAATAAGCATTATATTCTGAAATGAAATTAATTATAAGCACCTCTGTCGCTGTGTACTTTGTCACACGTTTTTTGAAAACAAAAAAATACATTTAATATTTAGGATTGTAAATTAAAAACAAGCAGCCATTTAAAAAAGTTAATGACCCTAAAATATAAAATACTGCACGCGTTCGCCCGTAACGCTGTATTTCGGCAAAGTAAACATAGCTCTATTTACCCATAATTTTCATATCTCCGAACCAAAAAATAACAAAATACGCCCCTCGTTTCAATGGTTCGACAAAATTGTGATAATATTCCCGGCCACGCACGCCAAATTTACATTTAGGCCTTGTTCACACAGACGTATTGTCCTCCGACTATGAGCATCTTCCCTCACGAAGGTTCCAACATAGTTTGTCGGTTCGCTGTGAACGATAAATGAAATATACAAACCGTGTAACGTGCGCTCGCAATAGGCAGATAATACGTTGGTGTGAACGAGGCCTTACGGTGTTCGAGCGCCATATTTCGGCTATCTAGCTCGTTGTTGACAACATCAACAGTTTCATGAAATTTGTTTGCAGTCTTCTTTATTTTTTCGGACGATTATCTTTGAAACATGTTCACGAATCTGGTTAAACTTACTCCATTTTGCAAAATGGAAAGTAAGGTTCGTAAGCGTCAGCTATGAATAAATAAGAAATCAAGAGAGCTACGTAGTGGAAAACTTGTCAGACAGAATCTAACTAAAGTATTATAAGTATAATACTTAATGATCTAAGAGAGAAGTTAACTACGTACATCTTTAATAAATAACACTACGTTTAAAGTTTTTCTACAGAGTGTAATAAGAAATGTGCCTACAGAAAAAACTCTACAACGCTCAACAGTTCACGCGGGGTGAAGAGGCCGAGAGTGGCTCTCTCCACTGCGGGTACTTTACTAAGTTCTAATTAATGTAGAAAAGCAACTAGTTATTAGACACCTACACTATTGGAGGCCAAACTGGCTGGCTTTACAGGAGGTGTTACGGTGGTAACAATTTTTTTCAGGGAAAGAAAGAAATTAAATTATAACGCGTAGAGCACATTTGATTTAACTAAATTCTTAAGACTTCTTTGTCTGCATATCAAAACTGCAAAAACTATAATACTACAAAATCCAAGTACGATTGTAAAATGTGTTTATTTTATTACTTACTCTGAAAACAATCCAAAAATAAACACATATTAGTGAGACTTGTAGCACAGACTCTTTATTACGGTTAGTGCTGTCCGAGTGACTAATTACTAATCGCAGTGAATAATCGATAATCGATACACGATGAAGATTGTCATCTCGCCAACGTGCTCGATGTCGAGCATCGAATGGGTCAATGGCCTGTTCAAATTGAGTTCCACCTCTCGACCGCTCACGTGGGGTGAAGTGGCTGCAAGTGGTTTTATTCTCCCTATGGCTTCCTTAACTCGTGAATGAGATACATGTATTACTGGAAATTTTAATGCATTTGGGTTCCGCCGAACCTGCTGGAAATCTACACTTAGGCTGAGTTGCACCACCTAACTTTAACGGTAACTATTACGATAACCGGTGTTTTTTGTATGAAGTTTGACAGATTTTTGACGTTTATCACAGTTAAAGTAAGATGGTGCAACCCACCCTTAATATGTTGGTTAACCTATTTAGTCACTAACGTTCTCAAAGAGAAGTTGCACACAATGAAAGCTAAACTTAATGTACTCAATATACTAACATTTATGAATAAACCTATTATATGATTAATAGTATAATACCTAGTGACAGTGACAAAAATAATATTTTCCAAAACTACAAAGTTTACCTCTATATCACTCCCAGGTGTATCCATTGTTTTTTATTACCAAACATAAAGTCCTGGTTTTCGGATTCCCCTCCGTATTCTTTGCCCTGTTAGTATGCGGGAAGCATTTCCCAAATAAATATGAAACGTAAGACTCCCATATTGTAATCAAATGCCCGACAGGGCCGGACTATGAAATAACGTGTTTAGGGCCCACACTTGCGTGCAGGCGGGTCGGCAATGAAATAAATGTCAATACGTTGCGAGAGCTCCGGATTTACGGATTTGCTTAGGGCTGCCTAGTCATCGATTGTCGATAGATCATACGTAGTGATTCAACACTTTATCGACATATATTGCATTGAGCTTTTACGAGTACCTTTAGACATAGGACTCTTTTAAAAAACCTATTACCTAACTTAGAATATGGCTGTAATAAACATTATTAATCAAAACATTTTGTTTTTGCAACTTGTTCTCTACCAAGACTTTAGTATCTAACCAACTTTATATTCAACATATGCATAGAGATCTAAGATAATTGGTATGGAATTTAAATTTTAATGTCGTTAGTAAATATGTCACTTAGATCAGATGTCTGTTGCATTGCATGCAAGCAGGTTAATTTCAATATGACCCATACTTTATGATAATGAATAATTGAAATATGAGGTTGACATTAGGGTTATCTTATCAAACTGAAGGTTTTACTGAAATTGTATTTAGTGCTTGCAATGGAATTCACTGTACTTAACATTAATATGTCATAGAATAATGAAAATGAAGGCGCTGGCTGGACGCATGCCGCTACCAACCGGGCAACATGAAAAGCATAGGGGGAGGCCTGTGTTTAGCAGTGGACGTCCTAGGGCAGTGATGATGACGATGATAAAAATGAAATGCCAATGATAATTTAAATGGTCAGCAAAAATATCGACATTAACGATCGTGTCGATATGATAGCACATCACCAATTTCGCTCAGCGAAAACTCGAGAAGAGAGTTTGTATTGGAATCAGTCGCATTTGCTTAATGCTCTAAGCATTTGTTTGTACAAATGAAACGATTTGTCACACGAGGCCTGAAAAAGTTGAATGCTTAATTTTTTTCGATATGGGGAAGGGATTTTCTGTTCTGTTCGTTATTCAAACAACGTGTGATATAAATTACTGATTTGAAGTATTTTATCGTGCGATGGAACAATATAGGTCACATCCCTGGCTTTATGACTTTTTATAAGGATTTAAAATCTTAGTTCTTTAAAATGTACTTATTTTTGTAACGCTTATCAAAATACTAGTTCCATAAATTAATCGATTATAGCTACTGAAAATACCCAGAACCATTTACACATATTCATGTAAATTAAACTAGGTATAAAGGCTGAGGAGGTACCAAGCTACCAAGTATGATAACTAATCAATATTTTTGAATGGAAAACTGAACGGGTAGTCATAAAGAGTAATTGAATTTCCTTCATATTCAATAGGTATTAATAACGTCGTGGCTTTTACCTACGGTAAAATGAACGCGTTTCTAGCAGAATAGAGTGGATTCTATCAGCACATCGGGGTTTTATAGTCGTCATGGGCTAGCCTAGATTTACGAGTAGACATCTCTCATAAATCCAGCCATTTACGAGCGCGCGAATTAGACCGATAACACCTCCGGAATATAGGCAAAAGGGAAAATAAAAGTAGCTAGTGAAAAGCAATTGGCCGATACCAACTACGACCTCGAAATTTTACTGTTCTACAAAAAGACACTCTTTTGTTCATTTAAAAGCTAGTTAAAAAACGAAAGCTTTTTTGCCTTTGCTGTCTCTAGCTAGATTGTCTGGAAGAGATCGCTTTATTGCGATAAGACCGCTAAATTACTGTGCCATATCTTTTGTATATTTCTTTCTTTTCTTTTCTTGTCTTTTGTGACATCATCNCCACCATCTCTCGTGTCGGCTGTTCATAGTGCGAGTATGTCGCATTGACGAAAGTATAACTTTACCTACAATGTTTATTATTATCATTCAAGAACGAGGTGCGGACAACAGCCCATTAGACTCTAAAATTTCATTGCAAAATAGCTCTAATTACAACTACATAAGATCCTACAGTGTTAGCTTGACGTGCCCCTGTACCTCATCAAGCGAGGGAATGCAATCCAATTATGTTCTAACGTCGCAATCCATGGCTATACAATATTTCTTTACGAGCACGTCAGCACTCGTAAACCAAGACATGTACAGCCATTATATTAAATTTTCATTTGCGTTATTCATACTTTGTCTCGGTTATCGTGCATTTTATTGGACCGATGAATCAAATGTGAGTTCTATGAGGTAAAAGCCAATTGAGTTACAAGCGTTTTAAACCAGTAATTTAACGATTTAATGTTATAGTCTTATTAATAATCTGTGGTTAAGCTGAGAAAAGCTCTCGCCTCTGTAGTTTTGCAGGCAAGTAGGTTTGCATTTGACTTTTATGAATATAACAGACAGATATTATATACTCACTTTATTGATCACCTGTGTGCCTACCATGAGTTTACGTTAGGTGTGCTCGCTAGCGACTGCGTAAAAAAATGACATTTAAATGTATGACATATTGTGCAGCGCCCCTAGCGGCTACTTTCAAGAAATTAAATCTTCATATAATTTTTTGACGTATTCGCTAGCGAGCTCACCTAACGTAAACTCATGGTAGGCACACTAATTATCAGAAAACGTTTTTTGTCAGTCTTATCTCTGACCATCAGAGTCTAATAACTCTGATGGACTCTGAATACTCGCTGAATGTCGAACGTACTTATACACAATCAATAAGCTAGAGATGATTTGCACCAAGATAAACTACATACTTTCTACAGCCTTTAAAACATTGATTTCAATAGCTCTACATCAGTTACTAATATAGATTTTACACGAACATTTCACAAAGTAAAACACAGTTTAGGTTACCTACTGCTTTATTGTCGCACGGAAGTAACATACTACATAGTTTCAGATAGAGCCTTCCGTTGCCTCGAAACAAGCAGGTCACATTCAAATATCTGCAAATAGACCCCGTGAATTGTGATAATGTCGTCCCATAGCTCAGCCCAAGGTTATCGATTCTACGAATAGTTCCGACGTTATGGCCCGGGCTTAGCTAAGTTGTTGCGGTATAGAGTGCCACATGCAACTGTGTACCTACCATGAGTTGACGTTAGGTGTGCTCGCTAGCGAGTACGTCAAAAATATCTATGAAGATTTTGTTTCTTGAAAGTAGCCGCTAGGGGCGCTGCACAATATGTCATACAATTAATGTCATTTTTTTTACGCAGTCGCTAGCGAGCACACCTAATGTAAACTGATGGTAAGCACACTGTTTCTGCTGTCACGTAGAGTGCAATGCCAAGGACTGGTGGCGAGCTTTCACGACTACATGGAATAGATATTTTTGCTCTGAAGACGCGTAGAGTTTGGTTTCAAAATTAAAACATAATATCTTCTTTGTAAAAAGGTGAAAATGTGTCTAGGTGGCGATTTTTCTCGTCTACCCGTTGTTAATTGTTCTGTAAACATATGGACTTTGGTTAACCAGATAAAAAATAATAGTCTTTGAAACTTTAAATTCAATTCAGAAAGTTCTTTTGCCGATAAACAAAATCTACGAGTATATTCCTGAAAGTCAAGACAATATATTACTCGAGAATTCCAGGAATATAGGTACAGATCTCAAGGGATGCACGATAGTTTTAGGCACTTTGACAAGAAAAAAAAATCCAATCAAAGGACCAAACCAAACAATTCCTCTTGTCAACCTTCTAAATAAGCCTTTTTATACGCCTATATGTATAAACCCGCAATTTATTTATTAACAAATCAAAACCATTTTGAGGTGTAAGTGAAAAACGTATCATTAAACCTCAAAATATTTCTGTCATTTGTTTTCGTCAAGATTGTTCACATCGTTTTCTGCAGGCAGACATAGTAAATCCGCTGCTTGCAGTCACGCGATCACATTCAACGGAGTGTATTGGTGCCAACGGTCCTTGCGGCCGACACCATTATACGAAGTTCACCTGCTACCTGCAATCGTTCGAAAGAAATAGCAAGCAATTCTCTATTTGTGAATAAACCAACAGTTTTCACTGTAACCAAAGTAGTTTGAGGATTTTGAAGCAATAAGAATTAGAAAAAGTTATAGAAAACTTTACTACGCCCCAAAGGGATGGCTGTGGTGAAGCTCAAACAAAGGTCTTCTACACTCAAACAAGCATTTTTCTTCTTTCAACGAACTCTAGAATGTGCCTACAATATCTTGTGTATCGCAATAAAACAACGTACCTATTTTGCAAGTTCACGTTTTACTTGGTGCAAGTCTGCAAAACTTAAAGCAAATAAACAATAAAACAGCTTTTCTTGGCTGTAGCAAGAAGCATCGCTGTTTTGCTTGCCAGTCTAGCACGCAGTTCAACTTGCTAAGCACTACCTACTTGAGCTGATGCCAAACGATCAGCAAATGGTTAACTGGCATGATACCGTAATAAGCGAGGGAAACTTAACATTATTATTACCTTAAAACTTCAACTTATGTCTCCAAAAGCTAATTTAATGTTAATTAAGTTTGCGTGTCAATAACTTACCTATAGACCTAGGTACCTTACTAATGGTGTCATCATGGTTTTATGAATAATACTAGCTTTTTCCCGCGGCTTCACCCGCATGAAATTTAGTTTGTCACATATCGTCATAAATTATAGCCTATATGTCTGGGTTATAAACAATAATACTTTCGCATTTATAATATTAGTAGGATGTTAATGAGAAATATTTCAACCATTTCAGTCTGGAACAGCACATTCTGAGACGTCTGATATAGCCCTACTATCATACATTACAACTAATCGTTAATTTGATTTCCCTAAATTTTGTCACATTAGGTGAAAACAATTTAAAAATCTCATGCTCGTTAGTTTTAAAAACGATACATGCTGTAAGTTTATTTTTTTTAAATACCGAAATAAGTGTAGAATAATCTGTGGTATTTTACACGCTAAAATTCTCTATTCCGCAGTCGGAAGCCATTGTTTCACTCCCACTTTACGCTTTTAACGAAGTTTTTAATTTCATCCGCTTTTTTGCGCTCCCGGAATCTTTGTTTTGGAAACAGCTGCGAAGGTTTACTTTAGTTTTGTTTTTAGCATTACACTTTTATCCTTGGTCCTCCTTTTAATATCACGTTTATGACAGAACGGGCGATAGTTACTTTTTTGGTCTCCATGATCTCTCAAAATATAATCTTTTTGTAAATGCCTATTGCCAAAAGAAAAAATGGTTGTATTTGCTGATTTCCACGCAAGAACTGACAAAAATATTTCATTTCAGTGAGCATAATAATAATTACTTATTGTTACCTAATTTTATTTTAATGCAAAATTTTACTTACTATTTTTTATAAATAATAATGAATAGCAAGCCAGTTACTCAGCAACAACATAATTTAAAAATAATAAGACTTTCCATTTAAGTTAAAATTGTTTCAAACTGAAACAAGAATAACAAAGTAAGAACGCACAAACGACGGCAGTTCCAATTTAACGCCGTGGCATTTAATAAACCTGTAATAAGTACGAATTTGCAACAAAAATTTTGAGCCCGATGTGCTGTCGACTGTACCCAGAGGTGAAGCAAAAATGCTCGAAGCTGTAATTGCATTCGCTGTGCAAAATGTTTTACTTGAGAGAAACCAGCTCGGCGTGAGAAACACGGAAACGAATTCCCCTAACAGGAGTAACAAGTGTTGTGTTCATATTTGGCTTGTGTATTTCATTTGGAATTCAATATTCTAGGAATCTCTCTCAAGACACATTACAGTGAAATGGCAAACATGTTATAGGTTTCCTTCACAGGTCAAAATAGATCTCAGCGACAACGATGGGTATGACATCATACTTTTATTCACAGGAAGTTGGCTTTTAAAGAGCACGGCTTTGACTGTCCCAACACTATGATCAGCAGAAGGTCCTCTCATGGGCCTTTCACTTAGACCATAATCAATCAGTTATTAAGTATGTACAACTGAGATGTCCATAGCGATTGCTCCCGATCAGTTCAGCAAGTCCTGTCACCTTTATCGTGGTTCCAACATGCTGTTTAAATATTCACGTGCGTTATTGACGAAGCCGAAGGCTATAATAGTAAATTAAAAGTTCATTAGGTTTCTTAAAGACAAAGTTACAGCAGCAGATGTAACAAGCCATTCACAATTTAGCGACATTTAAGATTTAACAACACAAATATTCTTAATATTATTATACTAAATGTATTTTTCCACCGTTTTCCTCTTAGGACGGAAGAAATAAGGCGAGTTTATTTCTGTTATTGTTCTTCCTATTTCAATTTTCACGGAACGCTCTCTTTTTAAGGAATTCATCGACAATATTTACGTAAAAATGCTCCATGTTACAAAAGGGACATTACTTTTAATCTAATCCGCAAGCCTTCAATTCTGCTCTTGGCTAAATTCCAAGAGAAATTGTGGACGAACAAATTCCCGAGTTAGCATAACATATTGCGTGGATTTGAATTTGAAAATATTTTGTCAGGCAACTCTCAACTTACAGGACTTTTAGTAAGAACTATCAGGTCAACTAAGGTACGTTTAAAAGTTCAGCTGATCAGTTGAACTAACCGTGAATATCCAGTTTAAGAAAATATAAATCTTCTAGGATAGCAGAACTATACTTACTTCTTTTACTTGTCGTGTCGACAACAAACCTACACAGCGTCCAGCCCAAAACTCCGCCACAAGAATGGCGTTATGCCCTGTGTGCCCAAACAACTACACGCAGGAAGATTTATTGAAGGTTACTGACTATATCTACTTAAAAATAAACTCTACCAAAAGCAATGCAATGCGACAATTTTACTCAAATAAATACTAATAAATAATATACTTTTTATGCAATTCACAAACTTTATAATGAAGATCGCTGGCAAAACTATTGAAATAAATGTATTTTGTACCATGAAATATATCTATATTCCGTGCAATACTATCCTAAAACAAATTAAATGCATTTTTCAAGCCAATTCTTTCGCATTATGATAATGTTCGTCGGATATCGAGAAAACGATTTGAATGGTACCATTTGTGCTGCGATATGTATGAGGTGACGCGCAACTTGTGGTTCATACGGAATTTTCATTCGAGATATATTTCATATCTGATAAAGATATTTCATCGCATTACTTAGGTATTCCAAAACTCTAGACGCCGTTAGAAACATGGTGACTGTCGTTAATTAGAACTTTAACTAGACGTTGTTTACCAATCTATGACTGACTAGCCTGTGATGTGACCATGGCCGGTGCAACCCGGACGAAACGTCAGGCAAATACAGATAATAATTCAATATTACCTATCCGCGTATCGTGTTAAAACCTGTCTAATTAAATTAGACGTTGTTTGATTATGAAATTGAAAACGATTTGATGTCTGAAAACACTTTCGTTTTTTAATCTTTCTTTAGAATGTGACAAAGTAAGTCACGTAAGTAACTTTACCATTAATTCGTTCTAATACGATACGGTTGAAGATAAATGATCTTAAAAGCATCGTACAAAGACGCCGTGATTTTTCCCACATTTGAGGAAGCAGAGCTCGTTCTAGTAAATGATAAATATGCAGCAAACCGTTCTGTAGATGGCTGCACCACAGTGCGATTAAATTTGTATATGCTGCTAAGAGTGCGCCTGTATATTGTAGCCGTGGCGGGGAGTGCACCACTGTGCCTTTCTTACGAGTAGCTACTATAGGGGCGGCAAAAACTGCATCGCTTTGTGAGAGCCATGATTTCCACTTAGTAAGCCTATTTGTATTTACGTTCCACTAGGTTTCAGTAGCAATATTTCATGCTACAAAGTACAACAATGTGCTCAATGCAGAATTATTAGAGTAGCATCTTCACTTCTCAAGAATCTTACGTCCTCCTCAATATAAACGGTTTGAAATATGCCTAAAAACATAACGTAGTTGTAGAGTCGTCAGTACAACAGACTATTTTTTTAAATAGCACTTATCACTGCACATAGTACAATATCATGCTGTCTAACCAAAAATACCAAAAACTACTTCCACCCCAAAACAAAAGAGAAAGTTTCTAAATTTAAACATCCTTTTTCAACAGCTGACTATTTTAAACAACAGCCCGTTTGGAGTTTTTACTAAGCAATTATTCTCGGCAGTTGCAACATTCCCTGCCTTTTAAATAGGATTCCTTTCTAGGAAAAAGTATTCAATTTTCATCTTCCACTTTAGTGAGAGAGAAATGTCGTAATATTATATTCAGCGTAACGAATTAAGATTATGGAAACATTTTTTCTTCAAAACAATGGACTTTGATGTACCTTAGAAAGACAACACAATATTTGTCTTTATGTTACATCCTGTGTTTTAAAAAATGTATTAGCTTTTCTTTAACCGACTTCAACAAAAAGGAGGAGGTTCTCAATTCGGTTGGTAATTTTTTTGGGTCTGTGTTTTGCGCACATGACTAAAATTAGGCAAAATTATACAGGTTCTAAATAAGACCAAGACAAAAATTCTCATTTTTCTGGTCATGCAACGTAATCAAAGATAAAATTAATTTCTAGTTTTGAATATGTATAAAAAAACAACCAAGTAGGTAGCCCTAAGCTCACGTGGCATTTCCATAGCGGCGATTTTCGTGGCTCGCAAGTTCGGAAGCTCGGGCGGATAAGGTACTTGATACAAATAAGGCCTACCTAACTTTAAATGCTTATAATTCAATAAATATTAACGCCAATTAACAAAAACAAGGTTAATTATCTACTTCCATCCTTTAATTTTAGCAATATTACAAAAAATAACACAATTTTTAACTAAATCTATTCAAAATAAGCAAATTACGAAACCACTGATTTTGGCTCTATTAAATCACCTACACGGAATAAGGCCTACATGATTCAAATGCCTCTAGACCTTAAAATTGAGGTTGTATTAAACAAAATGCGGTCTTATAACATTAAATACGTCGATTTGTTTGCGTTATCAAAATTTTACATACCAAGTAAACAGAAATATAGTGTACATCTCTAGATAAACTTAAATTCCACTTATTAAGAATTATACATAAATTATAGATAAAATTAAATATTCATAGTAACAAAGTAACGATTCCTTACATATATTATCAAAAAAAATATCAAAAACAAACAATATTGTTTTTTTGTATAGGGCTTATTAAAACACCGTGTTCGAATAAGGCCTACACATAAAACCTTTTAAATAAATCAGTTTAGGAACATCATTTAGTTTTGAATTTTTGTAAACAAAATGAGATATCAATTTTTGTTAGAACCAGGGCATAAAAAGGCTTCTGAATCATCTTTGCGAACTCCTACACAATACTTGTGATACCACCTAAAGCAGTCATTTATGGTCGCGTATCTGCTACTTTGTCTTCGAAACAGGCATGATAATACCAGCTTTTATTCTTCTTTCCTTAAGAATTATACATACGGCTTCTTTTTTCTTATTTTTTATTGTTTTTGTATTTTGTTTCTTTTTTTACAGGTTTTGTAATTTTTTTTTACACTGTTTTCTTTTTCTTTTCTGTGCTATTAGTAACATTCTTATTAAATAAATATTTTGTTACTCTTTGACTCATTTAGTTTAATGAATTTGTCCGTAAACAGGTGTTAACATAAGTATCTAATATGGCCTACCATGCTGAAATAAGGCCTAGGCCTTATTAGAAATCTCGCTCTTGTTGTCTTTAAAAATTTACAAATAATGCATCTATAGCCAGTAGTACAAATTAAGGTAATTATTAGCTAGTAAGATATATTTAGAAACGATTACTAAGAAAATCTTAATCTAAAACAGCGTCATTTTACCGAAAACTTAAGTAGAAATCGCCGGATTTTTATAAAGGAGCACGAAATCACCCACCACCTTAGAAGAACGCGTGCCAATTGGTGCTGGGATCGTGGATCGGGATGCTCTAGCACTCTACTGGGTTATAGGGCATATGAGTACGTGTCCTTGAAGTATTGTCCCGGTTGGATTTATTTATCTGTGTTTTCTGATGTATAGGCCTTATTAGAACGTAGGCCTTATTTGTATCAAGTACCTTATTACACCCGCGGCTCATCCTTGCATCCGGCACAACACTACACGGCGAGTTTTATATGAAAACAAATTTGAGAACACTTTGGAGAATTTAGATCTTTTTTGTTGTACCTACTACACTTCCAAAAGTAAGGAAGCACCCTATTTGTTCTGAGCAATCTTAAGAACTAATGATTTAGATTAATTTAAAACATCGTGGCTTTCAAGGTCGAATGCACCTTGCGGATTATTATTACACCTGAGGCTCATCCTTGCATCCTTCACTGCACTACACGGCGAGCTTTATACGAAACCAGCAGGTTTGAGGACCTAGATCTTATGGGATATAATACTAGCAGAGTGTAAAACCACAAAAAATAAGTTAGACGCTCTATGAACATTGTGAGTACAATTTGAAAATTTTTTGCAGGTCTTTCAAAACTTTGCTTAAAATTACTAGGCGTTTTTAATTAAATGAAACACGTCAAATAGCTCCAACCTCCAAAATTAAAAAAAGAAAGCAAAACGACGTTGAATTATTTTTTCCTGGTTTTTAAAACTAAAGCACGACACACGGGCGGAATGTAAAAGTTAAGCGCAATATGGAGGTAATACCTCACAGGGAAGTTCCTTCGCTAATTCCACGAAAGTAGTACGGCCTGCGTATTGTCTAATTAAAGCAAGCTACACGCCGCCGCAAAAATATTCCCACGAAAATGGAATGAGTTTTAGTAAATAATACGCTTCCTCATTGTCAGGATCTGTATAATATTGTGACTCAGTTATTTTGAAAGATAAACTTATCTTTTTACATGCTGTTTTACTCTTGATTTATGATAAGAATAACCTGAAATTAAGTAAAGATTTACAAATTAAAAAAAAAGCGGAATTTGCACCTTTTTGATTTCTCTAAATAGCTATTTTCATAATATAGATAGACGTCTCACGTATTAAGGAAAATAATGGCATAATATACTGAATCTAATTATTCACTGAATCTACATCTCTTGCTTCACCAAAAATAATAGAATGTGTGAAACTAGAATAAAATTAATTAAAATCGGGCCGTCACCACTGCGATGCCAAACTGGCAGAGAAAGTCCACAGTTTAGAATTCGGAAAAATCTGCCGAAAATGGCGAAATTCAATTCCGCCGAAACTCATATCGGATAATCGGGCTCAGGCGAACGCGGGAATGCAATCTCGGCCGTCTAGATTTGTCAGTGTTGCGCACTCCGATAAAATTCAAAATCCGCTTCCATTTAAAAAAAGAAGTTTGGGACACTTTTTCTTGGCGGGAAAGTGAAGCGTCATGTTTAGTTTTTTTTTTCTATTATAGCCAGTGTCAAGCAATTAATATTGGTACCCACCTACTTGATTACATGAACAAACTACATTATCACTGGCTATTAACCGCATGAAGCGATAAATATTTAGCTAAACACTTTAAAAATAAAACAAATCTGCTAACATGACGTTTCACTTTCCCGCCAAAAACTCCGCTTCAGAATTCGAATATGGAATCCGCTTTCATTTGAAAAAAGGTTTCAAAGCAACGAGTTTTGTTGAGACTTTCGTGAACGAATCGCGTGTCGCATGAATATGTCGCCCACGTGAGGTTAACAGTCGCAGATCTATACCAAGCAGCTTTGATTGATTTTTACGAGGCCTGCCTTCTTTTCTTGTGATATGCCTACGTCCTACGTTGTTGAATATTTCTAAACATCGTCTAAGGGAGAAGAAAATTCTATAGCACAATAATATTATGTAGCATTTAAGTATTGCATATTGAGCCTAATTCAAATGTAGTTAAAATTCAATCTATAAATACTAAATAAAATACTAATTTATTTACATAATATGTTATTTATAATAAGAGCATTCTCATTGTAGACGGTAAAAAAAACATTACATACTACTTGTATGTTCTTGTTATACAAAGTAAGTTCTTTCTTTCTAAATATTTAAATAAGGGCTTTTTCCCAACTAAAACTCCACTCTTTCACGAGTCAGCGTCCATTTTATAGTTCCAATATTCCCAACAAAGCGGGGCTGTTTTTATCATATTTGATGAATGTAGAACCCTCTAATAACGTGTTGCCGCCTCGGGGGCCATTACAAAAGTTCCGGACGCATTTACGTCCTACAGCCGACAGCGGCACTCTGCCCGATGACAAACTGT
Organism: Ostrinia furnacalis; assembly: GCF_004193835.3. Taxonomy (NCBI): domain Eukaryota; kingdom Metazoa; phylum Arthropoda; class Insecta; order Lepidoptera; family Crambidae; genus Ostrinia; species Ostrinia furnacalis. The sequence continues at coordinate 240,215 of NW_021135293.1, forward strand.
GCTGCTCCTTTAAAGAACGTTACGTGCATAGAGCAGCCTTATCCAGCGTGATGTATAAAGTACACAAACGCATAATTTCGCATCCTATTCAAGTTTCCTTCTAACAGCTCTACTGGAATAGCTGTAATATACATAGAATAGCTGTACAGTAGGTACCTACGTAAGCACTGGCTTAAGTAAGTACCTACTGTATGTAATGTATTACGTAGGTGATGGATGAATTTTGTCACTTATTCCCAACTTGTTGATTTTAGTAAAGAATAACATCTATGATTAACACTTTCCTGGACAATGAACTGTTAGAGCAGTCATAACAATTAAACGTTTGTTGTGTCTGAGTTACTGTCCGGAAAAGTGTTAAGGTGGTTGCGCACCCGAAAAGGATTCAAGGACATCCAAGTCCTACAAAAGTAATTGAATGATTAGAAATTACAGTACCTATTTTTAATATTTAACAGTGCAATGTCTAAATTGACCATAAATAACGTAAACTTGCAGTTGTGAAATGATTTATACACTAACGATCTTGAAAATGCTAAATACCTTCATGCGCCGTCACCAGCTGGCTCTGGGCCACACGCGCGGGCGCAAAAAGCAATTTCCTACTTACACCACTTTGACAATCTTGCGGACAATTCTGTACCCCCAGTGAAAAGGGAGCTAAGTCGAAAATGGTGATTTTTGGGAAATCGCATTTGAAGTTAAAAAAAATTCTGCTTCGTCGCTATTAGAGATAACTGGGTGAAATATTTTTTAGGTGAAAGGTAATATTAGATATGATTAGGCAGTGTGCCAGTTTGGGAAATATAGCATGTGGTTTTTTCGTAATTAAATAAAAACCTAGTNCTCATTGTAGACAGTAAAAAAAACATTACATACTACTTGTATGTTCTTGTTATACAAAGTAAGTTCTTTCTTTCTAAATATTTAAATAAGGACTTTTTCCCAACTAAAACTCCATTCTTTTACGAGTCAGCGTCCATTTTATAGTTCCAATATTCCCAACAAAGCGGGGCTGTTTTTATCATATTTGATGAATGTAGAACCCTGTAATAACGTGTTGCCGCCTCGGGGGCCATTACAAAAGTTCCGGACGCATTTACGTCCTACAGCCGACAGCGGCACTCTGCTCGATGACAAACTGTGCTGCTCCTTTAGAGAAAGTTACATGCATAGAGCAGCCTTATCCAGCAAGATGTACAAAGTATACAAACGCATAATTTCGCATCCTATTCAAGTTTCCTTCTAACAGCTCTACTGGAATAGCTGTAATATACATAGAATAGCCGTACAGTAGGTACCTACGTAAGCACTGGCTTAAGTAAGTACCTACTGTATGTAATGTATTACGTAGGTGATGGATGAATTTTGTCACTTATTCCCAACTTGTTGATTTTAGTAAAGAATAACATCTATGATTAACACTTTCCTGGACAGTGAGCTGTTAGAGCAGTCATAACAATTAAACTTTTGTTGTGTCTGAGTTACTGTCCGGAAAAGTGTTAAGGTGGTTGCACCCGAAAAGGATTCAAGGACATCCAAGTCCTACAAAAGTAATTGAATGATTAGAATTATTACAGTGCCTATTTTTAATATTTAACAGTGCAGTATTTGACCAATGCGTGTTGCCAGTGATGGTATACGGATCTGAGACGTGGTCGCTTACTATGGGCCTCATAAAGATAGTGATAATGTGTGTGGAAATAAATAAATAAAAATAAAAATAAGAAGGCTCAAGGTCACCCAAAGGGCGATGGAGCGGGCTATGCTCGGAGTCTCCCTGCGTGATCAAATCAGAAATGAGGAGATCCGCAGGAGAACTAAAATCAAGTGGCAGTGGGCGGGGCACATAGCTCGTAGAGACGATGGCCGTTGGGGCAGGAAAGTTCTCGAGTGGCGACCACGGGCTGGAAGACGTAGCGTGGGCAGGCCTCCTACTAGGTGGACCGACAATCTGGTAAAGGTCGCGGGAAGAGCCTGGATGCGGGCAGCGCAGGACCGTTCATTGTGGAAAACCTTGGGGGAGGCCTTTGTCCAGCAGTGGACGTCATTTGGCTGAAACGAAGACGAACGAACAGTGCAATGTCTAAATTGACCATAAATAACGTGAACTTGCAAAAACGTGAAATGATTTATACACTAACGAAACGATCTTGAAAATGCTAAATACCTTCATGCGGCGTCACCAGCTGGCTCTGGGCCACACGCGCGGGCGCAAAAAGCAATTTCCTACTTCCACCACTTTGACAATCTTGCGGACAATTCACAGCGACGAATGTGTGTCGTAAACGAGCCTTGCCTTGATTTGGGGATGTGGCTGAAGTTTGTTTTTAAAAAGTATTTTATACTATGAATTTAGAAAGAAAGAAACATTTTTTTACGCGACATTTAAATAGACTAAAGAATTTAAAACTTATAATTTTTTTACGACGGTGCAGTGTGGCAAATAATTCATATTAACTAATGAATTATTATTTGCCACACTGCACAAAGGTACCAAAAATATATTTGAATAAAAACTCTTTCAGCATCACATTTTTTAATCACGACTATAACTCACCTTCTGAAGACATATCGTTCACAAATCAGCCTATTTTAAAGTCGGATAGTCATAAATCCAGCGCAAGAGCGCCGTGCCAACTCATTGATAAAGCGGCGCTCACACGGTGAACTGCACAGTGCAACCGCACCCTAATTTCTTTGGGATTATTCAGTGACTGTGAATTTAATGCTAGAAGATATGCTTTTACTGTCATCCTCCTACTTACGGCCGAATACTGAAACGCCATTTAAATATTTGACGGCTTCTCAAATAGTTAAGCAGCTCCTAAACTTACATTTCGCATACTCAAAACAATATCTGAGCAGTTCTCAATTTTTAAGCACCTCTCAAATTAAGTTGCACTCAAACGCCACTTAAATGAATTTTCGCATACTGAAACGCCATTCAACGCTAAGCATTACTCAAACAACTGTCAAATCGTCTTAAGCAGCTGTTAAATTTGAGAGTGCTTGCGCGGTATCTTAAATCCTATTCTTATACCTAAATCGACCTAAATAGTGGTAAATAATGTGTGTCATCGTTATCATTTCTTTCGAGCCTCGAGGAAATACCTAGATCTAATCGCAGGAACGCAATAAGGCTGAACGCTATTGAAAAATATTATTATAATGACATGCAATTCCGAGCGAGGTTCCGCGTCTCTAAAGAAACGGTGTTGTTTCTGGATTCATAATTTGGAAGCTCTTTGAAACCCCTCACCAAATGCCATACAACCAGTGGACCAAATACTTATTATAACCCTACTGTTCTACGCAACGGGAAGTTATGAACGTGTACTAGGTGATATCTTCCACATCTAACAGCCAACTGTGCATCGTATAGTGCACGAAGTAACAACCAAAATAGCTGCTATGAAATCGCTTTACATAAACATGCCTATTTCTGAGGATTAAGGGGACATCGCATAGCAGCATTTCCAAGAGTTGTTGATTTGTCAATTTGATGCTCTGTCAGTCAACAATGATAAATGTCAATTGTGGTTACGTTTCGGTCCACGATCGCCACTTAATAGATTTCAACAATAAAAAGTATCACCTTTAAAATTATTTTTTTAATTAAATAAAAATGCAAGCATTAATTTTTTTATATGATAAAACGAGATTTATATATAATAGAAACTAAAAATAAACTGTTCTATGTTAAGTTGATTGAGTATATTTCCATAAAAGACAATACATAACCAAACGATGCTGCGTGTAATGGATAAAAGACGTAAAGTTATCATTTGTGTAAATGAAAACATACTTTTTTTGGTAAATGTTGCCATTATGTAAACATTTGAGAGCTGCTTAGCTGATCACGGCTTCAAATCCGTTGAGTAGCGTTTGAGAATACCATTTAAAATTGAAGGATACTTAAATTTAGGAGCCCGTCAGCTGAGTGACAGATTTGAGTAGTGTTTCAGTATTCGGCCGTTAGTTACTTAACTCATTCTTCATATTTTATGCAGTTGGCCCAATAGTTTATCACCACAGTTTCTCAATGCATGCCCATCGGTTAAAACTGTCTCAATTATTTCAGAAAACTAACCACATGCTTACATAAGAATGATGACAATATCATCATAACCAATTTTAACACACACCTACTCAATTTTAAAATACATTTCAGACCATAAATAGGATGTCTTACCGTTCGTGAGCCTAGATTTTCCCAGAGATGATATACGCCGAACATTTGTGGAGAACTGCAGAGCGATTTTTCAAACTTATGACCTATCTATATCGCACGTGGATGCTGTTTTTATTGGTGCATCAAAGTTAAAAATATACTGGACAAAATAGCACCGAAATTCGCCTTATTTTTAGCGGCAAAGTACCTGTCAATAACTCAGACCAACTTCTAAAGCCGGCCCAAAGAAATCTCAGTCACAAATAAGCCTTAAAAAGTTGAATTCGCTCATAAATCCACGCCAGCTGATTCGGTTGATAAAGCGGAGCGCGCGGTGAGAGCGAACTGAGCGAAGTTTGCACAATGCAACCGCGCTCGGATCGAACGGGCGAAATTCGGGATTCGCGGGATTTATTACCAGATTAGATGTCGTTACAAGGCGAGATTCTAATTTTAAAAATGAATTTTAATATATCGTCATTTTGCACGTAGACTAGAACCATCTAGAATGTTGATAATGTACTTTGGGATCTCTCTGCCAACCTCTTATCTTCCTGCTCTCCTTTAACCTCTAAATCAATATAAGTTTATTCTATTTATTGATTTCATCGCGTAATTCAGGTGAGATAGCACTTAAAGTCAGTCATAAAAAAAAATTATAGCTGTGATTGTAAAAGAAAAGATTTTCAGAAGCTTAGGAAAATCAGCGTTACAACTTTATTATTAACCTTATTTCATTCGTTCGTTCGTTCGTTTCAGCCGAAAGACGTCCACTGCTGGACAAAGGCCTCCCCCAAGGATTTCTACAAAGATCGATCCTGTGCCGCTCGCATTATTTCCTTACTTTTTACAAATTTTGATAAAAAACACTTAAATTTTCTACAGCAAATAACAAACTGTTACAATAGGTTCGTACCTACAGTCAAATAAAAAGCCAGCCATCACAACAAGTCGTTAACATGATACATTTTGTGTTCCAAACGCGAAACTATACTTTTTGTCCACCACAGCTGGAGCTGATCGGGCTCGTTGTCCCGAACTATGATAAATCATGCAGCCAAAGGCACAGATTACCTAACAAAGGGTCAGCCCAATCGGTCCCTTACCCCAGTAATTAGCTGGTATGGACTATATTTCATCTCATCGTGTACAGTCAGCGTCATAGTTCGTAACACCCAGTGTCCAAAAATTTGACAACACAACCTTATTCCAATTGTAACAAATTCGTGTTGCGAACTTTTTGACTACTTTGGGTGTCACAACTATTTGGCGCTGACTGTACAACCCCGGAACACTTAAAAAGACCTTAAGTTAATTTACTAAGGTCTAAAATCGATCACCCAATTTGAGTCCTGCATCGAATCCGATGAGCGTTATAGCTCACGGTCCACTACCGTCCGGATTTATGAGACATTTATAAATTGTTTTGATTTATCAATATTCAATATTTTGGGTGATTAAACACTCAATAAATCCACGGAAATGGACTGAATCAAAGTGATCACCGGTGTGTTAATGGTTTGTTTACCATAAATTATTGTTTTTAATTTTCTATCAGTAACACATTACTATTAATAGCTGTTTACGCAATGACAAGATTGTATTATATTTATACAGTTATTGGGGAAGACTAAAAACAATGTATCATTTATTTATTTATCCTAGGTGGTAGAAAAGTGTTTTAGTTAAAGCGAACTTTCCACAATAAAAGCTTTTAATCGTTCTACCAAATGTAGTAGCCATACAAATAGTTTAACCACATCCTTTTACAAAACATTCTAAATTGAATCAAATATTATCATTGCGTTAACATTCATTTGTAAACAAAGACCATGTCCATCTAGTATTTGTTGATTTAATGCTTATTTATCCAGCTTTATACATCCTTTCATAGGAATGTTATTTAGTACGAATTGCGTTTATTAGCATTGCAAAACAGATTGTTTAAATTGTTATACTCCACACTATATCTTGGTGTCGAATTGTTGATCATTTTAAATCGTAATAAAATCCTATAGGTAATATCGGACGACATCACCCAGAACACCGAAACGTCACAAAATTTTGATATTTCAGTTGTACTTAGTCCTTTCAGAGCACTTATAGACGTCCCAATTAAAGCTTGCCATACAGTCCTAAGTGCCTATGTGGTTTTGTCAACCTTTTCATTATTACAGGAAACACCAATTACAAAAAAAAAAATATCTACTTAGTGCCAGTGTAGTGCACTATAAATCCATTAAGGCTGGGTTGCGCCATCTTACTTTAATTTTGACAAACGTCAAAAATCCGTCAAACTCCATACAAAAAGTACCGGTTATCATAATAGTTGCGGTCAAAAGTAAATGGTGAAACTAAGCCTAAGTCTCTCTCAGTTATACAAAATCATACTACATATTATTACTACAGCTTACTCTATCTATGGTATGGTCGTGTGCTCTCTGCTCAAACCTTTTTACATCCGTAAAATCAATCCATTGTTGGTCCCAAGAGGTCAGAACTAACTAGTACCTCGACAATGGACGTGAACAATGACCTTATCATTATCGGACACCTCAAAGGGCCTGCCAGGTCAATGGAGGCTTTATGTAATTAATAATAGAGACAAAAAGATGCCCTGATTGTTGGCTTTGATAGCTGATGATGTAGGTCCGAATATAGATTCGTAGGGCTTAATAGGTAGTACCAACTAAATAGGCAAGGGCATTGGCACTTCAAGCTTTTATACATATAAGGATTTTATGTAACCATGATAACTGTAAGTTTGTTACATTTCATAGTTTGAGACGCAAAGTCATAAAGCCTGTTTTACAAACGAAAACCCACCGTCAAAAATAACACCGTGGTATTTAGTTAGTTTTATAATGAAGCTTTGTATAAATAACTCGTATAAAATCAATTTTACAGATACTGTTTTATCAAAAGTTAGCTAGCTGTCTATTCAATAGTTATACTAATAACAAAGGATATAAAATTTTACTCTAAGCTAACATTATTATTATGACAGAAAGTTTGCGCGAGTTACGAATAAAAGTGATTGGGTATTTTACATTTGGTATCTTTTCAATCGAACCATAAAAACCAATACAGTATTCGCAGAATTGTGAAACGGCAACGCGGGTGTTATTTTATTACCTTTTACCTAAATTGAAATTCAACGCTACATTTTTATAGGTTAAATGCCATTAGTCGATATCTGAATAAATAATTTGCTATTTCATATCAATATTCGCTTCGTATTAAATATTAAAGCTACTTACAATGACTGGCACGAAGTAGCAGCGCGTATTATTTGAACAATAATATCGCAAGAATTGGGCCTCTTCCATTTCAAATATTTAACTTTCAGTTCAAGTACTAGGATTCTCCGCCAACGTCTCACGACGTGCGCGCTAAGCGCTGTTTCAAATCACTGATTGTAAATTCCGAACGCGGGTTAAATCATGTATTTTGAAATAGTGCCAGCCAAATGCTGATGCTTAGCTCGTACTGAGTGGCAAATTGGCAATCTCTCGACCACTCAACATCGTAGCAAGCTCCGAGCGAAACGCTTTTCGAATTCATTCAACTTTAGCTACTTCGGATTCGGATATTTCAATAAAGCAAGCGAGGAGAAGTGGAAACTCGAACGAGTTCAAAATCACAACCATCTCGATGTAAGTTTTGACAGACTTCGCTGCTGTTGAATAACATCAGAAACAGAATATACGCTCCTTTTCGTAGCTGCTCTACTACGATTTTCGTAGCTGCTCTACTACCATTTTCGTAGCAATGTTACGAAATGCTACAGCGTTACGGCGTAGATCCGAGCAGTTATGATTCGAATTCGGAAGTTGTTAGAAGTACTTGAATACGTTAAACATGGAGGACAAAAGGATGAAGGGACCGTATTAATTCCTTATGAAAGGTTCAGCAAAGGGATGAATATGAATAGGTTGAAGGATCGATGCCATCGAAGTTATTTAAAAGTTACAAATGTTTAACTTCATACTTTTCTTATTCGGTCAAAACTCAAAACATTTCATAACAAGTAGTGTTTCTACATAAGTGTTTTATAAAAAGCATTCATGTGTTTGTGTTGCTTCAGAATGTAAGAACGTTACTATCAAATAGAACTTTTTATCTACTTAGTTATTAATTTTACCCAGTCTATAACTTTAAGGTGGCAAAAAACGAAGCAGAACCAGCTTAACGATATTTTCTTCGGAATTAATTGCGAACGGTACATTGCCCAGACACCGTCATCCATTTCACACACTCTTCTACTTTTTACTCTGAATTTTTCACACGGCAGCAGATGGATAAGACGGTGAAATAGCGTCATAAAAAGTCCTTGGTAGATTAAACCTTTTGTAGAAATTAAGTTTATAGTTCTTACTAATATTCTCCCAGAGCTTGGCTCCGTTTTAATGATCTCGTTAGCGACACGATTCTCTTTATATCTATAAAAACTATTCCACAAACGTAACACGTTCTCTTGAGATATATTTTAGTTTAATTGCGAAAATGTGGCACTTTTCTTTTTCTACTAATTTTCTAGCTCACGAAATAAAATACAGATCTAATCTAGTATTCCTTACATTGTCAACATTCCACCAGCTCGCACTAAACGTTTCGATGCCTCTTTTATAATGCGAACAGCTAGGGACTGGAACTCGCTGCCTGCTTCTGTCTTTCCTGAACACTAATCTGGGCCTTTTCAAGGCGAGAGTGAATAAGCACTTGCAGGGCAGATATGCACCATCTTAGACTGCATCTCACTTAACATCAGGTGCGATTGCGGTCAAATAGGTACCTGCCTTGTCTTGCATAAAAAAAATCTTTTTTATGCAGCACAAAGTAGATATTTGACTGCAATTGCACCTGATGTTAAGTGAGATGCAATCAGTCAGACTATTGATGTTAATCGCTTACTCCGTGCCAGCGAAAAACTGCCTATAACTACAAAGGTGTTCTCTTCTCTTACATAATCATCATCATTCTACTCGCTGAGCCAAGGAGCATTTGTTCAACAAGTGGTTGTACCAGAATCCTGAACCCTTATCGGATTGTTACGGCGCAGTAATACCATAATGAACCAATCCAAATAAGTACTTGTAATACAATAATAACGTACTTGTTGTTTTGAATTTTGGTAGTAACTCAAGAGAATTTAATCTGTATTTATAGCGGAATTGAAACATGATAGTTTTTAACCGACTCAAAAAAGGAGGAGGTTATATGTTCGGCTGTATGTATGTTTTTTTTTTCTATGTTGTTCACCGATTACTCCGTCAATTGTGGACCGATTTTCAAAATTCTTTTTTTGTTCGATAGGGTACACTTCTAAGGTGGTCCCATTGTCACCAAGTCAGGATCAGATGATGGGATCCTAGGGAAATCGAGGGCAACCCTCAAATTTTATAGGCACGTATATCGTTTTCAAACGTTCTCTTAAGTTATTCAAGTATTTGCTTCTGAAAATCATAATCTCATATTGATGAGCTGATGATAGAAGTAAAACTCCTTAATGCTTAGGATTTGGAGGATGATTCTTTTAATTTTATACATAAGTATAGTTTCTAAAGTTATTCAAGTGTTTGCATCAGATAGTCATCATCTCATCTTGATGAACTGGTCATGGTACGTACAACTCCTTAACGCTTAGGAGTTGGAGGATAATTCTTTAAATAATATAGGTACAAATAGACCAACAGTTGTATTCTTTTATGTTTTTAAGGTGGGTTGACGGTTTAAGGTCTTTTTAGGTTGCCGATATGGTAACCTGTATTTTGTAGGGATTATTATTTTACACTTGACATGAAGAATATAGTCTCAATGTACGGCCTACATTCAGTGGTAACATCAAGGTAATAATAAGTAACTAAAAAGTAAGAAATAAGTTAATTTTTATAAAAAAAAAAACCGACTCCAAAAAACATACACTAAAAAGTAGAAAAATAATTACTAATCTTATTTATTAGGACGAATTAATATTTATGTATACCATGATTGATACTTTTGGAGTCGGTGCAGGCAAACTTCACATGTTTCATAATCTTGGCACCGACTCCAAAAGTATCAATCATGGTATACATAAATATTAATTCGTCCTAATAAATAAGATTAGTAATTATTTTTCTACTTTTTAGTCTATGTTTTTTGGAGTCGGTTTTATTTTTTTTTATGTTACATCAGTTTATTGGTGCCTTCGTTCGTTCGTTTCAGCCCAATGACGTCCACTGCTGGACAAAGGCTTCCCCCAAGGATTTCCATAACGATTGGTCCTGCGCTGCCCGCATCCAGGTAGGTACTTCCCGCGACCGTCGAATCGTCGGTCCTCCTAGTGGGAGGCCTGTCCACACTACTGGCGCATTCAATTGTGCCGAAATATCTAACACTCACGCATTCTTATGTTAGACAAGCTAAGTTATTTAATCCAAACAAATGGATAATGTTTTAAATTCAAATTCTCAATGGTAAAAAGCCCATGGTGTCTGCGATAGGCAAATCACCGGTCCCATAGCGACAGAATGGTTTCGTTAACGCGACCTTCGGCGGCGACAAATCGTCAGCAATTGGACTTAAGACTAATTGCCGTCCGACGGTGGCATTCCGTTCGGTGCCATTAGAGGTGATAACGAGTAATTTATGGCACTCCAGGGTTCACAACTTAGGTTTTCGACTTCTTGTTCTATTACAATATGATGTTGGTAGGTTACGAGTATATGAGATAGGTACCTACTCGTATGCTCAGCGTCGTGATGGAAAGTCATAATCGTAATCCATTTGACTCTATCGGTTACGTTTTGCAAACCTAAACTACTGAACAATTCGTTATAAAGGTATAGACATAATATGCTAGCTAGTTTGTTATAATTCATTTCATAAATCCGCATCGCAATAAGAACTTAATTTCCTGACCGGCCAAGTCTTGACACAAAATGACACAAAAAGTAAATACCCACAGTGTGATGGAAACTAAAGCGAGAGGGCTTTTGTAAACTTCTAAAGCCTGGTCTGTGAGTCTAGAATTTTGTCCAATGACCCCAAGCTACCCATCCTTATCGCTCGCGCGTAATTATATTGCTGCCGCGTGCTCACAGACGACTATAGAAACGAACACTATTCACGCCACATTCGGAATATAAAGTGTCCCAAAAAGTTAAACTTTTACTAACAGCTCATTATTTTTAAACTTCCGTCCGAATTGGCAGCCCTGCTCAAAGCGGGGTTTACTGACGTAGAGGCCTTTTAATGATCGTCAGCTTCCGCTTTGTACTGCACAATTTTATCGGCGATTTTATTAGTTTTACAAATTGGGAAAACCGGTAGAGTTGAGCTGCATTTGATATGCTCGTAATGTATTGCAGATAAATGGACTGTAACAAATTTCACAAACGGAATGAAAAATATTTTATTAGTGTCGTTGAAATACCATGCCTCTGTATTTAGTATTTGTACAACGGTTAAGTAGAATTGGTTATCTTTTCATTTTGATATTGGTTAATAATGTAAGGTAATATTGATGAAACAGCATCAACAGCTATCGCCTCCCCATCGTAACATTCAAATAACGAGTTTCTAAAATGCTAAAGAACTGATTATTTCGAGATAAGTAACTGTACGTAACCTTTAAGCCGTTTCTTTGATCTCCAAGATCAAGGAGTCTTATTATTCGTTAGCTTTTGTCCTGTTACTCGAGAAATGTTCTCCATTACTCCGTTTAAAGATCGACTAAAAAGCCGATTGCGTGTTTGGACATGTTGTCTCTGTTGAATGTTGTAAGTAAAAAATGTTTAAACTACGCAATATTGTTAAACATATCAATTGATACTGTTAAATAAGATACTGTTTTTAAAAACTGAAACAAACCAGGTAGAAACATAAATTCATTGAGTAGGGACGTCCTGGAAAATAAAGTCCCCGGAAAGCCGGGGATAAATACTAAATTAAATTATACTCAAAATTATTAAAGGTCTTCCCTTAGGATTTGGTTCCGATTAAAACGGGTATTTAAAAGGACGGGGCCCTCATGGTAATCACGCATGTAATGAACGTTTAAATGCTTCGTTATGATAAATTTAATTAGCTTTGGAATAAATACTTATGAGTTATTACACAAAAATTTTCTACCGGTCGTGGTAAAAATGAAATTTGTGGTTCATAAGTTAATGACTTAATTCAGCTACTACGACCAAAGTAGGCTTCAGTTAAATAAAAGCAGCTTTCAATTGTAGCGTGATCGCCAGATATTGAAAATCAAAAGTGACTGCAATATGTCAAAATACAGGCTTAGAATGGTTGAAGCACCAGCCGAAGTGTCAAACGTCATTGATATTCATGACCAACGCGTGCGGGACGTGGGTAGGCAGCTGACGCGATGATATCGCCCGTGATTACCGTCGAAGTTGCCTGAACAGCGCACACTTGTTATAGCGTTATTACCATAACGAGCGGCAAACGAATCTTGCTGGGTTGTGTCGTGTTCTGCTTTGGGAAAGTGATTTAGAATTTTTATCTTGTTCTTCTTCTTTTACCGTGTCGACAACAAACCTACACAGTGTTAGCCTAAAACTCCGCTACAAGAGTGGCGTTGTCAGCAGCATCCTCCTGCGTGCAGTTGCTCGGGCACTTAGGCCACGACATCATGTGCTTCATAGAGTTAATGAGACATTTTTATTGCAAAGTGAGTCTTTTACTTACTTATGTTGTTGTCGACTGTCTCGTACCTATACCTAGTCAGCATTTATAAACTTAGGCTAGATATAAAATCAAATGAACTGCCTTTGTAATAATCAACAATAATGTTGCATTTTGCAGTCAAAGTTATCTAAAAACTTTAGCCTGTACAGCTCACATGGTACACGCTGTCAAGGGTAAAGAAACGCTGCTGCAGGGCACAGAATATAATGCATCTGAAATAATGAGATTAAAAATTATTTTCCTTTATACTGTAACCCTAGAATCTGTTCTTTATTTTTACAGTTTCCATACGTATGTTATTGCCTAGGCTACAAGCAAATCACGGCACGAGCCTCCGACGAAACCCAATATTCCCGGCCCACGTTTACTGTAAATAACAAACGTCGAATATGAAACCTGAAATCTCGTCCCTATAAAGATAAAGGCACGCCGCATAAACGAAACAAACAAATCCTTTGCCTATCGAACGGTTACTTGTGAATTCACCTGGTATTCCTTCGTCCAGAGCAGGGTTTCTCAAAGTGGGGTACGCAGACCCCTAGGGGTTCGATATTCGACGGTAGGGGGTTCGCGAAAAGTTTTACGTAATGGTTCCAGCTTATAATTGACTTTTTGAGAAGTGAAAAGGGGGGACCCAATTAGCTAGTTAAAGGGTTCGCTATCACCTGAAACTAACAGGGGTTCGTGGAACCGAAAGTTTGAGAAACACTGGTCCAAAGGCAGGGGCGCGTAGCTGCCGCATTGCGTCTCATTATTGGGGAGTAGTGTCTCGGTGAGAAGAGACAATTGCGGCAAACAACGGCCAGGTGTCGCCAACTTTTTAGTAGTGCACACCTTTGGGCCGGCAATATAACTTTGTCAATTTGGCCAGATATACAACTTAATTTACGTAGTGGCTCAAATTGTTGTTTGTCTGTGAAGCTGAGTATCTAATGTTGCGGCTAATTTACTGATTAAAAGCTTAGCTTCTCCGCTAAAAAGAATATAGAACCCCTTCGAAATGATCAAACTCTACAATAAAATCGGCAACAAAAACAACTAAACTAATTACGTGGGAATCGAACTCTAGAACACTGTCAGTAGAGTTCAACCCTCTCTGCACTAGACTAAAACGTACGGCAAACTAATTTATTTCACATTGAGATCTTAATTAGATTCTCGCTCTCTCTCTCCAGGAATTCGTCGCGACAATCTAGATTTCGGCGATACAAACTTTGTACTGTTATGATTCGTCTGTTGTGCTGGCTCGTGACTGGCGTATTCATGAGCAATTGTTTCTAGTTGTCAAGTCGGAACACGGTGAAGATTTACTTTGTAGACTGAATTAGTTTTTGTGTGATATTGTAACTCTAATCTCGACACGTGTTGTTTGTAAAATTGGATTGAAAATGCAAGCTATAACTAGAGCCTGGTCAAATTAAGTAACTTCAAGACAGTTTTAAAGTAACATTTAATTTCGGAATCGCTTCAGGGGTGAAATAACTACGAGTACCTACAGAAAATACCGGAGCTAACTACATTTGTAATTTTGTCTAGCTAGGGGTAGGAGAGTGGCTTGAAAGTTTGCTTCTACAAAGCAAAGTGTTCACAGTTTTTAATCCTTGCGCTTTAAAGCCTCGGTAAACACTATGACTATTCGTCATACCTAAGATAAAGCCAGCTCGCCATTTTTAGGGTTCCGTAGTCCTGACAAGGAATCCTTATAGTTTCGTCATGTCCGTCTGTCTATACTGCGCGTGGTACGACACGCACCTGGCAATTTTTTTTTAAGAATATTCGCCACGAATTCGAATATTGTGTTACGAGTGAGCTCACCACAATAGTCAAGCGGTATTTGTTGTCATTTGTTTTCTCAACGCACCTTTTCCCTCTTTCCAGATTCCGAACTCGAGGAGTTGGGTGAGCAGCTGCCCCGGTACCGGCCGGACTCGATCGCAGCCCTGCGGCGAGCCACCCGGTTCACGGAGCCCGAGCTGAAGCGCCTCTACAGGGGCTTCAAGGCAGAGTGCCCCACTGGAGTCGTGAAGGAAGACACCTTCAAAGTCATATACTCACAGTTCTTCCCGCAAGGAGGTAAGTCTGCTTTGCAGAGATAGGGTCTGGATTCCTAAAGAATCTTCTGTTTGACGGTTCATGAACTAAAACAATTTTTAACTAAAAGGTGTGTGCCACACTGGCCTGTTAAAGTGGGTGTGAAGCTGAATGACCTTGGCAGTTGAAAAATACAGAATTCTTTACTCAATGAGGTAAGTAATTAACTGAGATCTTACGTGCAAATCCAAACTTGAATCCCATAAGTTTCTGAACTTGGGTTCAATCAATAGTTTCTGGACTAGGGTTCAATAAGGCCCCTCATTGAACCAGATTGGAGAAGAAAGTAATTTTTAAAATAAGAAACAAATTATATCCACCAGTCTTCATGAAGCAGTAGTTCAGCAAGGAGGTAAGTCTAAAAAGAAAATCCGTTTAAAGAGATCTTAAAACATAAATCATGCATAAATGGAAAGATCCGAGAGTATTGAAGATAACCTTCTTCAAAATCATTTTATTTTCTTACTATTATTTACTGTAAGGTGGTAAGTTTCAAAACAAATTTTCTTCTCATGATAAAGGTATCTACGCAGTTTCGTAAAAATCATTTCAAAAGAGTGATGACTTTGAATGACGATCTGTAAATTATCTTCCAAATACAATTCAGGAGTAAGCACCAAGCTTCAATTCAACGTGCGCTATTTGTCACGGCATAAAGGAGCGGGAAAATTTGCTTGACGCAAATTGAAGTCCTAAAGATGCTAACTTAGATATTACCGAAATTGCCCGTTTGTAACGAGCACACATTTGATTCCAACCCAGCTGATGGCCGGGACAATGGCCCTGTGAATAATGTAGCCCGAACAAACTCGAGGATCCATCTCTTGACAGTTGTATAATAAATGACAAAGATAACGAGTTTTCACTTTTTCAAATCATTAGTCATATGACTTCAAGTTGACTGGAAAACTTTTAATGAAGAAAACTAAGCTCTATAATTAGTTAATGGTAAATTCTAACATTAACTTTAAATAAATACCTACATTTTTATGTAAAAAATGAATAATGTAATTATGCGTAAAAGATCATATTTTTTTGTCCTACCTTAATAAAATATGGTAAACAAAATATTCTCGTTACCACGGGAAAAGCCGAGTATAATTTTAAATTCAGTCGTTAGCTTCAAATTCTGGGCACTCTAAAATTAATATTCCTATCAAAGTCAAAGCTTTTATTCTGTACTTAGGCCTTTTCCAGGGCGCTTTGCCCTACCACCTGCCTTTCTCTTATTTTCGGTCAGTTTGAGTCACATACATATTTTCAGTATTTATTTACCTGTGTCTTTTTAAACTTCCTGAAAATTCCTTGATACAAGCGCTCTACGCGCTTATAAGGGACACCGGATAACCCAATTCTACTTATTGGATTTTGAAAAATAAATAATTAAAAGTAAAATGTGTCATTTATTTACCTTGTGTAACGACGGCGAGTAGAACATCGAAGGCGACGCAGTATCACAAGTAAGTCTAGATTGTAAGTCGTTCTTTCCTTGTAACTTACTGTTTGCAGGTTCGAATCCTGCCAGGACCAAAGTAGTATGTGTGGTGTAGGTACATTATGGAATATTTACTCGTACCTGTCGGAGTATTTATTCGGTAGTTGATTGTTACTCAGTATTTGATAACTATATCGTTTCAGAATTTTTGCATAAAGAATCACGCCAAAAGTTTAATTTGCACTTACACTCAAATAAGTTTTAATAACTATCATTTAGGTAAGTATAACGTTCTTAAAAGATAAGTGTTTGATAATATTACAGTAAATTCTCCGAATAAAATATAATATAAACTCTGTATTTTCCGTAAAACTTTCCTGCTAAACCTGCCATTACTATTGTAAACACGTTCCAAAAGAAAGCAGCGCTCAACAACTTCACTTAAACGTACCAAGACAAGGTAGAGTCAAAATATCGCCTGCACGAGGAATGTTAATAAAAGACACCGACCGTACTAAAGGAATAAAATGGGGACATGAAAAACGCATCACATAATCATATAAACCCATCAAGTTGAGTGGTCGGGCACGGGACACCAATAGGTTACTGCTTTACATTCGGCCAAGCTGTCCAATAGCCTTACCCTTGCATTTTACTACAATAATCATTTCTCCTACGCATGTAATAAAGTCTAATTTAAGAAAACACTTGGCAGACTATTTCGGGACTTAAATTATTGTCCTTGGGTGAATCGTAAATGATCAGTAACAAAACAGCACTGGCAAGTGAAAAAGGGGAAATTCTCACTTTTGTATGTAGGTATACAGAAAGAAAAACTATATCTGGATGTACTGAAATGGGTGGAAGCGCTGCCAAAACTATTAGTGCAAGGCCTGCCGCAGTAGTATAAATCCACGCCGTTATTTTGAATATTGATTAACAGGAAATAGCGCAATTCTAATGTTCAAAAAAAGGTATAAATATTCAAATAAAGTGATAAAAAATATCCACTGTGATCGATACTGCCATAAATGTAGGCTTTTATGCCTGAAGAGATGCTGTAAAAGCATTGCCGGTGTTTTCGTGACACGGAAATGGTAATGGATCAGCTGCTATTAAAGCATCCACCGTTGAAAGCCGATTTACTTAAAAGCAGCAAGATTTTGTAAATACTGCTCAATAGGTATACGAGTGGAGTTAATCGCTGGGATGTGAAAATAATACCACGTAGATATCGAGGTAAAGGTACAACTTTTGGAATGTGAGGTTTATTGTAGGCATTCCATCATTGCTTACTTCGAACTCTATGAAGAAGCATGAAAGTTGAGAAAGAGGAACTTATAATAATACTTTTACGAAATAATTTATAATATTAGATCTGGCTACTTAATTTGGAGTTGCACTGATCTATAAGAAGTTCCGTTCATACTTGTACATCCTACATTTTGCAGAACGGATAAGGAAGACAGATTTTTATAAGGATCTCATGTTCAACAAAATTCAACCATGGTTGTCCTACGTAAAGTAGCGCACGTTTGCGCATCATAGAGCTTTTCTTGATTGCTATTGAATACAAAAACATTTTTTCCATCTGTAGATTAGTTTCCAAAACCTGCCCATAGCCCAGTCCGCCGAACGCACCGCAATCGACCGCAAATTGCCTCCCAAATTCAAATAGAAACGAACGTTGATGAAGGCAATTTGAATGAATGCAAAGAGAACCGTTAACGAAGCCACAGAATAAAAACTAAATTGACTCCCTAAAGTCCTACATAAGCGTTTATCGGCGTTGAATGGGTATCGAGTTTCCCGTTTCTAGACCTTATTGAAACGCTTCATTCAATGGCCAATTAAAACCAGTTTCTAAAGGTTTAGTACAGTTGTATTACCTAGTTGAATACCTACGCTGAATAGAATTACCTAAGTACCGACTCAAATTCCGTCAATATTTTTTGTGAACTTATAGGGCTGGTTTTTTTACCTTATGAAAAATCCCCCCCAAAAGGCTCGGCCTTTGACAGAGGATTAAGTTATGACCATTTGAAAAGGTTTTTAGTGACATAGCGACTGAAGGAACCCTAAAAAATTTAAAAGCGCACGTCGCTAAATCTATGGACATATCACATAACTTACCTACTATAACGCCATGTGTATAAACCATGTGACGAGTGCAATTGCTCATGAGTGAGTACTATCATCATCGTATCATCGGTTGCCCAATATGATTCTGTGGCTCGACTTTCACCTGGCGCGGCAACCAAATAAAAAAACCTAACAAAAGCCGGACAATAATAATGAGAAAAGAAAAGTTTACCAGAAGTCAAAGTGTAAAATACACTATTAATAATTGTTACTTAAATATTATTCCTTTTACTTTTATTATTATTTTTATCTCACACCCTTTTGCCAATTAGAAACAAATGCGTAAAATGAAAACCATTACAAAACGCCAATTTCAGTATCAATACCGGCCTAATCCATGAGTCGAGTCACGTTTCGAATTTAAATTCGAACAATAAATAGGGGTTTGGTGGCCATTACTCGCAACTGCCCTAACGTGGCTACTGGTCGACTTGATCACAAATACCTAGTACAAATGACAGTAATTTGGAATTTTCATTGAACGTGATATCCTACCGTACCTATTGAGACCTTCACAACGTTTATAGCTAAAACAAGACACGTGAAAATTGAACCCAGAGCCCCGATTACGGTAATTTTTAACGTCAACAATCCAGACACGCTTCTCGATTCTGCGATACGATTGGTCGTTCAACAGCGTACGTCAGCTGATTTGACCAATCGTATCGCAGAATCAGAAACGCGTCTGGATTGTAGACGTTATAAAAGTTACCGTAATCGGGGCTCAGACCGTTAGGTTATTAAATTAGGTACCGTTATTAATTTATTTTTGGATTTTGTTTTTAAATCTCTCTCACACTTTTCTTTGCCTAGCTAAGTATGTAGGTTTAATTTCTCAAAACAGAAAATCTTACAAGGAGCGAAACGAAATTCAAATGTTTAACGTTCTTTGATCATAAAAATCCGGCCAAGTGTAAGTTAGACTCGGCCACCGAAAGTTCCGTACAAACAAATAGGTAATGTAAATAGTTAGTTCCTGAAATTAAGATTTTTGAGCAAAAAAGCGGCAAAAAATATTGTTTCATAAATTAACCATGGGATAGTTTTAGCGAGCCCCACTTAAATATTTATTTTATTCTGTTTTTAGCATTTTTTGTTACAGCGGCAACAGAAAGATACATCATCTGTTACAATACAACTGTCTAGCTATCACAGTTCATGATATTCATTCATGATACAGCCTGGTAACAGAAAGATATGCGGAGTCTCAGTAACAGGGTACGGAACTCTAAAAACGCGAAGCAGCGTTGTGGGTTTGTTGTTTCCTTAAAATTTATCTTAATAAACTCACTGAGACTGTAAAGTGAGCAAACTAACGGTATTTAAAGACCGTTGTGATATTTTTCTTCAATAAAATTTAACTTATCTAACCTTATCTAACGCTTCAAGAATAAACTTACTTAGTTCATCAATCGTGTGAATATGACCAGCGAAGTCAAGGAAATTAATAATTAAATGTTAAAGGTATCTCTTCCAAGCATTTAAACTTTTCTAGCTCCAAACAAGAAGATGTATTGCTCCTACTTTGATAAACTAAGATTTTTAACCGTGTCTAAGACTCAACAAAATAATTTATCAAGTTTCATCAAAATAACAACAATAAGCGATCATCGTCAATAAGGTACAACACTATCCATTTCCTGTAAAGTATCGATAGAAGTGACAGCCCTAGCGTTAACTTTAGTAGGTTGGCTAAACCCTAGGAAATAATACAAGTCCTAATTGGATGTATTTATGAAGTATTTTAATGTTTTTGAGTCATTATTTATAATTAGTCACATTATTATATCAAATAAAGATTTTAAGTATTTAAATAATGACTTCTTAGTCGACTACTAGGGCTAGTTAAGTGCAATGTCATTTTCAAAACTGCCATGTCACGGACTCAATGCAAAAACTAAACGTTTTTAAGTATGCAAAATTATTTAGATTGCTGTAAAAAAGTTTGCTTATAAATACGTTTGTAGTTAATTGTAAAATTATGATATAAAACCATGCAAAAATACTATTCTCTTAATTGAATTTGTTATCAAGTGGTGAACAAAACGTTTTGACATCATTGCGCAGATGCGCGCCATTTGCGTCGTTTTTTCTGCGCATGTGTTGGCAGCACTGCTTCCTCCAAGCTTTTTGACCGGACGCCATTACCACGCCACCGAAGTACGAAGTGTCAGTAGTGTGTCTTTTGTGTGTAATTCTACGGATTTACTCAAGAATATCTTGCGTTTGTGCTATTAGTTACTTAACAAACAATTCTCCAAAATGTCTGACGAGAAAAAGGTACGTGCGTCAATGTATTATCAGTAAACGTTACATTACAGTGTCTCACCGACATGGCGTTTCATGAATGTGGTTACCGATTGTAATTCTAAAATGCATTCTCTATTGTTTACAGGGTGAAAGCGAACACATTAATCTTAAAGTACTAGGTCAGGATAATGCCATTGTCCAGTTCAAAATAAAGAAGCACACACCGTTGAGGAAACTGATGAATGCGTATTGTGATAGAGCGGTAAGCATTACCATAGTTTTTAGCACATTGTGCAATTTCCCAGAGAACTCCTCTTCAGGAAGTCTACATGATACAATAATCGTTTTGATTAAATCAAAATAAACAAACTCCTGGAAATATTTTTGGCTGGTATAACCAAAAAATACTGTTCTCATTGCAAAATATGCCCCCTAACATTTAATTACTTATCCACCAATATTAATTAGGCTTTCAAATCGTAAAAGGCAAAGGCAGGATTCTGTTGTGAAAGAGATAGAATTGAATATGACTGCCCTCTTTCATCAACATCATTTTTATCGTTTATCTTGGTATTGATTATCTAAAATATTGATATCTTGTAATTGGCTTTCACAACATTAAATTCACCCTTTCAGTATCAAAAGATTATCCCGGGATTAATTTATAAGACACAATTTGAACATGAATATGCTCTCTTTCGTCAACATCTTTCCTACTACAGGCTTAATAAGAAGCAGCACTGTTGCTTTGTTAGCTGGCTTTTCATACAATTTTTCACCTCAATCGCCAAATCTCTCATAGTCAAAACTTCTTTTTTATTGAAAAACAAAAAAAAATGTTTGATGCTAATGATGATCAAAGAATTTATTTTAGTTTTTAAATGAAAGTTTTGATAGATAAGGTATACTTTATTAATTGAATATGGATTTTCATATGTTTATTTTTTATTACAGGGTCTATCAATGCAAGTAGTAAGATTCAGATTCGACGGACAGCCTATCAATGAGAATGACACGCCCACATCATTGGAAATGGAAGAGGGAGACACAATAGAAGTGTATCAGCAGCAGACCGGTGGAGCGCGTTTAGTGTAATTCGTATTATAAGGAACTGTCCATTTCCCATGGGAAGATCGCTGTGGTGTACCCATCTCAAACATGATTACATTAAGTTAATTTTAATTACAAAGTTGGTATCTAAACGTAAAGACGTTAGAGAAACTTTTAGGATACACAGTAGCGACGCTGGGCCTTTTATTGAACACATACCACACAGCTATGTGCATCCTGAAATTTTCACCATAATTTAGGTTGGAATATTGAGATAAGCCAAATAAAAGCGACAGTAACAACAATATTATGTGATAATTTTTAGTTGACACGCCAGTATTGTTAATGCTGAGGTACTAAGGATTTCACAATTTCTGTATGTACACTAATTTATTGGACCCGTGTCCATACAATTTGTCGAGGTCTCTTTCCAATGATGATGTACCTACCTTCTGAAATAAAGTAATTGTAATAACTTAGCTGCATTTTAATTTGTCTACTTATAACTTCCTGATAATACCAACATATTATTATGTAATGCATTTAATACATTATTTTCATTAATAATAAATTTTAAATGTATGTAGTGATTAATAAGATTAACTTTTTAATGTAATTCCCATGAATATCAAAAATATCTAGTTCTTCAATAAATATTCGTAATTAATTAGCACTTTATTATTTTCTAATACATTTAACTTTTTGTAATTGATATTTACCTAAACACAACCCTTTAGTGAATCAACAGGTCAGTATATTTTTATAGTTTTTAAATCCATCAATGTACAACTTGGTATATTTCATAAAAACCCTTAATTTATAACCTATTGTTAACCCTCCATAAAAGATGTAGGTACTGTTTTCACAGTATAAAAGAAATGTTTCCTTTTTTTCAGCAAATACTGCACAATACGCACACTTCGTGTTTAACACGTTGGACCAAGATAGAAGTGGACTGTTAAGTTTTGAGGTAAGAAAACTTCGTTTGTCTTATAGGTAGCCATACATGCATACGAGCCTTTGGCACGTACGTGGCAGCGGTACAATGTTTAGACAGAGTCGCCATTCGAATATGGGTGGATTCACCACAGTAGCGGCGTAAGGGGGGGGCGGTGGGGGCGGTCCGCCCCGGATGCCAAGCATCAGGGGGTGACATAAGTCGCGCATATNTATAACCTATTGTTAACCCTCCATAAAAGATGTACAATAGGTACTGTTTTCAGAGTATAAAAGAAATGTTTCCTTTTTTTCAGCAAATACTGCACAATACGCACACTTCGTGTTTAACACGTTGGACCAAGATAGAAGTGGACTGTTAAGTTTTGAGGTAAGAAAACTTCTTTATTATGTCTTATAGGTAGACATACATGCATACGAGCCTTTGCGCACGTGGCTGCGGTACAATGTTTAGGCGCGAAAATGATAGGTACTGTCGCCATTCGAATATGGATGGATTCACCACTCTTTATCAATGTGGTGGCCTCTGCAGGGCTAATCGAATCGGGCAAAAAATCGAACTGACTAAGGCGGGAATCGAACCCACGACCACGACCTTTCGTTTGCCGGGCGATTGCTCTTCCAACTGAGCTACTTGGACACTGGAAGAACCCGTCGAAATTTTCCTTAGATTAATATTAATTTTGTTACCCGGTTGGTAGCGGCTTGCGTCCAGCGCTTTCTTGCTACCTTTATGATGTCGTCGGTCCACCTTGTGGGTGGACGTCCCACGCTGCGTTTTCCGGTACGCGGCCTCCACTCCAGAACACTGGTAACATGGAAAGCATTGGGGAGAGGCCTATGTTCAGCAGTGGACGTCCTATGGCTGAGATGATGATGAATGAACATTTTTTTTTTCTTACAGGAATTTGTAACTGGCTTGTCGATACTATCCCGGGGCACGCTGGAAGAAAAGCTGCGGTGGACATTCTCCTTGTACGATATAAACGGAGACGGGTACATCACTAAAGAAGAAATGACCGAGATCGTCAACGCGATATACGACCTCATGGGCAGAATCGTGGACCCGTCGGTAGATGAAGAAATTATCCGAGAAAAAGTTGAAAGGCTATTTCAGGTGAGTGATGACAAATCAGAATACACGTGTTTGTTGCTTATTCCACAAATACGAATACCCTTAGATGATCCTCTGCTAGAACCCCCTATGGCTAGGTAGCCTAGCTCGTTTATTCCCGATGTCCCCCACTATTTGTCCACCACTGGTGGACATCGAGAAAAAAAGTTGCAATGTCCACCAGTGAGGGACAGCGCTACTGAAATCTTCCCGTTGGGCCCTACTGGTGGACACTGAGAAGAAATGAGTTGCTCTGTCCCTCAGTGGTGGACATCGAAACCAAAAAAGATCCGTTGTCATCGCCATCAAATTTCTTATGAGACTGAAAGGCGTGAGGAAGCGCTGCAGTGGCGCCACTATGGCGCGTTTGCCGTGCCACTAAAACTAAGTATGAGCGGCAAGCGCCTAGTTAGTTACATAGTTGCAATGTAAACTGCCTTCCTCCGCATTTAATTATAAATGAAACATGGCCAGCGAACTCTTATCCTCTAATAATAATTATACTTGCACACTAGTAGATAGACAAATAAGTAGGTATGTACTACGTGTAATAACATAAATATGTATGTATGTAATGTTTCAATTGTGCAATAATAGACTTGATTCTTTATCTATTCTTGTGTATGTACTTACTGATATCATGATGACCTGATATAAGTACCTACATAATGACAGTTGATCTTGCGTTTAAATGGTGCTTATCTACTTACACTACTTAATTGCTGAATCAGACATTTCAAAGTATAATTACTATTTCTACAGCCATATTACATCAAATTAAATACGAAACACGCACTGAAATCTCTTTACTTTAAGCGTTAAGTGCAAAATCCTATACCTTTGTTAAAGGGTACCCAGGATGAACACTGGATTAAACTTACTTTTCCACACTAAATGACAATTTAAATCAGAGTTCAATAGGCTGTAAATTTTTTAATAAGGGAAATAGAGTTTTACAATGATTTCTATTAAATTTTCCAGAAAATGGATCTGAACCGCGACGGAGTTTTGACGCTAGATGAATTCCTGGATTGCTGTCTACGCGACGAAGACATCTCCCGGTCCATGGGCGTATTCGACAGCAACTTCTGACGACCTGCGAGCGGCGCGCGCGCACCCCTCCGTCGCGCTCCGTAGTTGGGTCACTTAGGGTACATGATAATGGACGCTTTGTATGAGGGGTTGACGATCTACAATGAAATACATCGCAAAAAATGCCAACTGCTCTTTCAACTCTATTCAGGAGCTCGAGCGTGTGTTGGAGCTGGCTGGATTTGAATGTAACGAATTATTTTAAATACATTATAATGGCAGACAACTGTTCTGCAAGTTAAAATCGTAGATATTTTATTCATTTCTGAGACGTATTGTTTTGCAAAATAGGGCTCTACATGATTAATTGTGTAATAAATTGGTGTCAATGTTTATTTGATAAATGTATAACAAATTTAACTTCCGTAGATTTTGTAAGTACGTATAATTAAACACGTAATTATGCATATTATTTGAATATTTTAGTTAATTTGTATAAAATTTAAACGACACTAAGTATTTAGATAGACAGTTTTGAATTAATGAGACGTCGAATCTTAGGTAATTCCTTAACTGAAGTACTTCCTATGTATGTGTTGATTTAGAGGCATACGTTTAAAGTGTTTGCAGATTTAATACTTCTTCTAATAATAAGTACCTATACTCGTGTATTTTCGCGGAAACTATCCGAAACACGGTCTTTTAGAAATTATAGTGAATCTAACAGAATCTTAAAACTAGTTTTTAATCGGAGTATCGATATTAGAGATCCAGTTGTAAATCCTTTTGTCTATCTATTAGATGATCCACAGAATACAGTCAGTTACATATTAATGATCGATGTTTGCGACCAGTTCTTTGTAGATTTGTTTAGATTACTGTGTGTAGAACCTAAACTCGTTTCCTGACTACATTGTTAAAATGAAACTTCGAAATCTATAAATGAAAGTAACATAATGCGCTATATCTTGTATGTACTTATTGATTTTCTTGTGAACTGCTTTTAGACCATCTCTTATATCCTTCTGCTTTCTCTTCTTTTTCAAATCGTTCCGGCCATTTTTTATAGATGTTTAGATTGTAATATTCATTTTAAGGTGGTTATAATACCGACGATTTAGATATTTTATATTTATAATTATTTAGGCATTGTGTCATTAAGATATACCTCCCAGCGCCGCTTTCGCAATCTTGTGCTTGTCTTGAATAATGTTAATTAGGTCCTTATATATGGTTGCTATATGAGATTATCCATGAAAGGCCTAAGGCTCAGCAAAGTAATTCATACCTATTTAAATAAAACAGGTCACAACACTGCCATAAATTACAAAATACTTATTAGATACCTTTTCAAAATCAGTTAGCAGGACGTGACTAGTTGAGCCCTCGATGTATTTTTCATTTGCCTTTTCTTCGGGACAATAAATGAAAAGATGAAAAATATAAAAGTAACA
Organism: Ostrinia furnacalis; assembly: GCF_004193835.3. Taxonomy (NCBI): domain Eukaryota; kingdom Metazoa; phylum Arthropoda; class Insecta; order Lepidoptera; family Crambidae; genus Ostrinia; species Ostrinia furnacalis. Next base: position 266,599 of record NW_021135293.1, read on the forward strand.
ATAAATTTTAAAACACTTTTTAATGAATTACAGCTTATTTACTTTAGTCGTGTCACGTTTCTATGTCATATAAAGAATTCTTAAATGTTTTCTAAGATAATAATATCATAGACATGTAAATAGATTTGTAAATAAAATTTAATGTAGAATTAAATGTGTATATTTTCATAGTAAATGTTAAATGGAACCAATAAATAGATGGCATATTAAATATTGTCTAATATGGTATTGTCCAACCAACTTCTTGCAAACTTAAAAGAACAATATTACTATGAAATATCAATGTGATTAAAGAAGTGATGATAAAATACATAATAGAGTAAACCTACCAATTAAAAGTTTATTTTTAATGTTGGATATTCAAATAACTATTCTTCTTAACTGCACTTACAAAGTACCTACTTGTTTATATTTAAACCACATGAAATATTTTGTTGTACAATTTTAAACATCATTATTGGTCGAGCTTACATAGATAAGAAAATTTATGTATGTGTCTTCCTAAACAAATTATGTTTCTATTCTCCTTTATGGTTAATAGCCAAATTAAAACTGGCAGTGAATTGTTCACACACAAAAAACGATGTATAATATGAAGAGTTAATAATACTGTTCAAATAGGTACCATAAGAATAATAAATTGATGTTGCTAATTTGTGTTTTTGATCGAGGATGATTACAATACTTTTTGTTTTATTAGATTCCACCCCATTTGATTAATTTATTAATTCAAGTAGGTGTTTCTTTTTTATCCCTTTACCTATTCGAACAGTTGTAATGGACTAGCTATGTACTAAAAAGTCTTATGATGAAGATAAGTATAAAATGTTTAGATAAAAACAATGTAGAAAGTACTTATTACGAATGAATTATTATTCTGACCTATAGAAACTTAAAAACGATTTCATTAAATTATAGACAGTAACTTTTTTGTTGAGTTTCGAAATAAAAATACAGACCTTATTATCATAAGTGTTAAGTCTAAAATATTAGTGCCAAATGTTTACCGAACAGGCGAATGTGTAAATTCTGTCTTTCATGAAAATGTATTATGAAATTAAAATAAATGTCATGGTTTAATTAAATTTAATCATGTCATGCTTCAAGCAAGTTCTTTTAATAAAGCAGTGTGTGTTATTTATTCAGGATTTATATAGGCCTATTTAGGAGATTAAATTTAAAGTTCGATTTTGTCTAAGGTCCATGTACTTACTTACTAGTGTAAAATCTACAGGTACTTGATGTTAGAGTAGCCTCTGTTTTGTCCTATAGGACCCCACTGTGTGTTACCATGCATGTGATGTCATATCTAACGCGATTGTTGCAGCTATTGTTGTAGGATTTTCAGTTACAAAGAACACAATGAAGNGAAAGAACACGAAAGAAAAATGTCCTTACTAAAACTAATAATAATATATTTTCTCTAAATTCGTTGAATTACATTCTTTGTTAAATACTCTGTAAACTGTTTTGTTCAATATGAGTCTCATAGAATCAATCAGTAGTCTATTGACAACAATTTATAACATCGATTTTTATTTGGTTTTGTTTCTAGAAAAAGAACAACATATCAGTCACTAATTGCCATTTTTCACAAATTTTTTTAAGTTTTTTATTATTACTTTATTATTTCAGATTTATTGTAAACCATGAATAAAAAATAATGTAAGGTATTAATTGCTATGATTGAATTTTACCTATTTAATTAGTGTGAAAGTAATTAAAGTACATAATATAACAATATATTATGTTCATGAAAGAAATCATTTAAGTATTTGAACAATGAATTGTTTATTTACAAATCGTATGTGTATTTTATAGAAAAATAAAGTAATTAAAACCGATTGTGTTTTGTTTTCTCTAGATTATGACCTATCTCTGGGACTATTGATGCAAATTGACGAACGAGAGAAAAAAAAACAAATAGTGCATTCAATAAAGTTTATTTTAAAATTAAATTACATTAATATGTATCTCTATCAATTATTACAAAATAAACAATACATAATGTACTGGAGAATAGTACCTACCTCAATTTCTTACATGACAAATTTTGAGCTCGTAATATCATGTTCATTTGCGCTAGTTTTGTTTCCTAAGTTGACTGAAGGTATAAAATCTCAAAATATTACATATTTTTATGGTGATGGTTCAGTCTTTTTTTCTAATGTAATGGATGAAGATGAACATTCAGAAATATCTGAGTATTCTATTTACATTAAAGCTCGTCAAAGTAGATAATTAGATATGTTAAGATTACTTTTAAAGATAACCATTGTGATTAATTAAATTTAATGAATGTCATGTCATACACAAAAATAAGGCAGATCTTGTTTCGTTCCGTAAGAATAATGAATTTAAACACAATATTTTAGTTAGGCATTATAAAAAAACAATTTGTATAGCTTTCAAAAGTCAAAATGAAGATTCAATGAAATTCGCTAATTAAAAAAACATCAGCTTTGAAAAAATATGAAGATTCTACAATTATTATAAAATACAAAACTTACAATATTTTGTACAATTTATAATACCTTATCTTTTGGTTTTCTATAAAAAATAAAGTAAAATACATAATAAGATTAGTTATCGTCAAATATACTGATATAATAAAATTAATACTAATAAAAAGTGCGCTGTAATACTCATATTGCTTTAAAGTTAAACAAAATTATGGTTAAATTTTAAAAACTTAGTGGCAAGTAACTTAAGTATACAATGATCCAATTCAGGCGGAATCAGCATTTATAAGTATCTTAGTACAACCATAGAATAAATGCATTGAGCAACAAGTTTCAAAATCGATCTATGAGCAACATTATCTTTGTCTTTTAATTTTAATTTTGTGCTTTAAAAGCATTAAAGTATGAGGCACACAATAGTACATAATACATACTAATAAATATATTTATAACAATACAATATTATAACTACATGGCATTAAAAACCGTGTGACTTTATTTCTTCTTTACCTACCATACAATTACCATCTATATTATTCATTATGGGAACACCCAAATATATGTAATAATTATTAAATCAAAATGAACTTTGTAATTCCTAATAACATTTCCTGAAGGATTTTAAGTAGAGATTTTGGTATTATAAAATTCATACCAACCATAATACCTAAATGCTATATTTAAATTACAGGTAAAATTGAACTCAAGATGATAAATTTATCATATTTAAATAATTGAATTGTCATTATAATGTAACACATAAAATAATTTATCTTTACTTATGCTATGGTACTTTTTCCATGTAAAATTAAATTGCCTTCACCTTACTCAAGAGGAATACTAGATTTTGAGCCTAATAGAAATAATTTAATCTAAAGACAAATAATAATAAAACAATTTTGTCTAAATTTAGAGAGCTAATTTAGTATTCGAAAATTTATCCGGTGGTTTATATGGCAATGTCATTAATCTCATATTAACTAACTACACATAATATAATATGTAACATTTCAACAATCTACTTACTATTCGAGATCCCTCTTAAGATAGTTAAGTTATTATCTCATCATTAATACATTGAACGTAATATTTGTTCATACATAATCACTATGTACATTACAATCTAGTACATCATCTAATTGGGTGTAGTTTGAAATGCATATTTCGATTTGTTCGTAGCGTTTGGTGTTGGAAGTCAATTGTTTTTTATAGTACCTTTGGTATGATGAGGGAGGGTACTCTCTTGCAGTATCTGTTCCAGGCGGCTCCGTACCGGCGGCCGCAGCGCGCGTGGTCCCGCCACGCTCGATGCAGCAACACCAAGATAGTCAGCAACGCAGGCGCTGCAGCTACGTAGTTCTCCGACACAACACCAGGCGTCGCCAGCGCTAGGTGTATCAAGATATCGCCAGCATAATTCGGGTGCCGAAGCAAGCCCCACAGTCGCGATACCAGCAGCTTCTTACCATGGAACGTCGGCATTGAATCCAAATCTGAAAATAAGCAACAATGCTTATGAGTTTCTATCAATATAAGGCTACTATCTAGGTGCTATCATGTGAATCGACAGCTAAGTATCTACAGTACACTGCTAATAAAATTCTTGACTATTTTATGGATTTACTTATATCATTATGGATGGATATTTTGTAATGAAGTTGACTGAATATGAGTTGATCAGTATAATAAATAAAATAATGTTAATAGTTATAGGACTCTAGTCACAGATACTAATAAATAAATGTATAAAAATACAACTTACTTGCCATACTGGGTTGTAATGGATTTGTCCTGAATTCATGTTTAATATTGTTACTAATAAGCATTATGAAGAATCCCAGCACATATAGTACAGAAGCAGAGATTAAGATGTTAGTTGACAGAGATAACTGAGTGTCTGCCACAAATTTAGATATTGATGTGAAATAGAATGGGTATAAAGCACTGGATACGACTTGGAGGTATCCAACACCTTCTGATTGCCAGAAAAATGTTGTTGTGACCTTGTGTTCCTTCATAACAAAGTTTAGGATGTAAGTCAGTTGCATCAACGAGAACACCAGGATGGTTGGTTTGGTCTGCATGTTTTGTAACATAACTTTCAAACTGTCAATGGACAGATTCTGATCTTCAACTTTTGTGTATTCATATTGCAATCCTTGTTTAAAAATCAACGCTGTTAGAATAAGCTGAAAAAAGAAACAAATTATTACTAAAGTAGATGGATAAGTTCACAATAACATGAAAATTTCACAATATATTCAACTTGTAAGAACATTGTCTGAGCAAGAGTATGTTGATAATCAATTCAGTTAGTCATGAATCTAATTAGATTGCTATGTAAATGCAATTCAACTAATGGCATTGAACATCGAGAATATAATTGACTCAGATAAACTGATAAAAATAATATTAAACATACTCACAGAATTAATATTGGACACTCTTGATATCCAAACTTTAACATCCAGTTTCTTGATAAAAGGGTGAATCTCACGTCCCATGAAGAAATCATACAGTTTGTATCCAGTACTTCCATACAAGTTTAGTTCTGTGCTATCAATATTCCTGCTCTTTACATACAGAAGCAAGCTGAGTAGAACGGCAAATATGTACGATACCACGGCCAACTGCAAGTACTCATTTAACAAGGCTTCTTTGTCATACATTTCGAAGAAATCCAATAGATAAAGTGCATTCACAGTGAACACACTGGCAAAAAATGCATTGAAACAATATTTATTGCCAGTCTCATCTAATCTGTCAGCTTTTGTTCCAAATAATGGTACAATCGCAAATATTGCTTGCACCAAATATTGACATAAAGAGAATATTCCTGCATGTACTGTTAGCCATTGTCCAATAGACTTATGTTTGTTTATATTCAAAATAGTTTTCAATGAGCAAGATTTTTTACATGAAATTAAAATCGCGAATACCACAAGAGGAATCAGAATAATTAGCAATGCAGATCCAACTCTGCCACCGAACTCCCACCGACTGCCCATCTGGACAAGTTTGCTCTCGCTGCCTCGTAAAGGAGTAGCAAGTTTTCTGGTGACAGGCTTAATTTTATCCTTGAACAACTCTTCCTCAGAGATCTCTTCATCTGAATATGTGTCAAGAGACTGGCTAATCGACTTACTCACCGACTTGCTGATAGATTTGCTAAGACTGCGTCTTATGTCAGGCACATTGTCCATAACCTCTTTCAACCGACTGGATCTGCGTGGAGGTACTTCTTCCACAGATTTACGATTTCTTAGACCAAACAAATCATTTGAATCAACACCATTTACCTTCTCAAGTTCGGGCAAATCATTTGATGTGGAAGAGATGACATCCTTGATAGAATATTCAGTCCGTTTGGACCGAGTGCTGCGGAAAATTTCTAACTTAGATGAGAGGTCTTCAAGTTTTACAGAAACATTGGTATCAGTTTTTATAGCCGGACGTTTAGTTGGTGACTTCTGGGAGGCTGTTTCCGCGGTTTCTTTAGTAGTTCTTGAAGGCGATTTTCGGGCGGGAAATTTAGACGCTGGCTTACGACTCGGCGATTTTCGTGAAGGAGATTTCCGGGATGAACGCGCGGGGGGTGAACTTTTCCGCGCCGGGGAACTTTTGGACGCCGGAGAAGTTTTTCGCGTTCTGGCGGGGGATCGCGGCGGCGATACACCTTTACGAGTTCGAATAGGACTCGTTTCAATAGCACTTGTTCTCACACGACCACTTCTTGTCGACATGCTGGAATAAAATTACACAACGTGTTATACCAGCCTTTTTTGTATCTAAATTTAACACTACCACACGTGAAGATATTTACTTGATCAATCAGGGCGATATCATAAAAATGACATTAGAAGAATATTGATTTTGTTTTCTTGACTCCGATGATATTTTTTTTCAATGTAAACAACACACACAAATTATTGCTAAAATGCCACAACAACACAAGGAGAACGCAAAGAACCGCGACAACGCCAAGCGACCACGCACCAACGACGCTCGAATTATTTTCAAACCGCGATCTGTGATTGGTTGAAAAAAGGTAACGGAAATAGATCAACCGACTCTTTCCCTCTCTCTGTGATAAGGATTTTTGTGTTAATGTTGGTAGAACTTATGCAGTGTTTATGTTCCATTTTGCGCGCTACATTTTGAAATACTGAAAAATACAATAAAATATTGTTTGAACAATAGGGAGAATTGAACCAGTTTATTTAATTTTATTACCTTTTAAAGTATGTATTTGAAGCGTCTACCTGTAGTCGTTATTGTATTGAGCAAAACACAATAAAAAATCTAGTCAGTTGTATGGGAATCTAGTATGTTGTGTTGTACCGTCCCATTCGCATTTTGTCATGAATTAAAAAACGGTCCCATTCGTAATTGGTCCCAATCGCATTCGGTCCTATTCGCAAAATGATCTCTAAAAGTAGTAAGTAGATAGACCGAAAAAATAGACGTCTGATGCAAAAGGTCTTTACGAGACACCAGATATTTTTAAATCAAAGAATATTGAAGGAAAAAGTAAATAAACTTTATTCTATTCGTAATGCTGAAGGAGTATTTCAAGTTTGTTTTGGTTGTGGAGCTCGTTTAATTAGCGATTTGTCCCCAGTTCCCCACCAGTGGAGACGAAGGGAATAAACGGTTTCGGCGCGGTGGTTTGGAACGCTGGCGCCAAGTGCCAGAGGGCGTTTTTTTTTCTTGGCGTGTATTCTGATGGTACACTACACTGTATAAATTTATTTATGTCTGTCGTGTATTTTAGAACCTACTAGGTATAATATGAAAATATTTTTACTCACTTCATATTATATTTTGACTTATAAATGAATAAAGGTGATAAAGGTATAGAATAATACAAGTAAGTGTGCAAGATAAATATTTATTTAGCGCTTTGTACCTACGAATTCATTATACACAATTAACAAATATATATTTTTCAAATATAAAAATATGTCACTCAAATCGTCAATGTCTGCAAGCCTGTCTCAAAACAGGGAAAAGTTTAAACAGTGTTAAATTGATAAATGACACCTCAATACAGTGAACAACACGTCAGATGTCAGACTACCTATTTTTTGTTCCTTAATCACACTTAACAGAAATATAAAAAATGCAAAATTAATTATGTAAAATTGTGACAAGTTAAGTTATTCATTATGTATTTTTTTTGTATTACATGTCTTTTACATTTCATATAATAATAAATAATTAAGTTCTAGCCATTAGAAATTACCAAAAATCAAGTTTACGAAAAACGAAGGTCGCAGAAATCGTCAGTAAGGTGACCAAATGTCGTTCAATTTAGATTAACAATATGTTACGTCATAATAAAATAAACGTGTCATATCACAATAAAATTAATTCGTACCAAAGTGACTTAATTTAAATAGTAACAATATTCAATGAAATTTGAAACGTCAATAATCTTGTTATACGGTGGAGTTAATTATTAAGCTAAGAGTGCAAATAAAACGTTAAATGAGATTTAATTCAATATAGTGTCAACACTATTTGGCATTAATCAAGACCAATAAGAACCAGCGACCACCGTTTACAATTAACTTTTTAATTGTAATCGGTGCTCATTGCTTCTTATAAATATGTAATTAATGTCATATTGTGTCAGCACTATATTAAAATAAAATACTATTAAACTTATTATTATCTTGGCCTAATAATCGGCGCCAGTGTAATCAGATTATATGCCGTTTTAATTTCAAATAGTATCTAATTTAAGTAGGTAGTGCACACTAATTTTATAATGCCAAATTCATCTTATTACGAAATAAAATATTCAATCTAAAGTGAATGTTATCTCGTCAATTTATTGACGATTGCTGCAACGATTCGCCTTTTTACTATGACTGACAATAATCACTGAACTTTCGGCCTAACAGAATAACAATAAAAAAATAGACCAGCCATACTGATCACGAACATCTGGCATACCTCTAATAAATACATATAATATTTCAATAAAAACAACAACTACACTATCCACATTTTAAAAGCATTAATAAGTAACAGCATAATCCTAAAAATAACACAACTATCCAGTTTCTCTTCCATTCACCAGTACTTCTCAAGAGATTTCACCAAATCTATGGGGTCAGTTTGTGGGCCATGGCGTTCTACCGGTACGCCATCCTTGTCAACGATGAATTTAGTGAAGTTCCATTTGACGAAATTGCCCAAAGTACCACCTTGCTTGTGCTGAAAAAAAGAATAAGAAAATTTAGTGTCACAGTAGGGTAGGGTAGTTAGTCACCTTAGCTAGTCAATTGATATCCTATTAATTTTCTATTATTCTGGATGTCTGGATGTTTGTTACTCTTTCACGCAAAAACTACTGAAAGGATTTTGATGTAACTTTACAGTATTATAATATTGTTTATAACCCAGAATAGTCATAGTCCTAAATGTTTATTGCATCATGTACAGATAATTTATGACGATCTGTGACAAATTAAATTTCACGCGAGTGAAGCCGCGGGCAAAAGCTAGTCTATACTATCTATACTAATATTATAAATGCGAAAGTAACTCTGTCTGTCTCACTTTCACGCCTAAACCACTGAACCGATTTTGATAAAATTTGGCATAGATATAGTTCGAGTCCCGGGAAAGGACAGGATAGTTTTTATCCCGGTTTTTGAAACAGGGACGCCGCGATAAAGTTTTACTGTGACAGACAAAATTACACGTGGGCGAAGCCGCGGGCGGAAAGCTAGTACTTTGTAATACCTGAAATACTATTTACACCAACTGTTTTTAATAATATCTTTAACATTAATATAATAATTTGTTTAGGAAATTGCCGGATTCTATTGGCGCGGAATACAGTCTATTATTATACATAATAATAATATAATTAAATATGTATTAGCAAGGAAACAATATTTGTTGTCCCTGTTTCTTAACATTTAAAATAATTAAGTGGCAACAAAATAATGCATTATTTTTACATGTTTATCAATCAAGTTGATAAGGTCAAGATTACTGCAGATAAAAAAGTAATACCTATTCATAAAAACTTTTAAAAACTGCATCTAGGTGTTGGACACATAATAATTTTATCAAGGAATGGTACATAATGTTAAACAAGAATATAACAGAAAAAACTGTGGACTATAACCATTTCCCAATGATTTATTTATAAAAAACAGATCAAAGTCCACCAAATCAAGTATGTACTACCTTAAAAGGAATTAGTTAAAAAAACTGTCAACTCATTCTATGAATCAGTTTCAAATCAAGTTAGGTATAGTATTTTATTCATGATTCAAGAGATTATCTGATGGTCAAAGTCCATTTAGTTATTTATTTTTGAACACCAAAATAATGTAATCTGACAATCAAAATGATGACTTTCTCAAACCATAAAGTAGTTAAGTATACATTTAATAAGATAATGACTTGTGAAAACTTCGTGCCAATCAGAATCAATAACTCTATCTATTTAGGAACTTTCCATTAATGAAGGTGGCAATATTGATTTCACATTTCAAATCAAATAGGTGAAGGTGAAAAGGTACAATTACTAGAATTATTTAGTACGCCAAGGTTGATTGAGCCACCTGGCAATTTCCCATGTGTATAATAATATTATGTAAATGACTTAGTGATACTTTTACACAAGTGAAATGAAAGGGTGATACCAAAACTACCTGTAAACAGAGTGGGGATTCTCAGCTATTGGAAGTTGAAGTAATAGCCGTAGAAACTGTTTCTTTACTAGACTAGATTTGACTTTAATAACTATTTCATGCAGTCAGTGTATATGAAACTGGGTGCTATGCTATGAGGCACTGGATAGAACTTTTATAACTGAGAAATTTAGAAGTAGTAAAATTTTTTGAGTGATTTTCTAGCACAATTTAGAGTAGGCTACTAACACAAATAGAAAATTTTAACCAGAAATGCTAAATATAGGAAAAAAAGTAATAACCTACAAAAAACAAACATAGGTACCTTTAAAAATTTCCAAAGTGGACTCGCTGTATCGCCATTGACATCAATTTTTTCAAACAAATCAAACTTCACATTGCGTTTCTCTGCAAAACTGCAAATTTCATCAGAGCCTCCTGGTTCTTGTCCAGCAAATTGGTTGCAAGGGAATGCCAGGATACGAAGACCTAGAGAATAAAATGTGTTATGTTATTCAAGCAGGCCTACAAATCAAATAACAATACAATGGAGTATAGTTGTAATTTCGATAATTTGTTACTGACCTTTGCTCTCGCCGTATTGTTCGTAGAGCTCGTTAAGTTGCTTGTAATTATTTGCGGTAAGGCCACATTGGGATGCAACATTTACAATTACACATACATGCCCCTTGTAAACATCCAACTTCACATCTTCGCCTTTGATATTTTTCACGGTGAATTCGTGAATAGATGTAGCACTCTTGTAATCTGGATTGTTATCAACCATTTTTCTGGAAAGTCACGGAAGGGCGATAATAATCAATAGTTAGTCACGTATTTATGAGGTGCCGGTTTCTGCGGCCGGTGAGCTGATGAGTGTGCAAGCGAGTGCGACACAAACACAAGCCACAAACGAAGTCGCTGTCATGATTAGTCTGTCACTGACAGCTGTTTTCGACATTCTGGAATGGAATGGAATGGAATATGCCGTAAAAAGTTTCCATTTATAGGTGAGATGTACTTACATTGCAGTAGTTTGAAACCGGCAAATTGCAGTACCAACAAAAGGGACGACTAAAGAGGAAAGCGCTCGTAAAGCAATTGTCATGATTTTAATAACCTTGAATGAATTGAAAAATTGTTATCTAGTTGGAACAGGGTTGCCAGATTTTTTTTAGTCTGCTTGGAATAGATTATAATCTGTGGCATTAACCCTTTAAAAATATTTGATTTGATTTACATCACAAATGCTCTCAAATCTCAAGTAGATTTTAATATACAAATACTTATTAAATGTAACTCATAAAACAATAAGTAAAATTTTTACGAGGGTACTAAGCTCGGAGTTTCCCAAAGTGATTGAGATTCTTGAGAAGTAAAAAAGTAAACGAAGAGTTCTCAAAGAGCTTTATTTATTTAAATAGATCACCAAAAAGTTTACACTAAAGTAGATATGAACAACATTAACATTTTGTTTAAGGGCTGATTTTTCAACCGTCGGATAACTTTTAACTGAAGAATAAGTTTGGCACATTGACAGTTTTAGTACGGGAAATATGTCAAAATGACAAGGTTATTCTTCAGTTAAAAAATATCTGACGATTGAAAAATCAGCCCTAAGTGTAATGTGTAAGCATAATAAATTAAAGGTGACAACACTGACAACTGAGAAGTGAATAGCATGCGCAAGCAATCAACAGCAATAGGTACATTAAAGTGATGCATTTTGTAATCAATTATGCTTTTTACCGGATAAAGATCAACAGATTTATGTTTAATTTCTGCACGTTTAATTTTATGTATTGTACTTTATAAACATAACTTCAATTATTTTTGCGTAGTTTCATTCTATTCTATCGCCTGCTATTCTCTCTTCTAAAGCGAAACTTAAGTTTCCTCAATGATTCAATGGGATTTATACGATAACCCTAAACAGTCGAGGCAAGGGGTCCAACCGAGTCACCACACCACTTTTCTTAACAATTTAATGCACTTCATAAATACATAAATGTAATAAGCAATCGCTAGGTAGATATTGCTCACTATCTAGGCTCAAGATATAATCTTTCTTGTTTATAACCAGTAGGTCAGCTAGACATTGGCACTTTTTGATCAAATTGAAAGTCGAATCCATTCACGGCACGGAGTCATGTAACTCCATACAAAAAACGGCCTTACTTATAACTCTTGTCACGTTTTATAGGCAATCGTAAAAAACGCACAAAATAAAGAAAGCATTCTTGTCTATATATTTTTATTTTGTGTTGTGATTAGATTGTCTTCTCTAAAAGATGTGGTCTGAAGGGCACCAAACGTTAATCTGTCTTCTATAGACGACCGTGGCGCTGAAAAGGTTAATTGTGCCTCTGCCTAAAACTTCAATTTTATTCCTGAACGTAATAATACTCTCTAATCTGTGGTCATAATTGACAACGTCAATTTTTTCTGTCAAATTTATTTACGAACGATCGACGAATACGAGACGAGACGATTGTATTGTATTTGTTAAAATATTAAATTCTTGCCGTGTGCAGGTTAATCAGTAATCTTCATCATCATGTCGTATTTAGCTTCAAGCATCCGCAGATGCGTTAGTCTTAAGAATCTCAGCAGTTTTGGAACTCTGCAACATGCTGCATCGTATCACGCAAACGTAAGTTGCGTATTGTTCGTGCAATGTCAAGGTTGTCCTATTGATTTTTATTCAAATACCTAATTTCTTAATTGCGTTGTTGCGCATACAATGCAATAAGCCATCCTTGTTTGTTTCCACATTACTGTATGCTGCTAAGTGCTATGCCTCTAACCTCTTTCTACCAATAATTTGTTTTATTTTCAGGTAATTGATCATTATGAAAATCCCCGGAATGTTGGTTCACTGGACAAAAAGGATAAGAGTGTTGGTACTGGTCTAGTTGGCGCCCCAGCTTGCGGGGATGTGATGAAGTTGCAAATTAAAGTTGATGAGAATGGGAAGATCATTGATGCCAAATTCAAAACCTTTGGCTGTGGATCTGCTATTGCGTCTAGTTCTCTGGCCACTGAATGGGTTAAGGGCAAGACTGTGGATGAGGCACTCAAGCTTAAAAACACAGACATTGCAAAGGAACTGTCATTGCCACCAGTAAAGTTACATTGTTCAAGTAAGTTGAATGTCTTTTTCTGTATATCACATAAGTTATCCTTATTGATTCCCATTTTCATGTATTTTTTGCTTTCAGTGTTGGCTGAAGATGCTATCAAAGCAGCATTATCCGACTACAGAATCAAACAACAATCTGACAAGAAAGATTAAATGAAAATTGAAACTTAAAAAGGAACAGATCTGTGATGGCTATATAAACGGAAGACGTAGATAGACATGAATTAGAAATTTTAATTCTTATCCAGTCAATAAAATATTTTGAAATTATTGTAACATTGTTTGTTAGGTGTAGAAGCCTTTGTGAAAGTAGCTGATAGAGGTTTTGTCACTTATAATGTGGCAATTTGAGTCTACACAAAGACATAGAATAGGCTCCTTCAAATGCATAAAATGTTGTTTTATTATTAGTGAAAATTAAATACCTACTTATAAAGATATTTAAAATTGCATTATTTATTTCCTATTTCCTGCACACATAAAAAAACAAATACTCAATATACATATACTATAACAAATTGAATATTCTAGGTGTAAGTAGAATGACTGAATGAAACTTGATACATAGTAACATAATATTGTAATAAATAACCATAAACACATTTAATCTCGAGTCCTTATCATATAAGCTTTTATTGCTTAGTGGATCTCAATTTGTCATTCAAATTCTTTATCGCGCCTCCCGCAGTGCGCAAATAATCATTACCATAAACGCCCCGCCCATATAAACAGTCGCAAGATATACCTACCTACTATTCTGAAAGATTTTTTATAAGTAAGTTTCTAGGTGACTCCTATTGGATCCATACTTTGGCGTTATTGCGTCACACAGTCGACCTACGCGAAAGACATTTTTCCTACTGCGTAATTAAAGAAGGGCGATGACCCATTATCCTTTCGTAATAAGCCATATAAGTCCGGCGGCGGGTCAACCAGAGTTCCTAGGATATCGAGTCCGCCATTCCGACACCATCTCCGTTCGGTCACAGAATATAATGTACAGTTCAACTATTATTTTCATCTACATCACATCTGTCGTTTCTTCTAGTTGTTTTGTATGAGGACCTGTATCACTTTAATGATTCTTCGTCAATAAGCGATATTCTGAAATCTTACATTAAGCTTCAAAGCTACTTTTCATTTATTCCGTCTGGCACGCAGGTCGACAATAACATATAAGGCTGTAACTTTTTTTACATACAATTTGCAATAAGATGTTAACTTCGTCGAGTTAAATTATGCGGGTTAGTGAAATGAAATGGATACTGAAATGAAACGAAATATTTGAATATTCCAATTTTATTTTATACAACCAAAACTGCTCTTTTACACAATGGTAAATGCATACATGGATTTATGTAATTCTACAATTATCCTATACTTTTATATTTACAAATTAAGTTAGTATGCCAATTTTCTGCAGTGCCAACTGAGCGGCGTCTGCTTTCGCCTGTTTCTTGTTAGCGCTAGCGACTGCAGGCTGGTATTCTGTTCCCGCCACTTTAACCTGTAAAATAAAGTCAAATGTTAAAAAAACTTAATCAGTGGCTGACTAGCTAGCTCCACAAGACAGCAAAAACAATTAAAAGTATAGGAACACCTATTCGTAAATTCGATATGTGCATTTTATTCTTGAAATACATATTGAATTTGAAGGGGAAAATCTAATTTTATTGATAGAATGTTATTCCAAGACCAGACCACCTAGCAATATGTATTCGTAGTGGATAGACATCGCAGATCAATTTAATTGATATACACAATTTTGTATGGCAAAGGCAAATAATAAGACATCACTAACTCCGTTTTAAGAGCTGTAGTAAATAGTTTTTAAAGAAGTTAAGGTTCGTGCAGTCGGCGTGCACGATGGCGATAAGACTTAAACGCATTTATTGTCATCGCCATCGCGCACGCAGGCAGATCGCATTGGTTTGGCCGAACCTTTATGAGTCAGAACAACTGGTTATAACAACAGTATAAATAAATATCGAATAGTACAGACGGACACCTTAAACAGGAAGTTCTTCTTGTGATCAGGGCCGCACTCGAAGCATAGATTGTATTCGGGCGGTCCAAGTTTCTGCTTCGAGCAGTATTCGCCCAGCAACGATACAGGGTGTTTCCCGCCGGCAACCAGCGGCGCGGGGCCCCCACGTGCGCGGCTGTGTCTTTGCAGCTGTTTCTGTTGGAAGAGACAGTAGATAAGGAGAGAGAAAGAAAAACAGAAAAGAAACGGCACAATTTAAGCGGTCTTATCTTATAAGTAGACCCTAGGCGCAGACCACCGATTTTTAGCTAACCGATAGTTGGGTCGGGCTGTTGATCAGTATAGAGATGTATGAACATTACGCCGATTTGGTATCGGCCAATTCTTCATACACATTAGAATTGGTCACCTAATAAAAGTCGGTGGTCTGCGGCCTGCGCCTAGGCTTAAAGTTACTATATTGATTGACTAGCTGCCAGATTTGGAGATGTAAGAACGAATTTTTTATGTCAGGATGTCTTATGTACTATTGTTCGATTCACAGGTATGTGCTAAATAA
Organism: Ostrinia furnacalis; assembly: GCF_004193835.3. Taxonomy (NCBI): domain Eukaryota; kingdom Metazoa; phylum Arthropoda; class Insecta; order Lepidoptera; family Crambidae; genus Ostrinia; species Ostrinia furnacalis. The sequence goes on from NW_021135293.1 coordinate 282,407, forward strand.
ATTGCCTTTTATGATAAGGACTTCAAGGTCTTACTTGTCTACATCAGCATTCAAATGTAGATGATAGCATGTTTAATTTGGATATAAAAACAGAAGGTTATTTAAATTAGATAGAATATCAAAAGAGCGTTTTATTACCAGACTATGGAGGCGTTAATATGTATGAATCATGTCATGTCCAAATTAAAGAGAATTTTCATTTTTTACACGTCGTATAAAACAATACTCACAGCTCTGTTATTCCTGTTGTTAGCCTCTTCTTTGGCCTGCAAACCCTTGGTGTCCAGTTTGACCTCGAGCAATAGCGGCTGGAGGGTGCCAGTGCCCTCTTTGCCCAGACCCTGGCCGGGGGTCCAGCCCATTTTCTGGAGAAGGTGCATTCCCATGCCGCCCTCCACTGGCGCCGCTCTTACCAGTTGATCCTATATGTAAATGTAGCGTTAGATGTGTAGGTTCAATGATCGCATGTCAGACATTCCAAGAAATTATGACATGACGTAATATTACATATCTTGGTCAATTACACCCGTATTCACAAACGATACTTACCTATGCAAAGCAGCAACGCTATGCGAAATGAGACATTTCTCAATGCGTTCCATATGACAAGCCTTTCAATTCATAAACAATACTTAAACGACCCTTGAATATGCAAANATCTCAGCTGAGTGGATGAAAACCTTTATTATCAAGACGTATTCATACTCATAGAATCGAATAGCAGTTGAATATCTTTAATTCCTTCAAAGACTCGATGCCTCGAAAACCTGTGTTCCATCCACGTGTCATACTTACCTCGTTCAGACATGCCCGTGTCATGGGCCGACCGTGCGGTAACTCAGTGCGCGCGTCCCCTTATCACTTAAAAGCTGCAACAAATATTCATGGATTCCCCGTAAAAAGCCATGCTATCCTATGAGCAGTTTTATTCCCAACTCTATTGAACAGTGCAGGGAATAAAACACTCGGTAACAATCGATTGTTCACTTTTAATACTCGATTCGATTGGATGAGTGTTGCTCAAAGAATCGCTAGGCTTTCGACGTATTTACGAAAATGACTGACTGATATTTACAGATTTTATTTTAAACGGAGTTTTATTACATAGCATAGAGACATGAAATGATGCAGAATACAGTCATACAGATACAGAAACAGGCAGCCATCCCTACATGCACAAGAATGAGCAAGGTTCTAGGATAGAATACAGTTTTCTTAAACAGTAACAACCTTCCCTGAGTAAGGGCGGGAATCAGCCTGTGCACCGATCAGTTTAAAATCGAGAAAACACAATGTAAANACTGTAAATATTTATATTATCAACAACATGGTATCGATGCCAATTCATAAGAAGTTATCGGAAGAAACAAGACCTTTCGCGATTAGATCCGAAAAACAAAAACATAATAAACTTAAACAAGATAAAAAGAGAGAGTTGAAAAATAAGTCAGTCAATAAAAAAAGGGGAAAACTGAATATTTGTATGCAAATTCGTGATAATGGTGAATGGCATGCCAAGTTATGGCACGGCAATCACCATTACGTCCTCGCCAAAATTTGTGGGTGTAACGAGCGAACTACGCGAGTTCCCACTTTACACGGTACAACGTCTGTAGTGGTTACAACAACATACTGGACTAAAACAGTCTCTTTAAATATGGGAGAAAGGTGCAAGGAACTGGTTAGCAAAAATGTATAGTGCGAACTCAAACCAATGTTTCGAACTTGAGCAAATAATATCTAGGAGTCTCAGCTTGCCCAGAAGATCAGTATACATTTTATTGTGTATAAGTGATTAAAAGGAGACATAAAAAGAGTAGTTTCGTTTCTCATAGTTTTTAACACAGAAACCAAAACTCACTGATTTGCCAACCATTCCCTTACATCCCATATTCTCCTTCTAAATAATTTTCTATTCAAGTTAGTAGAACTACTTATTTGTTTGGTTTTAAAGTTATTGAAGATCTAATATTAGGTTGTCACATAAAGTCGGCTATGATGTCTAAAATAATTGTCCTTAGATCCTGAAATTTGTATCTAGAGAGCAAGAGACAGAAATAGGTATAAATAAGTGCTTAAAAAGATAATCAATTATTATCTGATAAAGCCATTAAGCTGATATCACGTATAACTTATCTAAGGAATGACGTTGATATCATGATAAGGCATCGGCATTTTTACTATGACATAAGGGTCAATCAAGGTCAAGTTTATTACCCTGAATAAAAGGCATGTTTTTTCAATATTTCGAAAGAGAGAGGGAATTCTTCCATGACTTTTTAGAGCTTTAGAATTTGTTAAAGTCCATCAAAACGATAGTATGTAGTTTCGCTATCACTAATTGACGTGATGTAATATGATAAGGAGTTGTGCAATAATTTTTAGCATTTGTTTAGAAGGAATCAACATACCACGACATTTATTAAATTGCCATTTTATCTTTGAATTAGAGCCTTGAAAATAGGCATTTGAAATAGAGAAAAGAAATACAGGGTGTTGATTTCAATCTTCGCCATAATTTATTTAGGTGATCTATTATGACTTATATAAACGCATTATCCACGAAAAAAAAATACAAACAAAAGTGGAATTTTTAGCGAATATTTTCCGTGCGAAATCAGCTGTCTGTGGCTCGCAATACTGCAATAGTTTATACTGCGGCACCATCGAGCTACGCGGATCGCACGCTTATCATGTCAAAGTCGGTAGTATAAATACTTAAATAGGTATTTTTTTTGACTAACTAAAGTTAAAGTTCGTTTTAAATTTTTTCGAAGTCTATTTTTTTACTGATTCGTGATCAGAATAAGCTACTTAATCAACTCCCTAAATATGGCGAGTATTGAAATCAACACCCTGTAGAGTAGTCAATTTTCATTTCGGCCAATGGAAATCTGACAAATCTAATGACATTTCTATGTTGTTGTAACCACTTGAAAATATCAATAACTGGTCAGAAAGCATAATACAATATGTATTATAAGTTCTGACCGTGACGCCGGAACTGCATCAGTGAACGCGTATCCCGAACGAAGACGTTTTGAGCTGAAATAAAAGTTATTCGAGAGGCTTAAAATATCAAATGAAACCTCAGTTCTTAGTGGCAATCATATTTTAAATGCAACAATTATCGATAATGTGAAAAAGGCAACGTAAAACTGAACCTTTTTAAGAGCTAGGTGTAATCCTATAACTCTATTTCTAATGAATATTGAATTTTTAAACACGTTTGCTAAACTATTTTAGCAGTCGGTTTCCCAAATGAAACACATAGACACATATAGGGTCGAAAACAATGTCCAGCCATGTTTATAATATGTGTGCATACTCAATTTAATTATGTAAAATACGATTGCATTATATGGGTTTCTTTTGATACTTTAAAATGTTCAATATGAACTGTTCTTCGACCACCAGAGCAGATAACAATTTTACTTATTTTATGATACAATTCTTTGCAATAGGGCTACTGTATTAGCGGTCCCCAGTTGGCGCTACTAGCGAGTAGGGTCACTGGCTAGTGGCTAAGACAGTGGCGTCAAATAGGGATGATGACTGGGTAATGAAATCGAAATTTTATTTAGTCCGTCAGACAGATAATAAAAAATTTTAGAGACATATTTTTCTGACATATGTATTTCATAATCGAATAATTACAGTATTATATTGAGTTGAAATGTCGCGTGACTTCACTTTTGAGTAAAAATTCTACTCAAGCGTGACGTATCGCGCAATTTCAACTCGATGTAGCACTGTTAGTATTTAATTATGAAAGAAAATAAAAAAATATGAGTAATATTTTCTAATTATCTGTCTGACGGACAAATAATTGAATTTGTCATCTAGCCTATTGTGAGCGCTGAAGCGGTGGGAAGACTATAGCATTTGTAGTGCTATATTGAATGCATAATTGCATACCCTCCTGCCGCTTCCATCTTCACCAGTTGGCGCCACTGCCTTAACCACCAGACTGATAGAATACTCCACAGAGGCCCCACTATAGAGTAAGGTCGTGTCACTCGTCCTCATCAGTGACGTCAACTAGTAAGCGCTAAAACGATAGCCCTCCTACCGCTTCAGTGTTCACCAGTTGGCGCCATTTTCTTAGCCTTTAGAGTGACGGATTCTTATCCTACAGTGACTGTGGCCATTGTCTTAGCCACTAATGAGTGACAGAACTTTAAATTCGCACCTCTGTCTTACTGTAGTAAGTCACTAAGTTACTCGCCAATGGCGCCAGCTAGGGTAGCATCAATAATAAAAATATACAAGGTGTTAGGTAAATGGGTATATGAGCCGACACTAGCCCATGTTAACATGGTCATATAAATGGTATGGTGAAGTCAGAAAATTGATATCTTCATTTTAAGATTATTTTAATTTTCATACAAATCGGATTTTATAAAATTTATTTTGTATGAAAATTAAAAAAATTAAAATGATGATATGAAATTTCTGACTTCACCATACCATTTATATGACCATGTTAACATGGGCTAGTGTCGGCTCATATACCCATTTACCTGACACCCTGTATACACGTTTGAAGCAGCTGAATCAAGAAACGCAATGGTGGTTTAAGAGCAAGTCCCACGTGTGAAGTGCTGCCGCCCGTGTGATGTACCTTCTTGGCCCAGGCCTGCGTGCCGCTGGCGAGTTCGCGCGGCGTCAGGATCTGCGCGCCCGTGGAGCCCGTGAACTGGCCCAGGCTCGTGTCGGAGCTCCAGCCGAACTGGGGGATACGTGCTTGGTTAAAAAGATAGTTTAAAGCTTATGTATTATTAGAGGCCGGTCGATCTATTCTCATAAATAAAACACTGGATACCTACTTAACTTTCACAGTATATTGCCTTATTTTAGATACAATTCATCACTTAGCGCAAAAGCGCGCGGAGTCGACTCCGCGCGTCCCTCTATTCTGACGTTTGATTCTCGTGTGACATTGACGTAACGTCAATGTCACTATGACAGCAGCTCATTGGCTATAACGATACCGCTATTTTAACGTTTTATATTTTTTACAATTAACAGTATTTATTCAGAATTGTTACTTCGATAGTTGTTATTTCTACTGTTAGATAATTCCTGGCAATTAGTGGTGACTGAGTTTGTTCCGGCGTTTCTTCTCAGAACTTGCCAATTATGTTTGTCTCGAAGCGCTGGTAGGGCCCAAAAGATAAGGAGACATGTAAAGTGCCCCATAAGGGCTACCTTTTCTTTTTTTATTATTTTCTATAATAATATTTTGACGTTCATAAGTGCCACTTGTGGTGTAAACTGAATAAATACTTTTGATTTTGATTTTGTGTAGTGGAAGTTTATAAATGAAAGGAGTGGACTGTATGAAATTAGTTATCTATTCGATATAAATTTACAATGTTATCGAGACCGTTTAGTGCAAAGTCGTTGAAGAGAGTGCGTCAGGATTGTCTTCGTGGATGTTCGCTCGCGAACCGAACATTGCTCGTTCGTTCGCCGAACGCTCGCCGCTCCCGGGCAATGTCCGTGAGTAGACAAGAATCGAACCTTAACTTCAAACTCCTATGTTCTGATTAATTTCGTTGCGGGTCCAATGACAGTTTAACTTTCCCCGGGACAAACTTGACCTTCACTGGTTGGGTTTTTATTGGCGGTCAAGCTGTAGATCCTGGCTACACAGGAGTTGCAGCGGTGGGATAGAGGCGGGAATAGTTTCGTTACATACAGAGTACAGTTTACAAGTGAGAGTACTTTTTTTATATGAACTCGACTAAATCGACCGGTTCGGACTCGTTTAGCCGGAGAGCGAGTGAGAGAGGACGCGTGATGGGAGGTACTACTCGTCTGTCAAAATAGAATAAATCTGACTGGTACGATTAAACGATTTAGTAACCTACTCGACTAAACTTTTGGTGTTCAGACACGTTTACTTGCTCGATACGGGCCAATCACGAACATTGAATACCTTCTGTACTCTGTGCCACTCTACCCGGTGAAGCTGGAAGCTATTCAAAACTAGCTGGACTATGGTATGCTAATAATACTTACACCTCGTGCCGTAACACCGGTCAACTCATTCTGTTCTTGTTCTCTGCGTATCATCGCTATCTTTTGAGACACTATTGACGCCATATCCTGTAAAAACATATAACATAAGAATAAGTAGTTTCTACGACTTAGCAAGCTAGGTTTTTGTAATAAATCTTCATAATGCTGGCCTCCCACTAGGTGGACCGACGATCTGGTGAAGGTCGCGGGAGGCGCCTGGATGCAAGCGGCGCAGGACCGGTCTTTGTGGAAATCCTTGGGGGAGGCCTTTGTCCAGCAGTGGACGTCTTTCGGCTGAAACGAACGAACGAATGCTGGGATGTTCAAAACATGGCAACGATATACCAATCTACATAATTTTCAAACCTTCATCAAAAATATTTTTGTTTTATTTATCTGTGTTTGCATGTCATACCAATATTATGTAGGCGATACACTACTTAACAATTAATTTATAATATAGGCTTCATTCACTGAATCTCACTATACAGGGTGGAAACGATAAGTGATCTCACTCGATTATTTCTAAACTATACAAGATATCGAAAAACTGGTTACTGATCCTGAAATTGCTTCACGAGCTCTATTCAACGGTATCAATAATAGGTTACAAAATAAACTAGATCTATCCGAAAATTCAATGTTTCCAACTTCCATACATTTAGTACTGTCACAGTCATGGGACTCATGTATTGATAATATTATAGCAAGTAAAGCCTAGAACCAATGTTTCCCATGAATAATTTTAAATAAAAATGCAATTTACGAGTACATTTTAAGTGTTTATTTAATAAAAAAAATAAACACTTTTAACATTGTTTGGCTGGCATACATTTAGTATGGAGGCTGAAAATATTGCATTTTCGGATAGATCCAGTTAATTCTGTAACCTATTACTGATACCGTTAGAAAGAGCTCGTGAAGCACTTTCAGGATCAGTAACCAGTTTTTCGATATCTTGTGAAGTTTGAAATAATCGAGTGAGATCACTTATCGTTTCCACCCTGTATGTATATCTCAGTGTCCTCTAAAACAGAATACTTACAATTTTCGGTGGATCGATCCCTGGTGGGTAAGCTTGGGGCCCGGGGGCGGGGAGCGCTGGGATATTCACAACTGACGTCAACTCTGATGGACAAAAATGATTGAATTTGATTTGAATTTGAATGATTCGATATCGATTGACATTTTTGGCAACTTACAGACTTCTGCTTTTAAGTATTTGTTTGTGAGAATAAGGGGAATACACTCAACATCAAATAAATCGAACCTTCCGCGACGCGAACTTAAAAAGATTTTCTTCTGACACAATCATGGTGCCCCAACAATATTGGTGTTATTTGAAAGCCCAATAAATAAACTTATCATTTTTTTTATAAACAATTGACAGGTACCATAAATGTGACTTGAATAAAGGCCTCACTTGGGGCCCACCTCTGGGACCAAGTAGACCAATTTTTGTGGTTATGAAACCAAATAATGATCTCACGTGACCCTTTAACAGATGGATAGCGATTAATCCGAATTTTACAGTTTTATAGCCATAAAAGTTGGCTCAAGCGTAACTACCTATTTTTTGAAGAAGTGACTCTGAATCCTTTTAAAGACACATTTTTGGGGTAAAAACATTTCCTTTAATGAAATGAAGTTTAGAACGAGGCTTTTAAATGGTGCCAATATTCAATATTGGTGGGAAGTGGGAATACATACTTTTGAAAAGTGTTTATTGCGGGAGGTGCGATTTATTTGATGTAGTTCTGTTTATGTCTCAAACAACAGTCTTATTTAATTATTAAATCATTTGTAAATGTAGATAATATTACAAATAGATGTAAACGCAGCGTGGGACGTCCACCCACAAGGTGGACCGACGACCTGATAAAGGTAGCGGGAAGGCGTTGGATGCAGGCCGCTACCAACCGTGCGATGTGGAAGTCATTGGGGGAGGCCTATGTTCAGCAGTGGACGTCCTGTGGCTGAAATGATGATGATGACTTACGCGAGCCGGACGTAAAACTCTTCATATAAGATGGAGTGGCCGTAGGAGTGGGCGGCGCTGGTAGTGCTAGGGGCCCAGACGACCTATTGACAAAAAATATAAATAATAAATTGACTAGGTAGTCTTCTTTTTGTCGTGTCGACAACAAACCTACACTGTGTTAGCCCAAAGCTCTGCTAAAAGAGTGGCTTTGTCAGTAGCATTCATAAAATCTTCCTGGGTGCTGTTGTTTGGGCACGCAGGGGACGTAGTAATAGATTAGAAAGCGTTGTTTGTGGTAAAAAAAAACTTTAGGCATGAAGTGTTGGTTAAGTTCTTTAGGTCAGAATTAGTCGTGATACTAGTTATAGTATCTACTTTATTCGTATCATTTGCTAATAATTGCAACATAAGTAGGACAAATAAAACTACTATAATGCTAACTACATAGGTTTTGGATTCGGTTTTCATAATACATAGTTCTTTATAATGCACTTACTTTGATGAAGTTGTAGTAAGTTCTGCAGGAGCTATAGCTGGAATATCAGCCTTATGTGATTTCGATGAATTGAGTTTTGCCACTTGCTGAAAATAACAAAAACTTTTATGATTAACTAGCTCAAAAAAATGTAGTCATATACATTTTTATTTAGCAAGAAAGATACATAAATTGACCGCGAGGAACTCCTAGATTAACGTGGTCACATCATTGTGGAAGGCCTTTTTCTAGTAGTAGATGCCTTTCGGTGAAAAAGAACATGTAGTAATAGTTATAGCCTGACCAGGAACATAAAAACCCTGGCATAGTGGCGCGTCAATTGCATTTGATAGTGCAACACTGAGTACAGTCGTACCTGTGTTAAATTAATAGGCTAACTTTATGTATCAGGATTCAGGATTACGGGCTAATTTGATATTTTCATAAATTAACGAAAAAATATTATTATAGGTAACCTGGTTTAAATAAATTAAATGAAACCATCAATCGATCTAGTAGAATTTATTTTATTATTCATCAATAATCAAATTCAGAACTTGAATATTCAACTGCAATGTTTTTAAAATAGGTAGTTGAAACAAACCACAGCTAATTTTCATAGTGGACTGTACTATACGATAAACATGTCAGTCAATTTGACAACCTTTGTCGGAAACATTATTCAATGAAAATATTGTCCAAACCCTTAGTATTTCTCTTCGACAAATACTTTAACACATTGTGAACCACTTTTCTTTCACGACTATAAAAATATTTTAGCAATTTAATTCATAAAACCAATTGCGCACATTTAAAATAAACTTTGTTTACACTTTGACAGCAATAGACTGACATGCAAGGTGACATGTCAATGAAGTTTTCAGTTACTGTTGCCATTAAAAGAAATTAGTACCATTAGTTTTCCGCAACATGGCGAGGGTTTTTATGTTCCTGGTCAGGCTATAAATAAACATAAGTGTGTACTTAAACATAAGTATTTATATGTAGGCCTTGTCCAGCAGTGGAGGTCATTTGGCTGAAACTAAAGAGATTTAAAGAGATGCCAACTAATGCGCTGAGTTCGAAATTCAGTGTCGCATTAGAAATTGACACACACAAAGTAATCAAAATATGTGCTCATCATCCACTGCGGTATCAGTACTAAACGTTCGAATAATCTTTAGTACAACGAAAGCAATGTAAACTATTTACATTATGACGTTAGCAGCAATGTGTTCTGTTTTTGGGCATATGCTGCGACACCGGCCCCGCCCCTTGTCACATCTCCCTTTAGGATTTCCCTTATCTTCCCTTAATCTTTTTTTTTTTTTTTTTAAAGATTATTAGTAATTTGTTATTACACAAATAACTAATACTACCGTTAGCCCCTCGTACTAAGCTAAATACGAGGGCTGCACTAAAAGTATCGGGAATGGAATATTTCCACTGTTCCAGTCATATTAAAATCTATTTAATTGCAAACTCCAGGGTTTCAAAAATCGTATACCATTTATTTATTTAAAAAAAGATTCTCGGTCGTATCACAAGGTCTTGTCAAACTTGTTTAGTCGTTGAGAAAATGGAATTGTCTCGAGAAAATTCATGAGCGATGATTTATTATGACTTTTGAAGTGGTTTAACACAAAAACAGTGTGTTGACCGGATGATTTCTGCATTTGGTAATGAAGCCCCATCCAAAACCACAATTTATCGCTGGTTTCCTGAATTTCAACGTGGACGTGTCAAGCTCAGTGATGATCCCCGTCAAGGTCGTCCAAAAACTGCAGTCACCTAAGAAAACGTTGATGCTGTGCGTAAGCTGATTGAAGAAGATCGACATGTGATATACCGCGAAATTCAGGCAACTTTAGACATTGGCATGAGTCAAATACAAATAATCTTGCATGAACAATTAGGTGTAAAAAAGTTGTTTTCCCGATGGATACCGCATTCGCTCTGTGAAGAGCAAAAAGCGGCTCGCGTTACTTGGTGCGTCAGAACTCTCGGGAGATTACATGCAGGATCCTCAAATGCTGTATACAACATCGTATCAGGTGACGAATCATGGATATACGCGTACGAACCCGAAACAAAAAACCAGTCACGAGTTTGGGTGTTCGAAAATGAATTAAAGCCAACAAAAATTGTTCGTTCACGGAGTGTTGCAAAAAAAATGGTGGCCACGTTTGTCTCCAAAACCGGCCATGTTGCGACTATTCCTCTTGGGGGACAAAGAACGGTTAATGCAGATTAGTATGCTAGCATTTGTTTGCCACAGGTCGTTTCTGAACTCCGTAAAGAGAACTGCAACCGCCGCATCATCCTCCATCACGACAATGCGAGTTCTCACACCGCGCACTGAACAAAAGAGTTTTTAAAGCAAGAAAACATATAATTATTAGTCCAACCGCCGTACAGCCCCGACCTAAGCCCTAATGATTTCTATACTTTCCCTAAAATAAAGAATAAATTGCGTGGTCAGAGATTTTCATCACCTGAAGAAGCTGTGGAAGCCTACAAAACGGCCATTTTGGAGACCCAAACTTCCGAATGCAATGTTTGCTTCAATGATTGGTTTCGTGTATGGAAAAATGTGTCAAATTTCGCGGAGAATACTTTAAAAAGCAATAAATACATTTTTAAATAGTAATGTTGTTTCACTTCCTTGATTCCCGAAATTTTCAGTGCCGCCCTCGTATGCTTGTGTCACGAGTGAGCTCACCACAATAGTCGAGCGGCGGCGGGGACCGAACCCGCGTTCCCCGGATCACGAGTCGGCCAGTCCGACCCCTTCACCATTCGGCTATCGTGGCTTCAATGAATGTATCTGTGACTGAAATGAACGATTTATTATGTATGTGTTTACCATGTCTTTTTTGGGTGGTGATACTGGAACCCATTCTGATGCTTTCTCCCTGTGCTGAGATCCCGAGGACACGGGGAATTGTAATCGCAACTCTTCTTTGTTGGCCACGGGCAGAGTTGACGACTTGATCGGTAGCGGGGCAGCACCCTATGAAAATACGTATGAAATATAAACAATGCACTCAATTTAATTGGAAATGTTACATTTTTAAAATAAGTTATTTTTTGTAAACTAACACTGAGCTATCTCAGTGAATTCGAATATTAATAACATTTTACTTTTCCACCAAAGAAGAGAAAAGAAGAAAAGTAAGATATTTTACATCACTTGGTTGATTGCGACCAGCCACACAAGAGAAAAATTTGTTTCAATTTCATAGTCTTCATTAAAACTTTCTCATACTAACTCTGACGTTATTATGTATCTTTTAGTTGGAAAACAAACGTAAAATAAAGAAACATAAAAAGTAGCAATTGTTAATTGAAAACTTACCCTAATATTAAGTACAATAGGTGCTTTCTCCTTAACAAGGAAGGGATGGTGGAATGCCAGAGTATCTTCGTTCTCGCTCATATCGTCGTCGTGCGATGAAACAGAAGACAGCTCGCCAAGTGCCTCTTTCTTTGATAGATGTTTGCAGAAGTCTGTTAACTCGTCTACTGATTTACCTGCACAAACATAAATTGGGAATAAATGCGTTATATGTATTATCAGTCACAGTATCAGGTAAATAATAGTTGCAACAAACGAATAAAATGTCTAAGGGTAAGTAACGGTCGCGATATCTTGTCTTATGCACGTTTTCACCATCAATCTCTAATTTTTAAGTGACCCGTATGAAAACAAAAAAGCAGGGTTGATGAAAACGGGTCTCTTGTCGGTAACAGCGCGAACCCGAATCTGCTATCTTTAATCTTTATGAGGTCGTCTGTTCACCTTGTACGACGTTCCAAAACCTTGCTGCCCCATCGGCGGTCAGTTCTGCGTGCTGTGTGCCCTGCTATGGCAATCACTTCAGCTTGCTAATTTGTCTGGCTATGTCAGCGCCTATACATATAGTTCGACGGATCTCCTTATTTCTGATTCGATCTCGTAAAGAAACGAACGAAAGAAACTCGAGAAGAACAAAGGTCTCTTGTCTAATCTAAATATATAAAAGGAGAAACTGACTGACTGACTGACAGATCAACGCACAAACACAACGCAAACGGGATCTACGCGTACGAAGTCGCGGGCGGCCGCTAGTAAATACATAAAAATAAAACTTACCACCCGACTGTATGGCGGCCATGACTTGGTTCCTAGTATGCGGCGGCAGCGCGGCGGCGCCGGCCGGCACCGCGCCGTTCTTGAGCATATTGATGGCGTTCCGTCTAGCCACTTCTAGCAGACGCTTCTTCTCGCTGTCCGCTAGCCTCACGCCAGTTGGCGACCTATAGACAAATTATTCAAAATTATACAGGGTGTTAGGTAATGGTAATGGGTAATGGGTATATGAGCTGACACTAGCCCATGTTAACATATGCATATAAATGGTATGGTGAAGTCAGAAATTTGATATCGTCAAATTTTTTAAATGTTCATTAAAAAAAAAATTTATAAAATAAAATTTGTACGAAAATTAAAATAATTCATTCAAAAAAATCATTTATATGCATATGTTAACATGGGCTAGTGTCGGCTCATATACCCATTTACCTAACACCCTGTAAATTTATATGAAATTTAATTACACATCAACTGCTGAATAGATAAGACTGGAGAAGGGTCATAAGCTGGAGTTGAACGTAAATACTCTTTTTGTTAGAACTGAAGTCCCGAGTTTCAACAGCAAATCAAGTTAAAATCTTTCAAGACTGGTATTGCACAAATTACTAATATTCCTGTTAACCACTCTATCATCATCATCATTTCAGCCACAGGACGTCCACTTCTGAACATTTCTCTAGAGTCTAGACCTATGCCTCTCCAGCTAAATCCAGCAGATGAAAGATTGCCATGCCTATCCTCGAAACGCTATTCCAAAACTGTTAAGTTGTAACAAGCATTATTTTGCAAGAAATTAGTCTAAAGCCTGGTCCGTGAGCACGTAGAATTTTGTCCAATGACCCCTAGCTACCCATCCGTAACGCTCGCGCGAGCGTTTAGCGACCAGGCTTTAGTCTAGGTTACTAAAAACTTCATACACACCTTGATCTACGACCCCTATGCCTTGGCGAATGATGACGGGACCGCGTGTGCGATCGCGACCGCCGCCTCGTCCTGTCCCTGTGCGCAGACCGACTCCGGTGACGCGACTTGGAAGAAGACCTGTGGTGCTTGCGGGATGCTGAACGGGATCTTGATCTGCTGTAAAAAGATAGTGAAAGATTTATTATGTTGGATCCGTGAAATGAGTGCTGAAAGTCTAGAAAAACTATTTTTTTAGCACCAACAATAGCATTGCAGTATCTGTACTTGATGTTTGTAGTATAGGAAGTTTTTTTAACAAAATATTTTGTTTGTTACAATAGTATGGAATGGTTTTGTTTGTCAGATTGTGACAAACTTTCGACAGTGAACTGCTATAGCCGTCTTAACAATTAAACTTCTATTATGTCTGGGTTACTGTCCGGGAGTGTTAAAATCATGAAGCCTAGATTAATTTTGAACATTATACTAAAACAAAGAATCAACTCATAGGATCATTAGCATGTTATTTGAAGATCAAAATTTAAGTATAAGAAAAACTTAGCAAGGGAGCTTCTTAAAAAGACATGAAAACTGGCTTAGCCAATAGGATTTAAAAATACTGTTTGTTTTTAATACCTTTTACGAGATCTACTCCTGTCTCTGCTCTTGTCCTTACGAGATGATTTGCTGCGGCTTTCCTTATCAGAGTGTTTACTTTTCTTGGAACTGCTTTTAATTTCTTCGGATCTGCAATTTAACATAACATTTGTGGGTTACAAGTTAGAACAGTGGACAATAGAAACCACTTTACTAATTATAAAAAGTGAATTTTGGACTTACATTCTAATTTCTTCAACAGCTTGCTTTTTAAGTATCCCGCCCGGGTCAGATGATTTGGGAAATTGTGAATTGACCACAATTTCTTTGACTGACTCACATGAGGAATCACTCACCTCACCCTCCTCATATTTCTCTGCCCTTTTTCTTGCTTCTTCTTCGGCTTTTTTAACAGTTTCTTCATATACAGCACTAAATTTTAAGTTTTTAATCTGAATTTTACCTTTTGACTTGTCACTCTCCGATTGGTTTGTGTCATTTTTCTTACCATCTGTTTTAGCTTCATCAGAAGAATTCTTGGGAGACTCTGGCATAGGAATGAGACTCGCATCGATAAGATCTGCAGAATTTTTGTCCTCACATTTTACAGATACTTCCCGTTTTACTTCAGTCTTAATTACAGGTTTTACCTCCTTCTTAACCTTTGAATCTTCAGATTTTATAAAACTAGTCTCAAATTTAACTTTAGTGTCAGGATCCGGTTTTAGCAAAGGGGTTCTTGAGCGGTAGCGAGAGGGAGAACGATCATCTTTGCGTTTTTTGGACTTACTTTTTTTCCTCTTCTTGTGTCTGTGAGTGTAATCACTACCATCTGAACTACTGCTGCTAGAACTTCGGCTACGTTTTTTCTTTTCCTTCTTGTGTTTCTTCTTGCTTTTCTTAGACTTTTTTAGCGTAACATCATCAATTTTTGGTGGATCTGCGTTAAATGCACTGAACAGTTCAGAAAGAATTTCACTAGAACTCTTGGTAGAATCATCTTTTTGTTTCTTTTCTGGAGTTGTTTTTTCTCTTTTGATAAGTAATTCAATTTTATCAATTAAACTAGTCATGGTTTATAGAAATAATTTGCAGCAAACAAATTACACATCAAAATCACCATGAATGAAAATAACATTCGACGGCCATTTTGTAGTAGAGTGACATATGTCACTTTGACAGTCATGTTTGCCAACATCTAGAAAGTAATAAAGGTGATTATCCACCTATGATAAACCGGTATCGGTCGGTTGTAGTGTTGTTACTTTTTGTAAGCCAACCGGTAAGATTTAAATAGTTCTTATCTAAGCTTTCGTTCGTTACAGTAGAAGTTTGTCTTTAAGTAAACTCTACTCTAGGGTCAAAAGCTGCTTGCTAGCAGCTTTAAGAAGTTACCTTGGCTTGGATATTTAAAAATATTACGCATCTATGACTACTTCTTAAAATATTCGCTCGAAGTGGAAGAAGAAACTCCAACAAAGACAAGACACTGGCAAGAGATACACCTCATAGAAAAAAAGTCTAGGAGAAACCATTAAAAAATAGAGAAAAAAATATA
This sequence comes from Ostrinia furnacalis, assembly GCF_004193835.3. NCBI lineage: Eukaryota > Metazoa > Arthropoda > Insecta > Lepidoptera > Crambidae > Ostrinia > Ostrinia furnacalis. The sequence continues at coordinate 298,083 of NW_021135293.1, forward strand.
AAAAAGTTTTTGTCGGCGCTAGACTGAGTGACTACTTGGGAGAAATTAATATAAGAAAAGATAATTAGAAAGCTGATTAAAATAAGGTAGGTATTTAGACAAGTTTATCGTCCAAAATTATGACATATTTTAAAACTAGACCATTTATTGTGATTTTAATTTTGTGTTGACCAACTTTTTATAATATTTGACCCTACTACTAGGCTACTTTGTTATTATTTATTTACTTTCGTGTGGCTTTTGGTGGCTTAAATCGTGAAGTATTGAAAACTGGTTAGTTGTGCCTAGTTACGTTTAAGTTTAAGCCTTTTTATTAACGCGGTGAGCTATTAGAAATAATAATGATGTTACCTTACCATGATTATTATCGTAGGATAATAATCATGGTAAGGTAACTACTGTTTTCCAAATATTAAACAGTGATAAACAGTAGGTAGCTACTGTTTATCACTGTTTAATATTTGGAAATTCATCATCATTTCAGCCACAGGACGTCCACCGCTGAACATAAGGCCTATATTATGTTCAGCAGTCCCCCAATAATTTCTACATCGCCCGGTTGGTATCGGCCTGCATTCAGATCGCCTTTTGATCTTTATGAGGTTGTCGGTCCACCTTATCGGTGAACGTCCATTCGTACATTCTTAAATTACATAGGGTACATACTTGACTTATGGTCCTATGTCCCCTAGATGGGGCAGAGGGCGTCCACAACAGTCCTCCATCTCGTTCAGGGTACATAAGGACCTACATAATCATCTTATCCCCTACCAGTCTGGTTATCCAAGCAGTAGGTACTTAATGGCTACCATTAAAATTTGATAAATAAACTCTTACTCGTAACACCATTGAACCATGAGCTTGGGGATTTGAACCCGCAAAGCTCTGGTTTTGTCGGCTAGCTCAATCTAGTTCGATAAACACTGTATCATAATCACTATAGGGGTAGGTAGGTAGGTAGATATACCTATTTGTTGAAAGGGGAGAGTGCATGGGTCATGNTTAGAAATAATATTGATGTTACCTTACCATGATTATCCTACCTACTGTTTATCACTGTTTAATATTTGGAAATTCATCATCATTTCAGCCACAGGACGTCCACCGCTGAACATATATGTTCAGCAGTCCCCCAATAATTTCTACATCGCCCGGTTGGTATCGGCCTGCATTCAGAGCGCCTTTCCGCTATCTTTATGAGGTTGTCGGTCCACCTTATGGGTGAACGTTCATTCTTAAATTACTTCTTAAGTTACATTCTTAAATTACTTACTACATGTAGGTACACATTAATCAGAGTAATAAATTAACTCCATGAATGAACAGAGCGTATTGAGTAGCGTCCTGCGTTCCCACATCATTTCCCAACTATAATATTATAAATGCGAAAGTAACTCTGTCTGTCTGTCTGTCTGTTACGCTTTCCCGCTTAAACCTCGCAACCGATTTTGATTAAATTTGGCATAGAGATAGTTTGAGTCCCGGGAAAGAACATAGGATAGTTTTTATCCCGGTTTTTGAAACAGGGACGCGCGCGATAAAGTTTTTCTGTGACAGACAAAATTCCATGCGGGCGAAGCCGCGGGCGGAAAGCTAGTTAGAAATAATATTGATGTTACCTTACCATGATTATCCTACCTACTGTTTATCACTGTTTAATATTTGGAAATTCATCATCATTTCAGCCACAGGACGTCCACCGCTGAACATATATGTTCAGCAGTCCCCCAATAATTTCTACATCGCCCGGTTGGTATCGGCCTGCATTCAGAGCGCCTTTCCGCTATCTTTATGAGGTTGTCGGTCCACCTTATGGGTGAACGTTCATTCTTAAATTACTTCTTAAGTTACATTCTTAAATTACTTACTACATGTAGGTACACATTAATCAGAGTAATAAATTAACTCCATGAATGAACAGAGCGTATTGAGTAGCGTCCTGCGTTCCCACATCATTGCCCAATACAATCAACAATAGAAAACAATAGTTATACTGTTCCTTGTATGTGTCGGCGACTGAGCCCGCCAGTTTTATTTTAGTCGCAATTACACCTTTAAAGAAATCACATGTTTTACTGTTCCAACCTTCTGACGTACGTTTTGTGGACTTATAAAGTGGACAACAACATTATACCTGAACATAACGTATATTGATATAATTACGTACCTACATCGGGTATAATTAACGTACACTACATTAATCATCTTATCCCCTACCAGTGATTATCCAAGCAGTAGGTACTTAATGGTCATAATTTTATGAATAAACTCATTCTCGTAACATTACATTGAACCTAGGGATTTGAACCCGCAAAGCTCTGGCTTTGTAGGAGTCATTGAGCTAGTTTGATAAACACTGTATCATAATCATTATAGGGGTAGGTAGGTAGATATACTTATTTGTTGAAAGGGGAGGGGGTCATGAAATAAAACCAATATTTTGTTTGTTTGTTTTATTATTGTTTCCGATACCTTTGCAAGGTAGGTAGGTGATAAACTGATAAACAATACAGAATGGACACTACATCCTTCATCTATATTGCCGCAGAAGATTAAAACATTGCTGTCTCCTCTGCAGTTGCGAGGACGGAACACCTGTCCTTTTGTTTTACGAGGGAAATGTACGGAAAAATGCTCTTACAATTTAATAATTTCAAGAAATCACGAACTACTTATTAGACGTGTAGGTATTTACCTACTTAGGAAGTAGGAAAGCTTGTAGCATGATTGCATGTTAATGACTGGCTCCAAATAAGCAGATCACGCTATACGATCAGTCTTAAACCGGGCCATATAGCTCATAATTTTGATGGAAAACGTATTTCACTTGTTTTCTAGAGACTTGTTTTCATTACGACCCACAGGTAGTTTGTGTATTAAGTTATTATTTTATTTAAAGCCCAGAAGGGCTGTAAAGTACCAAAGTAAAATGTTTAAAAAGTTTTTCAACAAAATTATGAACTGTACGGACGTAAATGCAATCTGCTTTTTCGGGATATTTATATTATGATGATAAAACAATGCATAGAATATCTTTAAAGATTATTATCCTAGGAGATAGATTTCGTCCATTTATTTCTCGCGACTAAGGACAAGCACAATTCATTTAACGATATACGCCGATAGTTAACAATTTGGCAATAATTTCGTTTCAAATGAGTCTTATTTTATTTCAAATATCGGTGGAAGCTCCCTGTATTGAGCAAAATTTGACATTAACTTTGCCAATTTTACCTTAGTCCGTCTGAGAAACGAATATAACTTAGCATTAAATAATAAATTAATACTCTACATTCAAATTAAATTATACAAGAAATATTAATAATTATTAGGTACAAAGAGGGATAAATAAATAAATAAGTACTTACAATAGGTGCTGATACCAATCATTGTATCAAATTCGAAGTCAATTGAGAGATTAGGATGTAAACTAGAGCTTAGTCAAAATACACGACTTAATGAATGGGGTGGTAAAATATAATTTATTTCCAAGTTATTACCTCAAAAACGTCGGTATAATAAACTCAATTTCACTTTCTAGTCATTCTCAAACCCTCTCTTCTAGTAATCTTTGGTATATCCTACACACCAGTCTTTATGGGGTTACTCCAAAATCTAAGGTAAACTAACGAACCCAAAGCAATATCATATCACACAATTCATTAAACTGAATGAAAAATTAATATCTAAGCATGGTATATGCATAGCAAACCTCAATATATAAGTAGTCAATAAGAGTTGTAAAATATATTCCCATATTAAAATACCTACCTATCTACTTTCGTATGAAATTTTAAATGTTTTCACTTTATTCCAACAATGTTTCACTTATATAAAAATCCAGTCTACCCTGAAAAGTTGAAACTGAAAACTAGCTATACATGAAAGTTGTAATTAAACAGACAAATAGAGGAGAGTATTTTCAAAAGACTGAAGCCAGTTTTCAGTTTCGAACTTTTCTCTTTGCACAGACAAAAGTTAATTTTCCAAAGTCACCTTTTCAACACAAACGTTAAGTATATGTATTCAAAATTATAATACAGTTCTATTGTCATAATCATTGAAATAATATTGTTGACAAATACAATTTCAGAAAACAGTATTGATAGTAATCATACTGAGTCAGGATAACATTACGGTGCTTGAATTTTTTTTGAATTGTGCAAACTGGGGTGCAGTAACGGCAACCTTTCTTTCTCATGTACTCACACCTTAACATGTAATCTTTCAACATGTACACATTACCTAACGTTTTATCACACAGGTCATAACGGGTCCCAAAATTTTTTAAACCATGAGACAGAACAGTTTCCGATCGATCAACGAGTGGTAATGAAGCATTCGCCTAAATGAGCTAACGATGCCAAGAGCTTGGGGAACCTTATTAACTTTGTTCATATACCTATAGCAGTTCCGTCCGATACGTTTCCAAACAATATATTAATACCACTTATTGTCACGAATGGATTAACGATTTTTTATTTCAGCGTAGTCGACTCTACATTTCATTAATTTCTATAACTACCTGTTTTTCGCATTTTGCTCGCATATGTGCTATTCTTTAGCGTTAACTACATCATTGTAGAGCTCGAAAATGCAATTTATTGCGCATCATAGTAACGTTGTTGAATAACCAAATTGATCAGGTTCGGAACGGATCTTGGCACGTTAGAATCGTTGAGATCAGTGACTAGGCTGGCGCCGGAGAACGCAGCGTGCGGCCGGCGCTCTCGGTTCTGTCGGGAAGCAAAGACAAGAACGCGTAGCTACAATTTTAGAAATTTCAACTTCGTTGTCATCGTAAGAATGAGGGGAAAAGTTTTGAAAACGCTAAGAGCAGATTTGAAGGTACGGAAATCGAGAAACTGCTGTTCATTCGGGAGTACCGAGCCGCAGACCGAGAGCGGCAGCCGCTAATCTTAAAGCTACTACTAAAATTCACTAAGCGATCAAAGATCGCAAGCTAGATTGATTTTTCAAAAGTCTTAAAAAAATAAAATCTGCTAGTGATCAACTTTCAACGCGTTAGCGAGGGCGCAAAACGGCGCGCACCGTTCTGAAGCGTCTCTCGAAGCCGAGTTTCGTGTAGAGGGAACGGGACGCGTCGTTTTCGGGACGAATGACGACGAAGGGTTTGTACCCGCGGGCGGCGACTTCCTTGGTGAGGCGCCGGGCGAGGTAGATCCCGTATCCTTTCCTGCGGAACTCGGGGCGCGTTTGCATGGAGAACATGGCGCCGTAGTAGGACTGGACCATCCAGGCGGCGAGCTGGCCCTCCACGAAGATGCCGTAGGCCGGCAGCTCGGCCACCAGCTTCTCGAACACCTCGCGGCACTCGATGTCGCTCGCCGGGTACAGGTCGTACACCGCCTTCATGTGCTCGGGCTCCAGCCGCACTAGCTCCACGTCCGGTGGCAGTCTGTGGACAATTATGCAAATTTTACTTCAACTCTTCATTTCATGCTTGAGGAAAGAACATTGGAATTTACTCTTCTAAGGAGGACTGTATTTATTTAACCAGCATTGTGAAATGATGAGGGAGATCAATATTATCAATGATTACCATTCCTACATCAGGCACCTTATGAAGGTTTACCTCCGACGCCTATTACTTGGGTATTTCTCATCAAATTGCNAAATCTCAAGAATCGAGCGCAACATGGACGTTCGACATAAGCTTCGTTTTGTCCGTGTTTATCCTGTGATGACTCGGAAACGTGGCCTCTCACTATAGACCCTATACAGAAGCTCAAAGTTGCACACCGTACTATGGAGAGGGCTATGCTCGGTGTTTCTTTACGAGATCGAATCAAAAATGAGGAGATCCGTAAACGAACTAAAGTCGCTGACATAGCCCGACGGATTAGCAAGCTGAAGTGGCAGTGGGCAGGGCACATAGTACGCAGAACTGACGGCATGAGGCAACAAGGTTCTGGAATGGAGGCCGCGTACCGGAAAACGCAGCGTGGGACGTCCACCCATAAGGTGGACCGACGACCTGATAAAGGTAGCAGGAAGGCACTGGATGCAGGCCGGGACCAATCGTGCTATGTGGAAGTCATTGGATTATGTTCAGCAGTGGACGTCCTGTGGCTGAAATGATGATGATGAAAGGGAAATGATCATGAAAAAGTGAAATCGCGAGTAATAACTAGTTAAATAAATGTATTACTAACCTACCTAACCTAACCTAACCTTTCCCGCCAAAAACGAGGAGCAAACTGAAGCTATCGGCCGAGTTGGATGACGAAAAATTGGCCAGTCTGCGCGCGCGTAGAGGAGCGCCGTCTGATCAAGCTATCGACCGATAGTTGGACGATACTTTAGTTGGAAGGCAGTTGAAAGAAAGAAAGAAAGAAAGAAAGAAAGAAAGATACATTTATTACAGTGGACATCACACAAATACAGGCAATTACATAGACATGACAGTGGCACATAATAATAAAAGAAGAAAAAATAAAAACAAGAGTAAACTGAGCAGTGCCACCCATTCACCAACCAGATGCCCACTGCAACGGGACCCCACTCAGCATATGCCGTGGCCCACGGTGACGAAGGCCACGGCGCTGGTTTTCAGTTGGGAATCGTATTCAACTATTTAGTCGGCCAAATCAAATCGGCGTAATGTGCGAACTTCCATACATGCCCATACTGATTAACTGTCCGACTAAACTATCGGCCGACGAAAAATCGATGGTCTGCGCCTAGGCTTATTTATTTCATGTAACTTGTATTTCATGGTATTTAATTAAAAAGAGGTGCATGTATGTGGAAGCAAAATAGCACGACAAAAGAAGTTGAGTGATGCAAAAAATAAATAAAAAAGAAAGAGTACGATAGAAAAAGGCGAGAAAAATGAAAAATAATACTGAATCTTTGAAAAAACTGCAGGAAAAAGAAAGATTAAAATATTTTTAAAGAAAAAAGCGAAAGTTCAAGTAAAAACGTAGACTAGTGAATACCCGAAATACTTGTCAATGCTTAAAGCATGCCAATATGCCATTTGTACATGTTGTTTTTACTATAATATAATAATAAATCATTCCATCACTCCGTTAATCATTCCCTCATTTATTAATTTTTTAAAACCTCATTTTTTATAGGTAATATAAAAAAATATGGAAGACCAATACCCCTGGACAGATCTCTAAAAGTAACTTTTCTGATCTCTGCAAAAAATATCTAAGTTTATGAAAAAAAAAAGAAATTTAAATAAAATCTCAAATTTTGAGATTTCATAAGAAATACCCACTTACATCGGGACTACTCTCAAGAATGCTCTCCAAAATTTCGAATTTTCTCATCCCTTTCACGCTAAGCGAGATGCCAGCATGACCGACATTGGAGTAATCTTATCGTAGGCTAACATTGCCCTCCGAATCAGATGAGGGTTTCCTTGAGAAGGACCTACTTAACTAGAAGAATATACCTTCTTTCAAAGGGTATTATGTCTAAACTCACCCATCAGTGCTAGCGTCCTCCGGGGGATTATCACAGACGTACACATCACCGGTGATCTTGTCATGCGCCTCATAGTGCTTCTCGAACCGGTTGACGATGGCCTCATGGGTGAAGTTCAGGTACAAGGGTTGCGTGAGGTCCAACAACACGTCTTCAGAGGTCACCAGGTCGACCAGGCTGGCGCGCTCAGATGGGCAGAACACCGTCACGCTTTCATAAGGGAGCCTGTTTGGCTGGAACATTCAAGGAGCGATTAAAATTGAAGAATAGTTAACCCGTCGAAACATAAATTAAATCAGAAGAATTTGTTTTCTAAGAAGTTGTTACGTAAATACGATCTCTTGCTAGGAGCTGAGCTCCTAATATTTTAATTGGCGTAAGTTATACCTACGAGTAGGTATCATAATCGTTATTAAAAACAAAAATCAGATTTGGAAAACATGGGGACATAGCGTGACTTCACATGTCGGTTAAAAATTAAAAGCGCATTATAGCTCATCGGCCGTTAGCGGGATTTCCCGAGGGATGAATAAGTTAATGGTTCTGAGAACAAATAGGTAAAAGGCGAGCGTTTAGATTTTTACAAGCGTGTTCTTTTTCCAATTTGCTTGTTCTTTTTCCAAGTTACTAAAACTTGCGTTAATTAATGTAATGAATATCATAATAATTAACGTCAAAGATAGAGACACATAAGTTACATCATCAACAACAACAAAGGTATGAATCTAAAATCAAGAACAAATCCAAGCTGTGATTAAGTGTTAATAATATTTAAATTCAACCAATCACGAGGCTTGAATCTAGGTTAAGAGGGTAGATTTATGTTTGAATTCATGTTCATTGCAAATGAACTGCTCATGAAAGAATTTTCTGCATTTGCGTCAGCAAACAAACTATTCAGAAATATAAATAATTTCACGTTTAAAAAGGGCGACGCCAAATGAATGTTTACCTGAACCAAGAGGGGACACAAAAAGGTAACATTTCACTCCGCGGGGTAAGCATCACTCAACGCGACGATCTCGACATGACGTTTCTGAGCCGAGCTTGGATTCAATAGCGAAACGAGGAAAATTCCACGAAAGCCGCTAAACGTTGAGCAAAGCTCGCTTGCAAAGATGCTAGAGCTTTAAGAGTTTATCGAAATAAAATACAAAGAACTGCTCACATTGTACAAGTGCTAGCGAATTTCTTTTCGTAGAAGAAAAGCTTGACAGTTATCGGTCTTCGAAACTTCTGGAACTTTNGAAACTTAAAGGGTTTCGCAAGTTCAAACTCCCCATTATACACAATGCATTAATTACGATGAGGTGAAAAAGGGGGGAAGAGGCGGAATAAACTTTCGAGCAGTAGCGACGATGTAATATTTTCGCTTCCGTCCATAGTCCATAACTTTTAATGTTATTACTCACCAACTTTTGGTTTATATTTTCGCAGTCCAGAATGAGGTGAGGTATAACGACTCACGCAACAATATTGATGGAACCCTGCCACTTGGATTTTTACTCATAAATTAGCCTAACAGAAGTATTGAAGGTACTAAATAAGTTTTGTTGAGAAATTTCTCGATTTCTTCAAGTGTTAGGGGTTGTGGGGGTTGGCCTTGTTTCCCCCTCCATGACCGGGAACTTTGGTCTGTATTTCAAGAGATCCAGGCAATTAGCTCGCTTGAAAACAAATTGCCAATTCTAGTAACACCATCCTTCTATTGGAAACGTTAGAGTGAAAACACTTTTATTAATTGCTAGATCTTCTGAACTTTTACTGTTCCTGCTTCCATTTAGAACTCAACATAGTATATTAATAGAAATTGTAACTCACCGTACTGGTACACCCTGGAAAATGGAGACAAATCGGATCTTCAGGCCAATTCTTCGCTACATAAAAATGGAAGTCCCACACCTTGTTGTTTAGATATGTTTGAATCGTCTGATGAAACTGCAAAGAAGAGAAATAATATACATTTAAATAATATAAGCTTTCAGCAATAAACACGAAGTTCATATTTTTCACGTGGCTTGGTTAGTAGATTAAGATTTATGCCACTTTCTTGTTTTCAATATTCCAATAACACTATTGCCTACGCTACGGTGACTGAAATACATTAATAATCTAAAAATCCATCTCGAAAAGCTCAATTTGTCTGACAATAAAATTAATTTATGTGAGCTCAGACATCGTTATAAATAATGCAGTTCAAAAATAGAATTGGATAAACCGAAAATTCTCGCTCCAATAGGCTCGAGGGGCAGCAATCCAGTCTACGCTCTTGGGTTTATTTTCTAGATTGAAAAAGTCCCAAGGCACTATTCGCTTTGGCACAAGTACGCGGAGTAAGATTTTTTATTTCTCATCCATGCTGTAACTCTCCGAGGAACCAGGCAAATCGTAGATTAGATTGTCAGACCCCAATTAGGTTTTAGCTCATGTTTTAACTTTTCGTGCAATGAAGGTAACTTATTTGAATAAGTTCGAGAGAGTTACAATTAGCACTAGTAGTTAGTTAATCTTAATTGAGTTTTTTAGGATTCCGGAACTTTTAAAAATAAACTAAATCATTATTAATCGTGACGTGTTAATACCGTACCTTTAGAGATTCAGGCATATACTGCACTAAAATATCGGCAATCGCTGGGAGCTCGTCTTCTGTAACCAATCGAAAGTTTTTTCCCTCGGGCACGATTTCCATCTCTGCAACAAAAGATATGTTTTTGTGTGATCCTCAAGTAATTAAAACATGTCCGATGGAATATTTTAGGTCTTAAAGAAAATCCTTAAAAGGCGTTAGCCGACGTCTCATGGACGAATTCTTATTCGTTGTAATTAGGACCTATTATCAAAAACGCTACTTTCTTATTATGTTAGCTAAGTTTTAAGGTTCCGTAGTTCTGACAAAGAACTGGATTTAGGGATCAGTGTGCTTACCATGAGTTTACGTTAGGTGTGCTCGCTAGCGACTACGTAAAAAAAATGACATTAATTGTATGACATATTGTGCAGCGCCCCTAGCGGCTACTTTGAAGAAACAAAATCTTCATAGAGATTTTTGACGTACTCGCTAGCGAGCACACCTAACGTAAACTCATGGTAGGTACACCGTTTGCGAAATATTAAACTTTAAAGTTCTAATTTTAGTTTGAGTACTTATAGGGCGTCCCTCTAAAAGTTAAACTACTGGCTTGACAAATCTGGGAAAATCATGATAATAGTACTTGTCATGAACTTTTAAGAAACTCTATAATGCTTTTTATGTTAATTAAGAACATTACTTAATTTGAGATAATTAAAACTATAATACCTACCTGCTTTATATTTCAAAACAGCTTTTAGAATTAGTTCGGTAAACCTCCAGGATTTTTA